>NC_057808.1:101413664-101760083 GCF_018294505.1 Triticum aestivum | reverse complement strand
TTAAGGTGCATTAGGTAAGCAGAACTATTTTCCATAGGCTCCAGCGTCCATGCACCAAATTATTCATGTCATTATGTTAGTCCAAAGCAGCAAAGATTAGCATTTAACAATGATTTACAATTGCTCTACGAAATACTACTTACCATTCCAGAGTGGCTCTGCTGAAAACCACTTCCCTGCTGTTGATCGCTCGATTCCCTTGCTTGGAGCTGTTCCTTCAGAGATTCAAGTTCTGCTGCCAGCTCTTCATTCTTTTTAGTGAGGCTGTCCTTTTCAGCAACCAGTTGGTCAATCGCTGGTCACAATACCAAAAAGGATAGAGCGTAAAGTTTAGCTTGTCAGGTTTATTATGTATTCTTGACTGACCAGAAAAAGTGTGTGAAGTATCTGTAGTATTTCTATAGTTCGGAGAAAGTGAACTCTCGCTTTTCAGATTATCCTATTTTTTTATGCCACCAAAATCTATCTCTTACGACATGATCTTCTTAGGAAGTATAATATCAAATGATGTCCTTGTCCTTATGAAGTAACAATACCAAAGACAACAGATTTCTGATCTAAACGGGCACTATTCAGTGCAAAGTATATGAAGATCTTAAGAAGAACACAACAGCATTTACCATTCTGTCGTTGCTGGAGGTTTTCCCTTTCTTCGATGACACAGTGAAGCGCATTTTTTATGCCAACACAGTCCATGAAGGCATACCTGTGGAACTCCAGCCTGGAGTGAACATCTGAAGCCAGCACATCAAGGGATGTTGGCAAGCGACCTGCATCTCCTGTCTCAGCCATATAGTCTGTGGAAAAAAATTCAGGATATAGATCCATTTGGGTTATGTCCACCAAGATGGCCAAAATCAGAATCAGGGGTTGGAACTAGGAAGTCAGTGTACAATTTCTACTCTTAAGTTGCATTATTGGTTATTCCACTGAAGAAATTTAATGAGTATATATCACTTCAATTATATTGTACTGTATATGCTCTTCTATTCTTCATCCACACAAAATTTCTTCGCTACGAGTTTATGTTGTGCAATAATAACAACTGGAGTACTAGTTACGATGGATGATGATATTGAAAGAGAAGGTCACTTATGTGTCCCCATAATAAAGGTCAGTTGGGTCCCACCTAAGGTGTATTCACTTATTTATTCACAAAAACAAAATAGTTTCCTCAACCCATTCTTTTTTTATTTCTGAAATGTAAAAGGAAAATTAAATATTACTTTTTTTAAGCAAAAGAGAGGCTTTCCCCCTCCGATTTCACAAAACCAGGTTCAATACCAGACTGACTTACATCGATCCACACCACTAAGAGTCAAGCATTACAGCATTACATGCCAGCTAATAAACGAAGTATCAACCATAGCACCTCCAGACGACATACTGGGCACAAAGTAAAAGCGACAGCATCTGCATAACTACTAATTAAATATTACTTAGCTAAGCCAAATAATGTGTGAAGTCAAAGTACTCTCTAAATTGTTCAATGTGCAAGTTGTCTATAGCATAAGATATGCACTAAACTGATCTGCAAGAAAGAGATCAATATGTTAGGAGCACCCATATGCGTCCTATATTTTCAAATAGTGAGAGTACCAGCTTATGCAAATTCAGCAAAAAGTGGTGAGGCGCTATTTTCCTCACCGGACAAGAATTGCAGAAAAAATAGGAATAGCATTTGACAATCTAAAAGGAGGCACTATATCTAAAAGGAATACTACCTAGAACTTACATATTTACCTAGTAGGAGAACAGGAATAAGGATAACAGTGTGTGCTTCTTTATTTTACCACTTCTAGAAATAGAAGAATGCTGACAACAATTACTAAGGCATCAACATCTATCAGAACAATTGCCAGAGGAAATAACCCGAAGAAAAACACCAGATATACTGTATAAGTTATTAGGGTTACAAGCTAGCATGTGATTCTTGAAACGCAAATCCTAGAGGACGACCATTTTCCATGGCCGTCAATTGTGAGCAGGGCAATCACACACACAAAGAGAAGAACCACCTGAGGAAATGGGGAACCAGCACCAATTTGTTGGCTACACAGCTACACCAGTGGCTGCCGAGCTGATCTGTTGAGGGAGAACACAAGCAGGTCAATGAAGGCTGAAGGGGAATAGCAGGCAGGTATAGCAGCATACAAGCTGAATTGTAGTTAAAAAGAGGTCCACAAGTTCGATTGAGGGCATTCTGAATAAATACTTTCTCTATCTCCAGAAGAATAAAAAAATAAAAAAAGCCGGAAAATAAACCCTTTTTTGCAATGGAAAAGGAGCAAAAGGCGAAGAATAAAAATAGTAACAGATTATTGTTCGGTAAAAAGGACCTCTTTTTGAAATGGAAAAGAGGCAAGAACCCTAAATGTGCACGAGCACTAAGATCCGCGGTATATTTTAGAGAACCGTCTCAAAATCGAAAGTTATGGGCAAGAATTTCTGTCTAGCCACCAAAGAAACCTTCAAAACACTAAAATAACTAAAAGCAAAGAATCACAAATTGGGGGCAGTGGTTCAGAGGCATACAAGAACCCTAGCTGCAGGGATTCTGAGGTTCATCCTTTTTTAAAAGAAACCAGACAGATTCAAGCATCTCGGACAGGAAAATATGAATCGATTGCACACCCGAAAAAACAGAAACTAAAACTTTAAGATTTCTTATTGGATTTTCGCAGAGAGAAGAAAAACAGGGGGAGGGGGAGCGGGGGAAGTTAGAGATTCCGGGAGCGGGAGGGGGCGCGGGGCGTACCAGTGTAGGCTGGGAGGACGACGTGGCCGGGGCAGGTACTGTGCCTAAAATGGCGACTGTCCTGCTGGTTCACTACGGCTTTGCGTCTCCGCAAAAGGGTGGCGGGTTTTTCTCTTTCTTATGACCGTTGACAGACGAGTGTTTTCAAAAGAAAGATGCTCCTTTTTTCTTTTCCGGGGGAGTAGGTGTTTCATTTATCAATCAGGACTCCTGTGTTTCTTTTTGAGGGAAATCAGGACTCCTATGTTTGGCATAACACCCGGACCCGAACCAATCCACGCCACAGTGGGGTTCTCACATCTACCAAATTTTGCTAACAGAGTTTTGCTCACGTCTCACATAATCAACCTTAATCTGTCGATCTCCTTGGATATGACGTGGTATATCATCAATCATCGTCAGATACTGCAATCGGTGTAGAGTTCCTTGATCCATCATACATTTAGCTTCATGGCAATCCATCTTGAACTAGAAGGGTTGAGCGTGCTTTGCTGCATCGTTGGCGTTGTTTTTTTTTTTAATATTCACTTTGTTTCAAAATATAAGGTGTATTTTTTTTTTTGAAAACTCAAAACTTTAAGTTTAATTAAATTTATAGAAAAACGTATCAAAATTCGTAATATCAAATCGGTATGATTAGATTCGTCATGAAATTAATTTTCATACTTTTTTGCTTCATATGGTGGATGTCCTTTTTTTCTGAACTTGGTCAAAGTTAAAGAAATTTGACTTTCCAAAAAATTAATACCCCTTATATTTTAAAAAGGTGGAATATTTAGTTTGGTGGGTAGGGGAGATGATAGAGCGTGTTTTATTTTCATTTATAATGCGGTGATTTGATGGGTCTTTTGTGGTGTGGTTCTGTGTTATGTGCTAACCAATGTATATTTATGTGGGAAAATTTCTGCGTTGATAGCTGCATGTACTATATTGATCTTACAGTGTCACATGGTGACGCTTCTTTTCTCTAGGTGGTGGGAGAATGCGCGGGATTGATATGTTTTTACTGGCCGGTTGCTACTAATTGATTTGGAAAATCGTTGGACCGGTCAAAATCGTAAACTCAATCCAAAATTGAATACCTCAATTGAATGAAAGAGCTTTAAAATAGAAATATAGGGAAATAAAAGAATTGAATGGGAGAGCCCTTGAGAAATTGTTGACCCAGTCAAAATCAGGCTGACCCAATTCTAAATTGAAGACCTCGATTAATTGTGAGGCCTTAAAAATCAGGAAGCATAGTGTATAATAGAAAAGAATTAAATGAGATAGCTTTGAGAAATTGTTGATCCGGTCAAACTCGGGTGACTCAATCTCAATTGGAGATCTCAATTGAATGTGGACTCTATAAAACTAGGGAGCATAGTGTCACAGAGGATACAATAGGTCACGTCATCCACCGTAAGGCCAGCCCCAACCCATTTTCTGGAATATAAACCAGAAACTTTATTCATTGGAGATAACCAATACATCTTGAGGATCGTTTAAATTTCATTTAAGGGTTCCTCAAATTAATCAGAAGTTAAGGAAAAACTAGCTAATCTAGCGAGCTCTAGCAACTTTATTTACTTCTCTATTAAGTGTTCGAACCTAGTAATAATGAAATCACAAGCAAAATAAAAATAATCATCAAAAATTGTTGTCGCCGCACCCGCCGACCGTCCTCCATTTTTTAATGGTATCAATCACCTCCAGATTGTCCGAGTTAATAATAAGGCGATTGCATCTCAACCTTTGTGCAAGCCATAGACCGAATTTGAGGGCCAGATCTTTAGCTGTCAGGACACTCGCGTAGCAGTCTATCTTCCCATTCCCCCAATGATAAATCTGCATTTGTCATCTCTTAGAATCGCCCCCATCGTGCCCCTAAGTAGGTCATGGTCAAAAGAAGCGTCAACATTAAGTTAAACCCACTAGAGGGCAAGACCAGCCCCCCACCCCTCCATAGAAGCCTTTGGAGATGAGGCAGTCACAAAGCTTGTTCTAAGAGCTAGTATCCTCATAGAGATCTGGTACGCATTCTAAGTTGTCTCCTTGTGCATCAATTTCCGTATTTGCCACCACAAATACCAGGCTGAGATGGTAATCATTTCACGCACACTCTGATGACCCGTAATACACAATTCTTGATCTGTCAAAAGAAGTAAATACTCCAACACCGCTTCACACCCTTAGTTGCAAGCAGCCAGCTCGACTTCCAAGGGCTCCACGCAGGAGAAAAGTGATTGGCATGCAGAAAAAATAATCATACCATGTTCATATCTCAAAACCATACTTGTATCAGCAACTCGGTAGCTTCACCAAAGGAACCATCAACCGAAATCTTTGTCCAACCAGTTGGAGGTATCGACCAAGGAAGCTTTTCAAGTTGTGCAAGATCCATATGGAATAACGGAGCATTGCTCCCAGTCGGCATCAATATTGACTTGCCTTTAACATGATCCGCAACAGGGCATTGTTGGATACCTGATGTCCTGCATCTGCACAAGGTTCAGTTGTAGTGTCGTCGCGCGTGTGCAGAACACACGCAACACACACGAGCCACTGATGACTCACAGGTATAGGGGATCAATTGTAGTCCTTTCAATAAGTAAGAGTGTCAAACCCAACGAGGAGCAGAAGGAATTGATAAGTGGTTTCAGTAGGGTATTCTCTCAAGTGTTGTAAAGTAGTAGTAATAGATAGTTTGGTAGCAAGATAATTTGATAACAAGTAACAAGTAACCAAAGTAACAAGGTGCAGCAAGGTGGCCCAATCCTTATATTGCAAAGGACAAGCTGAAAGTACTTCTTATATTAAGCAAAGTGTTCTCGAGGACACATGGGAATTTTATCTAGTCATGTTTCGTTGATTCGCATTCTACTTTGATAATTTGATATGTGGGTGGACCGGTGCTAGGGTGTTGTTCTTACTTGGAACAAACAACCCACTTATGATCACCCTCTCTCGCAAGCATCCGCAACTACGGAAGAAGAATTAAGATAAATTTAATCATAGCATGAAAAATATGGATACAAATCAGCCCCTTACGAAATTGCGCATAAACTGGGGTTTAAGCTTCTGTCACTCTCGCAACCCATCATCTATTTACTACTCCACAATGCATTTCCCTAGGCCCGAACATGGTGAAGTGTCATGTAGTCGACGTTCAGATGACACCACTAGAGGAAAAACAACACACACTTCATCAAAATGTTGAACGAATACCAACTTCACATGATTATTTATAACAAGACTTCTCCCATGTCCTCAAAAACAAACAGAGCTACTCACAAATCATATTCATGTTCATGACCAGAGGAGACTAATATATGATTAACAATCTGAACATATGATCCTCCACCAAATAAACCAACTAGCATCAACTACAAGATGTAATAAACACCATTAGCAACCCACAGGCACCAATCTGAGGTTTTGGACAAAGATTGAATACAAGAGATGAACTAGGGTTTGGGGATGAGATGGTGCTGGTGAAGATGTTGATGGAGATGAGTCCTCCCACGATTAGAGGAATGTTGGTGATGACGAAGGCTTCGATTTCCCCCTCCCGGAGGGGAAGTATCCCTGATAGAATCGCTCTGCTGGAGAGCAAAAGTGCTCCAGCCCAGGTTCCGCCTTGAGACGATGGTGCTTCGTCCCAAAAGTCTTCTATTGATTCTTTTTCTAGGGACAATGGCATCATATAGGAGAGGGAGTGCCACGGAGGCCTACTGGTGGACCCACAAGCTCACATGGCGGGGGCGCTCCACCTTAGCTTGTGGCTCACTGGTGGGTCCCTTCCTGGTGTTTCTTCTTCCAGTATTTTTTATTAATTCCAAAATAAATCTTCATAAAAATTTTAGGTCGTTTGGAGCTCCGCGGAATAGCTATCTCTGCTGTAGCTCTTTTCAGGTCCAGAATTCCAGCTGCCGGCAATTTTCCTCGCCATGTATGTCTTGCACAATAAGAGAGAAAAGGCATTAGAATTGCATCATAAAGTGAAATATTGATCTAAAACATTATAAATATCAGTAGAAACGTGATGAAAAATGGACATATCAGCTCCCCCAAGCTTAGACCTTGCTTGTTCTCAAGCGAATGCCAAACTCGGTAATCATGATCACATGTTTATACAAAGAGGTGTCGATAAAACATAATGCAGACATGGTAGCATCATGATCATTATTATAACAACAATTATTCATCATAAAAATTCTCATGATCAAGTAACAATTCATCCACAAGCTGAAGTATAAACAATAAACTTTCTTGAAAACTAAGAAACTATGCTCTCGGTCATTGAAACAATTACAATTCATCATATTTCAAGAAGAGTGTATGTAAGAGCTTTTGGTTTAGCAAATTCCACATACTCAACTGTCATATAGTCTTCCATGATTGCTGATACTCAAAGCGTAATTTTTAGTACAACTAGTTTCAGTCGGACACAAAGATGGGGGTGTAAAGTTAGACCACCCAACTTATTTATCTCAGGGATAATCTCAACAATAATAACTCATGATCACCTATATCCAACTGGATATATGTGCCTGGATCTCTCTCTACCACACAATGCTTGCCAAGAGGAGAATAGTTAAGGTTGGAATAGGAATGAATACTTTGGCTCTTGCATAAAAGTAAAGACTGAAAAGTAAAAGATAGACCCTTCGTAGTGGGAAGCATAGGTTGGCATGCGCTTTTTATTTGGATGTGCAAGCTCTTGATGTAAAGGAACGTCAGTTTATATTTCCCCTTATGATAGCAACCTTTGTTATTGTCGATACCATGACGGCTGGGTTCATGGACTCGACTGCGTACGCACCACAGTCACCCGTGGACCAGACTCTAGAATAAAGAGGAGCCACTCATCACTGGTTCTTTCCTTTATATTGGTGGTGGTATGCAGATCTTCGTGAAGAACTACAACAAGCAACTTCACCAGGAGAAGCCTAGGCTCGATGGTGGGATGCAGATCATTGTTCAACAGATCTCCATGGCCATTAGAAGGGCCTACCCAAGTCAAGAAGGAAGCCAGATTGAAGCACCCGTCAACGACTCACGCCGGCCCAGACCCTAGAACGACCTCGCCTAGCAACAACCGTCCTTAGCTGGCCCGCATTTAGCAAGCCTTCCACAATGAGCTATCGCCTCGCCCACGCGTGGTGCTGCTGTTCTGCGCCCTCAGAGCCCTAGCGCCAGGCGGCAGGTGAGCAGGCGTGCCAGGAGCTGGAAAAGATGCAAGGGATGATTCACTCCCCCGTCCCACCGCATGGTGCATGCCTATACAAAGACGTGTCATGACCCGCGCGGGTGGCACCATGGTCGGTGGTGACAAGACATGAGTTCATCCCCGGAAGACAAAAGGCAACGACACTTCACCCAAGCATTTAATGCACTCACTAACCTTGTCAGCTCAGTGTAGTTCCTTAACAACTATGCCATTGTGTTATCCCTTGAGATATAAAAGTAGGACTAGGCTATAGAGAAAGAGAGGTTTTTGGCACCCAAAAAAAGTTGGACACTTGGTAGAAGAACAGTAGGAGCATGCAACACTTCACGTTCCCGGGAAGGACTTGTAGCTCGCCATCCACCAACATAAACACTGCTACTTGTGAGTTGCGTTGGGATTCTCCCCGAAGAGGAAGGGTGAAGCAATATAGCAGCGGATAAATATTTCCCTTAGTGAGAACCAAGGTTATCGAACCAATAGGAGAACCACGCAAATTCTCGTCAACGACACATACACACACAAAAGCAAATACTTGCACCCAACGCGAGCAAAAGGGTTATCAATCCCCTTAACTCGTTACTTGCAAGGATTGATTCTGATAGTGGTAGATAGATAAAAAGAAAAGTAAATAAACTGCAACAAGGTATTTTTTGTTTTAGTAATATGATTAAGATAGACCCGAGGGCCATAGTTTTCACCGGAGGCTTCTCTCTCGAAACAATAGCATACGGTGGGTAGACAAATTACTATTGGGCAATTGATAGAAAAACGCGTATTTATGACATTATTCATGGCAATGGTCATATATATAGGCATCAGTCTGTGAACAAGGACTTTAATTATGATAGTTGTTCTTTAACTGAATGTATTTCCCTGTTGCAATCCATGATAAATTTACCAAATGCTTCTGAACAAAATAAAGCTTTTACTATACATATCGTAGAAGCCATGATAAAAGCTCATGAAGAAAAGTTAGAATTGGAGGTTTCTATACCTAGGAAATTGCATGATGAATGGGAACCTACTATTAAAGTAAATATTAAAGATTATGAATGTATTGCTTTGTGTGATCTAGGTGCTAGCGTCTCTACTATACCAAAATCTTGATGCGACGTGCTAGGTCTCACTGATATGGATGAATGTTCCCTTAATTTGCACTTAGCGGATTCAACTATTAAAAAACCATTGGGTAGAATAAATGATGTGCTTATACTTGCTAATAGAATTAATGTGCCCGTGGATTTCACTATGCTTGATATTGAATGCAATCCGTCTTGTCCTATAATACTTGGTAGGCCTTTCCTACGAATCATAGGTTCTATTATCACTGGTACAATGAGCTGCTATATAAACGGTTTTTAACCCCTTTCTGCGACGGCATTTTAAACCCTCGCGAGGTGAGTGTGTGCGATAGGGGGGTCGTTGCCACACGATCCAGAAATCGTCGGGGATCGGGAGCCTTAATGCATATGTTTTGCATAACTAAGCGTATGCGATGCCAGCATCTATCCCAAACGCGAGCCTTCAGACAACTCTTTGTGATATCTCAAATATCCCAAATGCTCCATCCTTGCTGCTCGTTTGTGCCCGCACTACCATCGCGGTTGATATTCTATGCTGCTACGATTATGATGCGTGCCCCATCACAAATAGTTCATGATTATAGAACGTGTGCGATAAGCAGACAATCACACACATTTACTTTTCCTCGACTGTATGCGATTAGATGTAAGAGTGCATACAGTTGTCCCTATAAAACTATATGCAAAGCTTCAATATATCCCACACGATTCATCTGTCGTAGCCGCGTCGGATGAAGGCCTATCACACGCGTTCTCCTATGAGCAAACATTTACGATGCGCACGACATCACAAACAGTCCATAATTGCCAAGCTTGTGTGATAAGGTGACTTTCGCAAACATTTCATAAGAAGGAACTGTGTGCGATGATGTTGTTAATCTCGCACGTTTTTTCTTGGCTGATCGTGTGCGTATTGAGATTGATCGCACACGTAGGGGATCTGAGAAACGTGTCTGATCTTGACGTTTATCACACACGTTTTGCTTTCACAAACTGTGTGCAGTGTACTGGCCTGCAGAACATAATTAATCCCTATTTATATCCCTGCATTTAAAAAACACAGCTTTTGAATTTGAAAGTAGGCAATCACTTACTCATATCGAACCATGTTTATTACAAATATAGGTTCAAGCATGAATGCATAATTCGATGCACAGGTACATATACGGAAGAAATACAAAAGCACCAAGTAAAAATGATGAACCAGAGTTGTCCTAAAGACTGTAAAGAGAGGAGAAAGACATTCTGGTTGCTGGAGAAGGTGAAGCGGAATGCCCATATCGTGCCCTCCTCCATGCGTAATGCGCGCACGACTCTAGGCCAACCCCTTGTGATGGCTGCCGGCCCATCCTTCACTGTCTTCAGCATTAGGACTTCTCCATGCTCATTGTAGTCTCGATGAAATACTTTAACCTTCATTGCATGTCCACCAATCATGTACTTTGCGTGGTAATCTTAAGTAAACTGCTTTGGGAACCACCGCAAACGAAAAAGATTCAGACCATTATTGTCTAACAAGTCATTATGGGCAGTAAAACGAGAAGGCTACAGAGTTCGTAGTTACCATCCTACAGCTCACTGTTGTGTTGGATAGAGCGTAAACAAATAATTTGGTGGCCATTGTTCGTATCTTTTTGCTCATAATCCTTATCAGTTTCCTCACTTGATGTTGGTTCATGAATATCTCATTGCCCCATATGCAAAAAGGGTCGATGCGTGGATCTTTGCCAAGGACATATGTACCTACAAGCTACAAGTCAATATTAGAAGCTAAAAAGTGTCCAGGCCCGGATCTTTATGCACTACATTATGGAACGACGGGGGGAGTACAAGCCGACGGATGAAACTAACCTTGGCAGAAAATGCTGGTCACTCCCGTTGTTGTCCTACATTAGCACATGCAAAAGGCATGATAAGTACATCAACCTTAACACCAAACAAATATAGCCAAGGTAAACAACATCATATCCAAAATGATAGCTTGAATGTGTTGGTTTCAGCATGCTGTTAAAGCGGATATAAAATGGAAGGGAATGTTAACTACAACAGGCTTAACAACCACTAAATATTGTAATTCAAACTGTTATTGTTGAAAATGAATAGAACGTAGCTCATGCTTAAACATCACACTGGATAAATTTGTCAAACTAAAAGAAAGGGCATGTGTTAACTATACCAGGCATAACACGAACCAAATATAGTTGTTCAAACAGGTATTGATGAAATCGAACCGCACATTTCCTACTTGCACATAATGAACATCACATTGTGAATAATTGAAATAAACAAGGCATATATGATCAGTATAACAACCAAATATAGCCATTGAAAACTGGACAGAGGCTCACTTCAACCAACCTAACAAGCAAATACAGATAAACAAAACATGTGCTTGAGAACTGGACAAATGCTCACTGCAACCAACCTAACAACCAAATATAGATAAACAAGGCATCTACTCACTATAAACAACCAAATATAGCCATTCGTGAAACTGAAGTGGACAATTCATACTTAAACATCACATAGCCCTATTGAACATTACATTTTTGCATAACTGAAATAGTTAAACACGACGCAGTTAAAACACCTCATGGCAAAAGGTACTACAACAAAGGGTAGGGGTTGGCTAGCTAGAAAAAGTAAGGTTTGCTGATAGGATATTGCCTCACTTGTCATGGACGGGATCCTTCCAGTTGGAAGAGGACAGACCCCTGGTGCGCTCCCTGATGTTGCAGATGGGCTGTTTCACCTTCAAAGACCCTTTGTGGGTGCCCTCCTCGTGGTCGTGGTCACTACTAGGAAAAGGCCTACTAGTGGCGCACCAGTTTTGCCTACTAATGGCGCACTACTGGTGCGCCACTAGTACCACGCCACTAGTATTAAATACTAATGGCGCACCAGTGGTGCACCATTAGTATCTGGTATACTAATGGCGCATCACGCCGTGCGCCATTAGTATAGACCAACATGCGCCATTAGTGTGCCTCCCAGGGGGCAATATTTACACATGTGCTTTGCCATACTAATGGCGCACTGTGGGGTGATGCGCCATTAGTATCCTTTGGCATACTAATGGCGCACGTTGGGGTGATGCGCCATTAGTATGAATATTAGGGATTTTTTTCTTTTCTGATATTTGCACAGGTTACAAAATATATTATTGGACAGAATATAGACAACACCACACAGCAACAGCAGATTCATCGAATACAATAGAAGATTAGTCTCCGAATACAATTCATCATATTAGTCTCCGAATTCAAAAGACCGAACAAAGATAGAACATTACAAGTCTCGAGACCGCGAGTAGCGAGTTTGTCTTCACATTACAAGTCGATATCGATCATCTAAACTACCATCACATAGAAGAGAGCTGCGGTCATCATGATGAGCATCATCGCGATGAAACTGGTCTTCATCCGGTTTCTCCAACGCTCCCTCTCTCTCCCGCTAGATAGCGCGAGTATCTAGATTCCGCCTCCGCCCTAGTGGTGTACCCTTTGTAACTGTTACCGCTGAAACGGTGAACCTATCTCCGACACTCCTCCCAGTCGTCGTAGACTCCGGGAACCTTACCCTTGTACACGACATACGACGGCATCTCTATGCACTAGCCAAACAACAGACAATACATAAGCAATATATAAGTATGCAACAAAAGGATCGGAAGAGAAAAGCAAGACATTAATAGCACGATTCATGGTCCTACTAATAAATAGCATCGATTACATCTAAGTTGAACGACTGTCCAAACCAAAGAGACATACAAGTTCATTAAAGTTTAATTACAACATGAGCTAATCGATGTTTCAGAACTACACATAGCATCACTACTTTCGACTCGACTCATGGGACCGGAGCGTGGATGAAGCCGCCGTCTTTCGTGATGGTCATGAAGTCGCGGGCGTTGTCAGCCTGCATTTGTAGCGTTGTGTCTATCTCACTGTTGGACGGTTGATATTTGAGGTAGAACTGCCCCGAGGTACGAAGGACATCTTGATGGATGATTTCTGCAAACTCCGACTGGATGCGAAAGAATTCTTGTCGGATGTCCGCGTCCTGGATTGCCGCCAAGCTTGCGGCCCAATCTTTGAGATTATTTGGTAGCAGAAGGTGATTATGGTCCCGTACGATCGCCCGCATGTGATGGAGGGCGTAGTAGGCATCCTTCTGACCGCCAGGCGGCTGCTTGACGCAGGGGAACGTCGTATTGTGGGTGAACACGTGCCTGCCGTACCTACGAACTGGCCTCTTAAAGGTGCCTCCAGATGCGGCGTAGCCGGGGAGAGCATCATCAAGAACTTTCTTGATATTTGTGTAGTCTATCTTGGAGTCACGGTCCGGGTCGAAATACGTGGCCATGGAATATTTCGGGCTTAAGAGGATGAGTGTGCAATGTGTGTCACTGCACAGAACACGGAATGTTAGAAAAAAAAGAACGATCGAAATCTAAGAAATCATATGTTACGGGGCGGTTAGGGGATGACTTACTCGGGAAAGTAAGGCACGAGGAAGTTATCCTTATCTGGGTTTGCCAGAATGACGCCTTCGAGGTGTGAACTCGCGACTTGCCGGTCCCCAGCGCTGCCCAAGATCTTGGCACGCATGTAGAAGGGGTCGACTATCACAATGTCCGGGGTCTTGTCTCTAATGATCCGCATCTCCATACTCAGCGAAAACAGCCGAACGAAGGTGTAGTGCAGCGGATGAAGGTTAAACATAGCAAAGATGTCATCAAACCGCAGGACGATCGTACCCCCGACGGCGCTATCCACAAAGCCCTTGCCCTCTGGCACCTTGGCCACGAAAACCGGGTATGCCACATCATTCTCTCTGAGACGCCGCTTCTCCAAAGAAAGAACACTGTCATGCAGACTCCGCATAGCACCGGTTGCAGCATTGAGCATATTTGTCGGTAGCATCGCCCTACCCGCCACATGCACCCTCCTCGAGATATCCTTAGGTGAAGGTGGCCCGTCCTGAGCACGGATCGTACTCGGTGCCGGCTGGCTCGCACCGGCGCCCTTGTTAGTCTTTCGTTTCCGTCCCTTCTTCTTGATCTGCTGTAATGGGATCGAGTTCTGCTCACAGACCGCCTTCTTGAGCGTGTTGGGGCTGATAATATTTCGCACCTCAGCTATCTGAGGCTCGGTGAAGGCGGCAGCTGGAGGCGTCTCCTGAGAACTGAACGCCAGACGACGCCTGTTGCAATTGGGTTTCTCCGCCGTACCAGCTAGATCGCGGTCGTCTTTTTCAGGGTTGGGTTCTTGAGAAGGAGGCCCGCAGAACTCGTCACCGTACCCATGTTCGGCAAAGTACTTATCGACGTTGGTAAATGTACCGTCGTCGTTGTCGTCGTCGTCCGGATCCTGTGCCATATGCATGTCCGGATCCTGTGCCATAGGGATGTCCGGCATGTCCGGTAGCGTTGCGGCGTTCTTGCCATGGCTTGGCGCTGGCACGACTGGCGGTCTTGTCTGTGGGGTGGTGTCCCCCGCCCCCAAACGAATCTGGCTCTTCGGCCAAAGCAGGGGCCAGCTTACGCAGGCGCTGAGGGTCATCACATCATCTTCGTCGGCCCCAGCGGGTCGAATCGGAGGTAACAACTCGTCGCAGCCTGGCAGCACCCGAACCAGTTCAACCCTATACAAGGTGGGTGGCATCGGATTACCGTGGAACACGCGGTTGCCCGGTTGAACGATTCTGCCCTTGGCGACATCGACCAACTCGCCGCCCACGAAGTGCAGGAGAGTGCAAGGAACATCGGCGGCGCCCTGCGAAAACATGTAGGGCGTCAGGGATGCCCAGTCAAAGGCAAGGAGATGAAGTCAACGGCCGAGAGGCTTAGTTACCGTGATGCCGTCGAGCTCGGCTAATGTCGAGGCACCGCCAACGGCGGGCGTGCAACTGACGGAGGGGCCGCTTGCTGGCGAGGTGCCGGCCGGCGTACACCCGGGTGCATTAAGCTCCAATGCCCGTGCCGGCGCCGGAGACACGAATACCGCCTCCGCCGGAGACACCAATGGCGCCGCCTGCGCGTTGTGCGAGTTGCTGGCCGTGAAGCTGGGAACCGGGGGAGGCCCCTGTTGGCCGCCCGCAATCCACGTCGTCAGCCCCTGAATCAAGGTAGGCACCATGGCGGTGAGCGTCGTTCCCAGTTGTTGTTGCACTTGCTCTTGGACAATCTCCGGAATCCGCGCCACTTGTGCCTTGAGTTCTTGAACCTCGCGCGACTGGCTTTCCGAGCTGGTCTTTTTCTCCTTTCGCCCACCAGCGGTATAGTATGACGACCATTTTGTGGACAAGCCTTTGCCGGCCACACGACCAGCTGACGACGGCTTACTGAGCTTATCCTTGTTTTTCATTACGTTCAACGCCCTATTTAAAGGGGTGTCGAAAGGGGAGCTCTGAGACGACCCCGCGCTACTGCTTTCAGCCTCCTGCGGAAGGAATGTGAACCATTTAGAAATTTGGCTTCATTAATTAGAATGCAACCATATGGAGCTAATTACGCGGGGGTGTATTCCTTACCAGAACAAGCTCAAGCGCCCTGGTCTTCGGATCCGTGGTAAGCTCCTTTGTTACCGGGTCCTCCTTGTACCGGGCCCTGACAAAGTTCCTGGTCTGCTTGTCACGGTATTTCTCGAAGCGGGGCGGTAGGCCTTGCTCGGCACGCTCCGCGTCCTCCTTGTCCCATATAGGCTCCGCCACTCTGTAACCGCCGGGACCGAGTTGGTGGACCCCTAAGTTCAACTGCCGCATTTCTTTCCCCCACTGACTTGATTCGGAGGTTGCGCTGCTCTCGCACTTGATCTTGAACTCCTTGTAGTCATCTTCGCTGATCAAAGGATATTTCGCCTTGATCTTCTCATAACTATCACCTTTTTCAATCATTGCCTTCACCGTGCTTCTCCAAGTAGACAGGGCCGTGCTCATCCTCGTGAGGGCGGCACTGTTCACTTTATTCCCTGAGAGGCGTGTGTTTGCAAAGTCAGCGGGGAACTTGTATCGTTCGTGCAGCTTCGTGAAGAGGAGGCTGCGCAAATTCCCTCGGTCCTTATGCCTTAGGTTCTCGGTGTTGATCGAGACGGTGCTCCGGAGAATGCACCCGAGCTGAACCGAGTACCCCTTGACTAATTCTTTGGGCGCCGTTGGATGCCCGTCGGAGTTCACTTCAGTAAATTCCTCCTTGACGGTGCCGAGCACGCTCGGGCGCCGGTCCTTCCGTTGCCTCTTCGGTTGGCTGCCATCTGTGCGTGCGCCGCCATCATCAGTGGTGGCATCCTCGGCGGCACCATCAGTGGTGTCATCCCCGACGCCACTAGGGGTTGTGTAGTCAGGATCGGTGTCTTCCGCGGCGTCCTCATAGCGGTGAGGTTCTTCCTCCAGCTCCTGGGACAGCTCCCAGAATTGCTTGCCGCCCGAACCGCCGGCCTCATCGTTGTGGGCCATGTTTCGCTCTAAATAGGAAAAAAGTTTGGTCAAAAAGTTGGTTATTGTCAAGGAACAAGATCATGGTCTCATCATTTAGGGTTTGTCGACACCGAGGCATCCTAAAAGCTAAGCTTTTATCATTTAGGGTTTGTCGACGCCGAGGCACCCTAAAAGCCTAAGCGTACATCATTTAGGTTCTCATCGACACCGAGGCACCCTAAAAGCCAAGGTTTTATCATTTAGGGTTTGTCGACGCCGAGGCACCCTAAATGCTAAGTTAAGTTTTCATCATTTAGGGTTTATCGATGCCGAGGCACCCTAGGTTGACTGATATATATGGGTATCTTCTAATAATATACCCTACTTAATTAAGGACAAACACCAAGAGACAGTAAACATATCACACTTCTATATGTATAACACAAGAGGCAGTTGATCCTACTTAATTAAGTACTAAGATACCCCGGCCCATGCATTAGTCGCAAGTACCCCATATGTCCTATTTTTAGCAAAGTCATGCTAAAATTCACGGAAAATTTCAGCATGACCTTTGCTGAAAATAGGACATATGGAGTACCCGAATTTGCCGGAACGGAAGTTAATCGACATTCCGGCAAACTCAAGGGCCTCTCGGGGTACCTGCAAAATCATCACGACACGATGGTCGGAGACAAAACCCAGCAAACTAGCAATTGATGGATCAACACGTAAAACATGTCCAATAAGAGCATATAATTCAACAACTCCACTGAAAATGAGAGCTGAAAGATGCAGGGAGCACAAACAGCTCAGAAAAATCAATCCATCTAGCATTTCAGGTTTTGCTAGAAATACCTTTAACATCAGTATCAGTATGATTATAGAGTCAACATCAGTATGATTTATAGAGTCAAATACCTTCAACGAGGGATACAAATAATTTTCATTTTCATATTTTAAGAACTATAAATAAACCATCCAGTAAGTATAATCAAGGTAATCAACCATTCCCATAAAACAAGACAAGTTTTATTCAGTACTGCTAATATGGTTGGAGATTACTATGAACATGTGGCAAGACTACTTTGATAACAAGGGCCACTAGTTGGCCAGTAGTTGAACTAGCAGCTTGGCCATCACTGACGCCACGCACTGCTGTGACAGCTCTCAGCAGTAACCTCCAAGGCTCCGACAACCGACACAGATAACCTGTCTCAAAGATGAGCCTCAAGACAAGCTTCGCATTCTACTTTATGCTTCATTGAAGTTCAGAGAACTCTCCAAAAGAAAGGTTCAGGTGCCAATTGGTATCATGTTAAAGCCAGCAATGTAAAATGATCTACAACCTTATGTAAAGTGCCAACTCCACAGATTTCTTTTTCACAGCTTTTATATTATTTCTAGAAGCAACACAACAGGGTTAAACACCAGAATCTTGAGTTTAATTTTTTCCAGAATTTTAGAGGCCCCACAAATTCAGTTCAGGTATTTTATACCATGTTAAAGACAGTAAAGTACAGAGGTTTAGCCCTGGTCCTTAGATTCAGTTTCCTAATCTTTTTGTTTTCTACAAAGATATTCCCAACCTTCATGATGCTGGTAAGAAAAGAGCTACTCTCTGAATCTTTTATCTATTTATACCTGTAAATTAGCACTCTGATGCTGGCCTTGACAAATGATCCCACTATGTTGTTTGCTGGAATCTGCAAAATGATCCCACTATGTTGACAAATGATCCCACTATGTTGTTATACTTGAGAACACTGTAACAAAATCAAAACCACAATAAACAGTGGTCAAATACAGAAGAAGGAACAATTTATTTGTGACATAGTTACAAATGATGACAGAATAAAGCAACACCCTGCACTAGCCTAAAAACAAGTGAAGTTTCACCCATATAAGAACAAGTGAATTCTAGTCACATTGACACTCCTGGTTTTCTACAAACACCAAGTACTAGGGCACACAAAAGTTCTGAAATTTGTGTGCCTAACTGAATTAACTGAATTTTCAGTAACCGAATAAACTGAATTTTCAAAACTGCAAGAAGCCATTTAAAAAAATCCTCTCATCTCATATGAGGAGTGCTAATCCTAAGACTAATAGTTTGTTGTGCAGTACATCTACAGTGATGCCCTGTCCATTTGTCCCTCCCCAACTAGATACTAGAGTAGCACTGTTGATGCCCTGTTCTTGCTGAACTTTATGACAGTATATACAACAACTTATCCTCTTAAGCCAAAACAACTTTGTAAAAGCCAGATGCAACTTGTTGAGCTAATTTTTTTAGATGACCCATAAGACAAACTGAAAATAGTTGTTGTTGCTGAACTAATCTGACCACTATAACCTGTTCATCATTCAGCCATAGTTGTTGTTGCTGCTACAATTTCAGCAAGCAACATGCCTAAATCCAGTGCTTGTTTGACTTTACTGAATTACCAACGCATGGCACACAACACATTTATATTTTGTCAGGTCACACAACACATGCCTGAGGAGGAAGATTGAATTTTCTACAGAAGCATCATCAGGTACACTTCAACATGTGCTAGCAGCAACAAATGGTCAATATTCATTCTTATTTATGGTCAATATTTATAACATATCAACAAATGGCAAGAATATTGAGTAATCTACTGCAGTTTGATCTACTGCAAATAATCTGTTGCAATTTGATCTACTCCAGAAAACTTTCAGTAACAAGTGAGAAGCATCTGCATTTTCTTAGTGAACTTTTGAGTGCATTTATCACTTGTTGGAGTATGCTACAGCTTCTGCAAATCACAAACTCCTTTAGTTTACATCTCAGTTTTAGCTAACACTACAGTTTCAGTGAAGGAGTCATAACTGAATAACAGGCACTATAAATGAATTTGATGGCATCAAACTAAATTTTCACTATAATATGTTCATCATTTAGCAGCAGTGTACAACCTTTGTCCTGGATTATTTCTCTACCTTCGTATCCACTGACTGAATTTCCTCTACAGCTTGACAACCAGTGTAAACTACTGTACTGAGAACAGCAAATTCAAACTCACAGCAACAAATTGAACAGTGAGTAAGCCTGAAGATTCTTCTCTTGCAAACCCCCAACCCTAGCTACTTAATTCTCCAACCCCCTTTCCTTGTCCAAAATTCTCCAACCCCCAACCCTAGAACACATCAGAAGGAAATCAAGAGGGGGAAGAGGGGGAAGCGGCTTGGGTGCTCACTGGGGAGGTCGAGGGCGACTCGGGGTAGCCGGAGCTAGCCGAGGTGGCACGAATTCGGCGTCGAGCGATGGCGATGGTGGCCGAGCCGGAGGAAATCGTCGGGCATCGAAGGGATGGCTCGAGGGCGTCCGAGCTCGTCCGGGTCCTCATAGTCGAAGAGGAAGACGGTGGCGGTCCTCCTGGGCAGGCCGCGCGGTGTTGGACAGCGAGCACGAGGTTGACGCAGGCGGGGCCGCGGGGGGAGGGGGCGCTTGGGCGGGAGGACGTCGAGGGCGCGGGCGCGGGCAGAGGGGGGACGGCGAGGGAGGCGGCGCTCGGCTCGGGGAGGCGGCGTTGGGGGCGGTGGTGGTCGGGTGCGGCGGGGGCAGCGAGCACGGCCGGGGACGGCGAGCACGGGGGCGGTGGTGGTCGGTGGTGGTCGGGCGCGGGTGAGATGAGGCAGGGGAGGGATTAGAGAGAAATGTGAGAGATTGGGGATTTTAGTGTGGGGGGAGGCTTAGCAATGGCGCACCACCTAGCGGTGCGCCATTAGTATGTTTTTTAGATAGCAATGGCGCACCCCCGAGCGGTGCGCCATTAGTAATCTTTTTTTAGATAGCAATGGCGCACCACCCAGCGGTGCGCCATAAGTAACTTTTTTTGCATAGCAATGGCGCACCAGCCAGAGGTGCGCCATAAGTAATTTTATTATTATTATTTTTTGTTGCATCTAATAATTTTTTAGAAAATGAATATGAATATGAAACAGTAATAATTTTTTATAAAAACAGTAATAATTTTTTTAAAAATATCATCAAATTTGTTATTTGAAAATATCATCAAATTTGTTATTTGAAAATATAATCAAATTTGTTTTTTTTGGATTTTTAGTTGCATTCATTTGTGACGGTGGAGCGGGGGAGGGTGCGGGGGGTCGGCGGCGGCGGTGGAGCGGGGGAGGGTGCGGGGGGTCGTCGGCGGCGGTGGAGCGGGGGAGGGTGCGGGGGGTCGGCGGCGGCGGTGGAGCGGGGGAGGGTGCGGGGGGTCGTCGGCGGCGGTGGAGCGGGGGAGGGTGCGGTGGGTCGTCGGCGGCGGTGGAGCAGGGGAGAGGGTGCGGGGGGTGCTCGGTGGCGAGGGGGATCTGGCGAGGTGGGATAGCGATCGAGATGGAGGGGGATCGAGATCGAGTGTCCTCATGAATATTCAATATTTTTTCATATTGAATATGAAAAAATATCATCAAATTTGAAAAAATATTCATGAATTCAAAAAGTGCCCATGAAATTTAAAAATATTCATGAGTTCAAAAAGTGCCCATGAAATACAATCGAGAAATGAAGGCTACAATTTAAATACAATCGATCTTAGCTAGCTATCTGTTCACAATCTTCTTGCCCTTATTTTTCGTAAATGGAGTTCTTCTCTTGAACGGACGTCCTTTAGGTAGGGTGGTCCTGCTTCTTCTTGTGGTGTATGCTGATACTTCATCGTCGTCGTCATGTTCCATCTTCGGGTCGCCGTACTTGTCGAAGTCTTGCTCATTGGCGACTCCATCCATTCCGATGATCTTCCTTTTGCCTCTCCTCACGACAACACGACTGGGCTTTGACGGGTCGGTAATGAAGAAGCATTGGTCCACTTGGGAAGCCAGTACCCATGGCTCATTTTTCGCGGTGACGTTCGCGCCTGCGGTCTTGGATTTGGCTTCGGGTATAACCATGGTGGTGAAATACCGGTCTTCTTTTATGACGCTCTTGGCCCATCTGACACGGAACATCGGGACCTTCTCTCCAGCGTAGCTCAGCTCCCAGATCTCCTCGATCCTTCCGTAGTATCTGTCCTTGTCGTTACCGGTGTAGGATTCCATCGTTACCCCGGAGTTCTGATAACCATCGCTCTTCATGTCCTTGTCCTCGGTGTAGAATGTGTAGCCGTTGATATCGTACGCCTCATACGTCATCAGGTTGTGCTCGGCGCCCTGTGACAAGGCGAATATGAGTTGTTCTTCCGCGGAAGAATCCTCATGTAAAGGGTACGACAGAAGCTTCTGCTTGAACCAACGCGTGAAACATGAGTTGTGCTCTTTGATTATATCTCCGTCCGTCCTCTGTTGGCCTCGGTCATTGTACGTCTTCTCAATAAAGGTTTTGTGCTCTACCACCCAAGGATCGACCACGTCTATGTGTTGTAGCGCGACTAGGTTTGCTCTTTCAAAGTCGGCGAGTCGACCCTCGAAGTCGACATGCATTTCGCGGCGACCCTCACGGTGACCCCATCCAGCGAGCCTGCCGAGGTGCCTGTTGACGGGCAGACCAACGGGGTTCTCGATGCCTAGATAATTCGTGCAGTAGGAGATACACTCTTCGGTCAGAAAGCCCCTGGCTATGCTTCCCTCTGGACGTGCCATGTTGCGAACGTATCCTTTGATGACACCATTCATCCTTTCGAACGGCATCATGCTGTGCAGGAACGTCGGCCCGAGTTGGATGATATCCTCCACGATATGGACCAGCAGATGCACCATAACGTCGAAGAATGCGGGCGGGAAGTACATCTCAAGCTCGCATAGTATCACCACGATCTCTTCCTGTAGCCTTCTGAGTTGCCTCACGCCAACCGACTTCCGAGAGATGACGTCGAAAAAGTTGCATAGGCCAAATAGCGTTTCACGGACGTGCGCGTCCATGATCCCACGGATTGCAACTGGAAGTATCTGCGTCATCAGCACGTGACAGTCGTGAGACTTCATCCCGCTGAACTTCTGCTTCGCTGGGTCTAGGTATCTGCTTATCTTCCCCGCGTAACCGTAAGGAAGTTTTACTCCTACGAGGCAGGTGAAAAACTGATCGATCTCCTCCTGACTTAGAGTGAAGCACGCGGGAGGGTAGTCATTTCCGGTCTTCTTGGCCTTTTTGCCTTTGCGACGACTTTCCGTGTCCTGCTTCGCCTCATCATCATCATCATCATTAGCGTGAAGCTCCTCCCTGATGCCCATTGATTTCAAGTCTGCCCTTGCTTTCGGCCCATCTTTGGTCCTCTCTGGCATGTTGAGCAGGGTACCAAGCAGACTCTCGCACACGTTCTTCGTGATATGCATGACATCAAGGCTGTGAGGCACACGGTGGATCTTCCAGTACGGCAAGTCCCAGAAAACAGACCTCGTTTTCCATACCTTCAGCAGCGGCTCTGGCGCCTTTCGCTTCTTTCCCGGCTCTGGCGCCTTTTGCTTCTTTCCCGGCAGTGGGCAATCTTTCCAATTTTTCAACAGCTCGTCTATTTCCTCGCCGCTCCTCGTACGCGGGCGTCTTCGGGGTTCGGTTTCACCATCGAACAGATCCTTGCGTTTCCTCCACGGGTCATCGTCGCGAAGCCACCTTCGATGTCCCATGAACACGGTTTTCGAAGACCCGGGATCTCTATCTAGCTGGCGATACGTTGTGTCATCCATGCACCTGACGCATCCAGAAAATCCGTGGACCACCTGCCCCGCGAGATATCCGTAACCGAGATAGTCGTGCACCGTCGTGAGCAGTGCGGCTCTCATAGGGAAATATTCTTTCTCTGCGGCGTCCCACGTATTGGCTGGCGTTTTCCACAGCGTGTCTAGCTCCTCTTTCAGCAGCCCCAGATACAGATTGATGTCGTTCCCTGGTTGTTTCGGCCCTTCAATTAGCATACTCATGTGAATGTACTTCCTCTTCATGCACAACCAGGGGGGAAGGTTGTACATCCACACAAACACAGGCCAGGTGCTATGTGTGCTTCTCTGGCTGCCAAACGGATTGACTCCATCGGTGCTCGCGCCCAGCACGATGTTCCTTGGATCCTTCCCAAATTCTGGGTGTTCGAAGTTCAACGCTTGCCACTGGCTCCCATCCTTAGGGTGACTCAGCATCTTGTCTTTTTTATTTATCTCCGGATCATTTGCGTCATCTTCTCGCTTCTTCTCCTCCCTATCCGCGTGCCAACGCAGGAGCTTTGCTACCTTAGGGTCCGCGAAATACCGCTGCAGACGAGGAGTGATCGGAAAGTACCACACCACTTTTCGAGGAGCTTTCTTCCTCTTCTTGTATCGAGTGACGCCGCACACCGGACATATGGTAGACTCCGCGTGCTCGTCCCGATAAATGATGCAATTGTTCATGCACACATGGTATTTCACGTGCGGTAAATCCAGAGGACACACGATTTTCTTCGCCTCCTCGAAACTGGTCGGGCACTTGTTCCCCTTGGGAAGACGTTCGTGCCAGAATGACATGTTCTCGTCGAAGCATGCGTCGGTCATTTTGTGTTTTACCTTCATCTCCAGAGCCATGAGCGTTACTTTCAGGCGGGTATCCTCGGGCCTGCATCCTTCATACAATGGAGTAACCGCGTCTATCTCCAGTTGATCCAGCTTGGCTTTCTCTCGGGCGGCAGCTCTTGCGTTATCCGTCTGCTTGAGAAGCAGCTCTTGAATATGAGGGTCCTGCACCCAGCCCATCGATGGTCCATCGTCGTCTGCTCCGCCGGCATCTTCATCTTCATGATCATGCCCTTCGTCTGCTCCGGCATCTTCCTCATCATCATGTCCGGCATCTTCTACATGATGACTGTGTACAGCATCACCGTCGTGATCATGTCCTGGAGATTCTTCGTCTTCTCGCCCGCCCGAGCCGCGGTGGTTGTCTTGCTGCCCTTCCTCATTTCTTGCCCGGCCCCCATGGACGACTTCATAGTCATCTTCATCACCTTGCCACCGATAGCCATCCATGAAACCACGCAAGAGCAGGTGGTCCCGCACCTGCCCGGAATCCGGGTCCGCAATAAGGCTCTTCAGCTTGCATCTTCGACACGGACATCTTATCTCCGTCTCGTTCTTTTGAAGCATCTCGGCCTTCGCGGAGCTCAAAAACCTATTCACGATGCCTTCGGTCATCGTGCGGACCATGGTCGCCTGCGGGGTAGAGCAAAACGATATTTTAGAACCAAGAAAAAATTTGGCATGACTTTCCCTAAAAATAGGACCAAAAAGAATGCATAGTGCCAAAATTCTCGCCGAAACGGAAATGAATCAACATTCCGGCAAAATATTGGCAACTATCGCATTTCAAATACCGGTACCTGCAAACACAAACATATATGCAACCACAACATATGCAACACCACAAACATACATAGATCTAGCTAGGCCATAAAAAGTGCATGTGCACGTTGTTGGAGGGAGAACAACATAAAGATAGCTTCCCCCTTACTTACCTATCAAAAAAGGTAATTTAACCACTTAATTTGGATGAATCTATGGTGCAAATGAGGTGAGGAGGAGGAGGCAGCCGAGACAAGCTTGGAGGAGGAGGTGGAGAGAATGAAGTGGGGAAAGTGAGTGGGTAGGTGTGGCTGTCCAAAATATCTAGCTGGTCCCAGGTTACCAATGGCACACCACCTACAAATGCGCCATTAGTAACCCAGGTTACTAATGGCGCACCTGCTGGTGGTGCACCATTAGTAGTTTTGCAAAATAATAATAATAATAAAATATACACTAATGGCGCACCAGGGCACAGTGCGCCATTACTAGTTTAAACTAGTAATGGCGCACTATACCCTGGTGCGCCATTAGTAGTTTTGCAATATATATATATATAGTAGTGGCGCACTATGTGGCTGGTGCGCCATTACTAGTTAGAGCTAGTAATGGCGCACTGTCCCTGGTGCGCCATTAGTATGTTTGGAAAAATAAAAAAAAATTGTTACTAGTGGCGCACCGTGTGTCTGGTGCGCCACTGCTATATAGTAGTGGCACACCACATGTCCGGTGTGCCATTATTGGCCATTTCATCTATAGCCCTTTTCCTAGTAGTACCCGACGAGATATAACTTGGCAATTGAGGATCCCAAGCCACCACCGTAGAACGTGTCCTTCAGATATGACAAAATGGGCTCGATGGCATACAAGGATCGCAAATCCTTGACTACGTGGCAAAGGAGATCAGCGGTAGGGCCTTCGAAGAGATCGACGACGGTTGAACCAGAGGGGTTGGGGATGTACCACTTAACCTGTGACATGGCTCGCGAGAAGCCGTGGCTGTCGACGAGCTTGATGTCATAGCCAACTTTCCCGAGATACAGTAATACGCGAGCCCCCCGACGTCAAGCCTTCAGCATGGCAAAGTAGTCAAAGTCCTCGTCGGCTTCCGCGGCGAGGTGTTGCTCCGGGATTGTTGGGGATATAATTATTGGGTATGACCCGCCCAGGAGGGGCCGGGTCATACCACTGACGACTTATACATTGAAGATGGCGGATCATGGCGAGCCTATTGACGGCCCAAGACCCAGAGGCGACTTGAGGCCCAAGAGGATGAACCGCCATAAAGTATAACTTGTATTGTAAGGCAAGCATAGTTAGTCATCGAGCCGGACACGTTGTGTATGAGCCGGCCGGGACTCTGTAAGCCGCCGGGCATCAACCTGTGTATATAAAGGGGTGACCCGGTGGTGAGTTGACTCAAGAAACAAGAGATCAAGAACTAGGTCAAGCGTATTAGCTCCCTGGTAATCGAAACCCAAGCAATACAACCCCAAACTGGAGTAAGCCTTTACCTCCACCGCGAGGGGCCGAACCAGTATAAACTCTCTGTGTCCTTTGTCCCGATTAACCCATTTAAGCTAACCTACTTGCAATGGCTCCACGACTAAGTCCTTTCACTAGGACATCTGCCGTGTTAAGTCCACGACAGTTGGCGCCCACCGTGGGGCCAGCGCACGATGGTTTCGAGTTCTTGAAGGGCAACTTCGCAGGGATCAAAGGATACGCTGTGGGCCGAATGACCAAGAGTCGTCGCGGCAAGCTCTACATCGACGATGCTGGCTGGGGCCCCAAGGCCGACTCAATTGAGTACGGATACCGGGTCCCCTTCGGCGGAATCCACGTCTTCATCGGCAAAATTGGCGAATCAGGCCCTGAGCCGGACAACTGCACCGACATCATCGAGACGGCTCAGCGAGCACGACCCGCCAAGGTTCAAGCAGCCGTGAAGCATGCCTTTGTTGGTTTCATCCATGGGGCGGAATTTGAGGAAGAATCTGTGTCTGGTGGTGAGACGACCATCTACTCTAATGGTGAATCGTCAACCGGTGATACCAATTCAATGTGTCAACTGCAAGATGGCCGGCTTGAGGGCTGTTCCAATGGCGACAGTATTTCAGACCCCTATGAGCCGCCGAACAGGGTTGCGATCTTCATGGCCGGTGCACAGTCGGTGCTCGGCTCGACGACCGACGTGGCTATGACCTCCAGTTCAACGGCTGCGGCGATGACTGGTGCTAGCGGCTCTGCGCGCCCGCCGGCTCAGGTTCTGACAGAGTTGTTGGAGGCTTTGGTGACTTTGATGGGGGCGGAGGTGACCCCGGACAACCAGGAACATCATAAGGTGGACGTGGCGAAGATACAAGATGAGATAGTGATACGTCTCCAACGTATCTATAATTTTTGATTGTTCCATGCTATTATATTATCTGTTTTGGATGTATAATGGGCTTTATTATGCACTTTTATATTATTTTTGGGACTAACCTACTAACCGAAGGCCCAGTGCAAATTGCTTTTTTTTTGCCTATTTCAGTGTTTCGCAGAAAAGGAATATCAAACGGAATCCAAACGGAATCAAACCTTCGCGAAGATCGTTTTTGGAACAGACGCAATCCAGGAGACTTGGAGTGGACGTAAAGGAAGCCACGAGGCGGCCAAGAGGTAGGAGGGCGCGCCCAGGGGGGTAGGCGCGCCCCCACCCTCATGGGCCCCTCATAGCTCCACCGACCTACTTCCTTCGCCTATATATACTCATATACCCTGAAAACATCCAGGAGCACCACGAAACCCTAGTTCCACCGCCGCAACCTTCTGTACCCGTGAGATCCCATCTTGGGGCCTTTTCTGGCGCTCCGCCGGAGGGGGAATCGATCACGAAGGGCTTCTACATCAACACCATAGCCTCTCCGATGATGTGTGAGTAGTTTACCACAGACCTTCGGGTCCATAGTTATTAGCTAGATGGCTTCTTCTCTCTCTTTGGATCTCAATACAAAGTTCTCCTCGATTCTCTTGGAGATCTATTCGATGTAATACTTTTTGCGGTGTGTTTGTCGAGATCCGATGAATTGTGGGTTTATGATCAAGATTATCTATGAACAATATTTGATTCTTCTCTGAATTCTTATATGCATGATTTGATATCTTTGCAAGTCTCTTCGAATTATCAGTTTGGTTTGGCCTACTGGATTAACCTTTCTTGCAATGGGAGAAGTGCTTAGCTTTGGGTTCAATCTTGCGGTGTCCTTTCCCAGTGACAGTAGGGGCAGCAAGGCACATATTGTATTGTTGCCATCGAGGATAAAAAGATGGGGTTTATATCATATTGCTTGAGTTTATCCCTCTACATTATGTCATCTTGCCTAATGTGTTACTCTGTTCTTATGAACTTAATACTCTAGATGCATGCTGGATAGCGGTCGATGTGTGGAGGAATAGTAGTAGATGCAGAATTGTTTCGGTCTACTCGGCACGGACGTGATGCCTATGTTCAGGATCATGCCTAGATATTCTCATAACTATGCGCTTTTCTATCAATTGCTCGACAGTAATTTGTTCACCCACCGTAGAACTTGCTATCTTGAGAGAAGCCACTAGTGAAACCTACGTCCCCCCGGGTCTATCTTTCATCATATTAATCTCCCGTCAACTAGCTATTTCTATCGCCATTTATTTTGCAATCTTTACTTTTCAATCTATACAACAAAAATACCAAAATTATTTATCTTATTATCTTTATCAGATCTCACTTTTGCAAGTGGCCGTGAAGGGATTGACAACCCCTTTATCGCGTTGGTGCCAAGGTTCTTAATTGTTTGTGCAGGTACTAGGGATTTGCGTGTAGTCTCCTACTGGATTGATACCTTCGTTCTCAAAAACTGAGGGAAATACTTATGCTACTTTGCTGCATCACCCTTTCCTCTTCAAGGGAAAACCAACGCATGCTCAAGAGGTAGCAATAAGGATTTCTGGCGCCGTTGTTGGGGAGGCTTACACCAAGTCTAGTCAAGATTTGATCTCCCGCCAACGTGCGATTTCTGGCGCCGTTGCCGGGGAGATCTACGCACAAGTCAAGACATACCAAGTACCCATCACAAACTCTTATCCCTCGCATTACATTATTTGCCATTTGTCTCTCGTTTTCCTCTCCCCCACTTCACCCTTGCCGTTTTATTCGCCCTTTTTTTTCCGTTCGTCTCTTTTTGCTTGCTTCTTGTGTCTCCGTGTGTTAGATCGTTTGTTTCGTCGTCATGGCTAGTCCTTCTATCATTGTTAGTACGCCCGATCATGAAGTTCTTAATTTCAAACAAAGACAAGGAGAAAACTTAAAAGATGCTTGGTATAGGATGATGGAATCTTATCGTAATTGCACTTTAGAGGTGAATTTTAGAATTTTACTTCGCAATTTTTATGTTGGACTAAATATGTCCCATAGACAACTCTTGGATTGCGTTGCCAAAGGAAATTTTATCGAAATTGATCCCAGTATTGCGCATGAAATTATAGAGGGAATAGTGGGAACACTACCTCAACAAAAGGGGCCACATCATACCCAAGAAGAGACACAAGTTTTTGAGAAGATTTGCGAAGTAAAGAAAATTTTACAAAAGTCTCTTGTACCTCTTAAGAGTGTTAGCGGAAATCTTCACCGCATGAATATGTTGATCACCCTTTGCAATAAGCGGTTGGATTCTTTATATCTAAAAAATTTTGAATATGAAGGGAAACGCAAAGAACCTCCCGGATTCGAGCATGACTCCGCTAAAAAAATAAAAAACAAAGATGATAATACCTAGATCTATTCTTGTTTTTATGCCTAGCTAGGGGCGTTAAACGATAGCGCTTGTTGGGAGGCAACCCAATTCTATTTTTGTTCCTTGCTTTTTGTTCCTGTTTAGTAATAAATAATTCATCTAGCCTCTGGTTAGATGTGGTTTTATGTTTTAATTAGTGTTTGTGCCAAGTAAAACCTATAGGATCTTCTTGGGTGATAATTATTTGATCTTGCTGAAAAAGACAGAAACTTTCTGCTCACGGAAACAATTGTTAAAAATCACCAGAAAGTGATAAAATACTGATTCAAATTGCAGTAGATCAATAATAAAATTATCTAGATCTTCCTATTTTGGTAGAATTGTTTGAGTTACAGAAGTTTGCGTTTGATACAGATTACTAGAGACTATTCTGTTTTTGACAGATTCTGTTTTTCGTGTGTTGTTTGCTTATTTTGATGAATCTATGGCTAGTATCGGGGGGTATGAACCATAGAGAAGTTGGAATACAGTGGGTTTAACACCAATATAAATAAAGAATGAGTTCATTACAGTACCTTAATGTGGTGGTTTGTTTTCTTACACTAACGGAGCTCATGAGATTTTCTGTTGAGTTTTGTGTTGTGAAGTTTTCAAGTTTTGGGTAAAGATTTGATGGATTATGGAATAAGGAGTGGCAAGAGCCTAAGCTTGGGGATGACCAAGGCACCCCAAGGTAAAATTCAAGGACAACCAAAAGCCTAAGCTTGGGGATGCCCCGGAAGGCATCCTCTCTTTCGTCTTCGTCTATCGGTAACTTTACTTGAGGCTATATTTTTATTCACCACATGATATGTGTTTTGCTTGGAGCGTCTTGTATGATTTGAGTCTTTGATTTTTAGTTTACCGTAATCACCCTTGCTGTACACATCTTTTGGAGAGACACACATGAATCGGAATTTATTAGAATACTCTATGTGCTTCACTTATATCTTTTGAGGTAGATAATTCTTCTCTAGTGCTTCGCTTATATCTTTTAGAGCACGGTGGTGGTTTTATTTTATAGAAATTATTGATCTCTCATGCTTCACTTATATTATTTTGAGAGTCCTTTAGAATAGCATGGTAATTTGCTTTGGCTATAAAATTAGTCCTAATATGATAGGCATCCAAGATGGATATAATAAAAACTTTCATATAGAGCGCATTGAATGCAATGAGAAGTTTGATATTTGATGATTGTTTTGAGATATGAAGATGGTGATATTAGAGTTGTGCTAGTTGAGTAATTGTTAATTTTAGAAATACTTGTGTTGAAGTTTGCAAGTTCCGTAGCATGCACGTATGGTAACCGTCGTGTGACAAATTTGAAACATGAGGTGTTTTTTGATTGTCATCCTTATGAGTGGCGGTCGGGGACGAGCGATGGTCTTTTCCTACCAATCTATCCCCCTAGGAGCATGCGCGTAATGCTTGGTTTTTGATGACTTGTAGATTTTTGCAATAAGTATGTGAGTTCTTTATGACTAATGTTGAGTCCATGGATTATACGCACTCTCACCTTTCCATCATTGCTAGCCTCTTCGGTACCGTGCATTGCCCTTTCTCACCTTGAGAGTTGGTGCAAACTTCGCCGATGCATCCAAACCCCGTGATATGATATACTCTATCACACATAAACCTCCTTATATCTTCCTCAAAACAGCCACCATACCTACCTATTATGGCATTTCCATAGCCATTCCGAGATATATTGCCATGCAACTTTCCACCGTTTCATTTATTATGACACGCTTCATCATTGTCATATTGCCTTGCATGATCATGTAGTTGACATCGTTTTTGTGGAAAAGCCACCATGCATAATTTATCATACATGTCACTCTTGATTCATTGCCCATCCCGGTACACCGCCGGAGGCACTCATATAGAGTCATATTTTGTTCTAGTATCGAGTTGTAATCCTTGAGTTGTAAATAAATAGAAGTGTGATGATCATCATTATTAGAGCATTGTCCCGTGTGAGGAAATAAAAAAAGAAGAGAAAGGCCAAAAAAAAGAGATGGCCCAAAAAAATGAGAGAAAAAGAGAGAAGGGACAATGTTACTATCCTTTTTCCACACTTGTGCTTCAAAGTAGCACCATGATCTTTATGATAGAGAGTCTCTTATTTTGTCACTTTCATATACTAGTGGGAATTTTTCATTATAGAACTTGGCTTGTATATTCCAACAATGGGCTTCCTCAAATGCCCTAGGTCTTCGTGAGCAAGCAAGTTGGATGCACACCCACTTAGTTTCTTTTGTTGAGCTTTCATACATTTATAGCTCTAGTGCATCCGTTGCATGGCAATCCCTACTCCTTGCATTGACATCAATTGATGGGCATCTCCCTAGCCCGTTGATTAGCCGCGTCAATGTGAGACTTTCTCCTTTTTTGTCTTCTCCACACAACCCCCATCATTATATTTTATTCCACCCATAGTGCTATGTCCATGGCTCACGCTCATGTATTGCGTGAAGGTTGAAAAAGTTTAAGAAATACTAAAGTATGAAACAATTGCTTGGCTTGTCATCGGGGTTGTGCATGATGAGAGCATTTTTGTGTGACGAAAATGAAGCATGACCAAACTATATGATTTTGTAGGGATGAGCTTTCTTTTGCCATGTTATTTTGAGAAGACATAATTGCTTAGTTAGTATGCTTGAAGTATTATTATTTTTATATCAATATTAAACTTTTATCTTGAATCTTTCGGATATGAACATTCATGCCACAATAAAGAGAATTACATTGAAAATTATGTTAGGTAGCATTCCACATCAAAAATTCTGTTTTTATCATTTACCTACTCGAGGACCAGCAGGAATTAAGCTTGGGGATGCTTGATACGTCTCCAACGTATCTATAATTTTTGATTGTTCCATGCTATTATATTATCTGTTTTGGATGTTTAATGGGCTTTATTATGCACTTTTATATTATTTTTGGGACTAACCTACTAACCGAAGGCCTAGTGCAAATTGCTGTTTTTTTTGCCTATTTCAGTGTTTCGCAGAAAAGGAATATCAAACGGAATCCAAACGGAATGAAACCTTCGCGGAGATCGTTTTTGGAACAAACTCAATCCAGGAGACTTGGAGTGGACGTAAAGGAAGCCACGAGGTGGCCAAGAGGTAGGAGGGCGCGCCCCCACCCTCGTGGGCCCCTCGTAGCTCCACCGACCTACTTGCTTCGCCTATATATACTCATATACCCTGAAAACATCCAGGAGCACCACGAAACCCTAGTTCCACCGCCGCAACCTTCTGTACCCGTGAGATCCCATCTTGGGGCCTTTTCCGGCGCTCCGCCGGAGGGGGAATCGATCACGAAGGGCTTCTACATCAACACCATAGCCTCTCCGATGATGTGTGAGTAGTTTACCACAGACCTTCGGGTCCATAGTTATTAGCTAGATGGCTTCTTCTCTCTCTTTGGATCTCAATACAAAGTTCTTCTCGATTCTCTTGGAGATCTATTCGATGTAATACTTTTTGCGGTGTGTTTGTCGAGATCCGATGAATTGTGGGTTTATGATCAAGATTATCTTGGTTCTCAAAAACTGAGGGAAATACTGTCGGATCACGGGTTCCGGCAAAACCCTCAAGGTTCGAACACTGGGGTGTGCGCGGAAATTTCCTCCCTACCGATCTACGCCCTAGCTCGCTAAGATCTCGCGGACGAACTCAACGAACTCGGAACAAAAAGACACAAGATTTATACTGGTTCGGGCGACCGTTGTGGTGTAATACCCTACTCCAGTGTGGTGGTGGGTTGCCTCTTGGGCTGATGATGAATAGTACAAGGGGAAGAACAGCCTCCTGAGGTTGGGGTGTTCTCGTGTTCGGTGTGTGGCTAAGGATTGGCTCTCGATCAGATGAGATCAAGCTGCCAGATGAGATCAAGCTCTTCCCTATTGTGGTGGCTAGTTCTACTTATATAGGCCCTGGTCCTCTCCCCAAATATTGAGCGGGAAGGGAGCCAACAACGGCCAATTTGAAAGGGGACAACTAGTACAGCTTATCCTGACAAAAGCGGTCTTCGCCTGCGGAAAGCTCTGGTGGTGACGCCGTCTCGGGCTGCACGGTGACCTCCGTCCTGCCGTCCGGCTGGTCTTGGTCTTGTTGCACTAATATGGAAACCTTTGCCTGATGCCTCGGTACTCCACACCTGCGCTGGCCTCCTTAGCACCAAAGAGGAAACAAGGACGCTGCGCATGCTGGCGCCCGCCTGGTGCCCGCCTGATCTTGATCGTCATGGCTCACGTCACGAGAACCTCGCGAGGTTTGCCCTGCCTTGATATCTCCGCTCCTCGCGAGGCAGCCTGGAGAGGCCGCTCCTGAGGGGGTCTTGCGTCGTCCGCCTCGTGAGGCTTGACCCCTCGTGAGGGTCTTGATTGCCTTGTTGATGAAGATGGGCCGTACATGCCTGCTAATGCAGCCACGCTGTGGGCCGCAGGCAGGCAAGTCTGGGGACCCCCATTCCTAGAACGCCGACAAATACTTATGCTACTTTGCTGCATCACCCTTTCCTCTTCAAGGTAAAACCAACACATGCTCAAGAGGTAGCATATAGCTCAAGCCAAGGAAGAACTGGCGGCTGAGAACGCTAGGATGGACACGGAGCGAGCTGCTTTGGACGCTCAGGCACAATGGATTTAGGTAGAATCATTTCGGCTTACCTTGGATCAAAACGCTTCAAATGCCATCATGAGGAGGAGGCACCAGAGTCGCTTACCTCCAGTTTATGATGCGAGAAACCTCTTCAACACGCCTGGGGCAGGGACCAGTGACCCGCCTGTGGTGAACCCGGCGGTTGAGGCACCCGTGACCGGAGCACCGGTTCAGCCGCGTGCTGTGGATCCGCCTCGTTTGGATATGACTCCGCATCGGCATGTTCCAACGTCGTCGGGTCATTATTCTAACCCTTTGGAGAATATGATTGCTGCGGCGACGTGGTTGGCGGATCTCCCAGTTGAAGGCGAGCCTCTGGCAGCAATAGAGACACGGAGGGCTTGAGAGCTTCTTCAGACAGCCGTGGCTCAACGGACGGCTTATTCGTATATCCGTGAACGGAATCACTCATCCCCTCGACCAAGTCGGAGTTATAGCAGGCACACTGACTACATTGACTCGCCAGCAGTTTCAAGTAGTGAGCAACACCATAACCAGCCTCGTAGGCATGACCCGGCGTACGGTGCTATAAATGCTCAGACTTTGGTGGATCAGGGCAGGGCACGTCGGGAGGCGAAGTTGGCGGCTCAGCTCAATAGCAATCTCTGGTTTATCCGTCAACGTCTGTGGAGGCAGGAGTGACCTCACTACAAAAAAATACACTTCCGTGATGATACATGTTTGCCATAGTAGGTCACGTATGTCATGCATGTACATCCATGACGGTTTTATGACAGAATCAAGATAGTCATACCTGTGCTGTCGTAGAAGTGTTCCATGACATTACCAAAATTATCATCACGGAAGTGTCCACTTCCATGACGATAAATCGCGCGTCATGGAAGTGCTTTCGTCAAGGGTGACCGACACGTGGCATCCACCGTAACGGGTCGCCGTTAAGCTATCAGGTCCGGTTTTGGATCCGATAACCCGTTAACAGCTTGGACCAATGAGGATTTTCCACGTGTAAAATTGTCATTGGCCGGAGGAAACACGTGTTGGCTCACCGTTGGGACATATGTCATCCATTCATTGGACAGGAGGCGCCTATGACAGGTGGACACATGGGACGGCCCAACAGAGGCCCATTCCGGTGAAAAGGCTGGGCCTGTCAAAATAAGCGGGCCGGCCCATTAGCGGCCTACTTGAGTCAGGCCCATTTGCAAGTCCGGCCCATACAACTTACACAGAATCGGCCCATCAAAGGCCCATTCTAGATTTGACAATTTCCAGCCCATCGTCAGTTTAAGCCCGTTAACGGCCCGCTAAGTCTTTAGGCCCAATTGCGGCCCGAGCTTCTTTCGGCCTGTCAGCAGCCCATCGTCAGTTCCAGCCCGTTAACGGCTCGGAACGTCTTTCGGCCTTTTTTCGGCCCATTTTGCAGTTGGGCCAATTCTAGCCCGCTATGACTTTAGGCCTGTCCTCGGCCCATTCGGTAAATGAACCAACTCTTAGCCCATTTTGCTCACGGCATGTTAACGGCCCGTACAACAGTTGGGCCTTTGACTTTAGGTCCATTAGGGGCCCACGTTCCATAGGGCATCATTTCAGCCCAACACGACTTTCGGCCTGTTAAAAGCCTAGTTTGCAAATTGGGCCTCCTCTGGCCCATAACACTTTCGGCCTCTTACTGGTCGTAAAGTAAAAGGGCCAAGACAAAATTGACATCTATTTCGGCCTGCTAGAGGCCCGCGGGCCATTTCCATTTATACGGCCCTATCGAGCTTTTGGCCTATTAACAGCCTGCTAAGAGCCGTTGTTTCGGTGGGCCACATCATTTGGGATCCACTTAATATTATTTTGACCAGCCCAGTTAAGGCCCGCTTTGACTACGCATGTTTGTTCGTTTGTATGGCGTCCAGGAAATGTTTGGGCGTGTTGGACATACTATCGCCTCTAGAAAGCATACACTATACAATAAAATCACTAAGGTATAGAAACGTAGAATAATCCTACACTATGCAATAAAGAAATTACAGCCGAATATACCCACTGGGCATTATAGTTCGGCACCAGTGATAATAAAGCGTACACAAACAGCAAATTACATACACTGGACAAATAAAGCTCATACATCATGGACACGCATCAACATAACTTACCATTTGAACTATAATCTCTTCAGAAAATAGGATTGGCCGGATTCAGATAGCACAACTTTTAGTCTGCAAAAGCTCCAATTCCTTCGTGGTTACCTCAGTGTCTTGTTTCATTTTTTTGACTCCTGTATCTAATATGTGCATGTCCAGTCTCAACTTGTTGATTGTACGTTGAAAATCATGTACATGTTGTCTTGCCACCTCTAGTTGATGCTCGAGAACATCAGCACATTCCATTCCAATCCATAATCATTCAGTAACGGCCATGCCACACTGCTCGCAGATCTTTGTGTTGGTGTCACTTCATCCTGAAATGTTTCTGTAAGTACACATGACTAGGGTAAAAATATAGTTACAACAATGAAGCGAGCAAGACAGACTATTTTGTACATGGCAAAATAGGACTAACAATAATGTTACATGTCATGAAGCATAAGCAGGTGATATTTTTAAAAATTATAAAAATGCTAGTCTGTGCAGCCTGCATACAGAAATCTCTCTTAGCTCACCAGAGGAGCATGATGTTGGGGCCAAATCCAAAACACAGACAAGTTACAAATTTAGACAGCATGTTGCGTATAAGTAAGCAAGCAGTTGGGCATTCTGTAGCTCAATTAAAGTCTTAGGGAGCATAATGAACAGCAGAGGGATTCATACAAACCTACTACAATAAGCAAAACTATGCAATCATTAGCCTAGTATAAACTAGATTGTGAGCCTCGTGCAGTAATAGGTTGTTAATAGACTTCAAAGCTTCAAGCACACCTCGCCAGAGTAATTAAATGGTAAGGCCTTTAATTATGTCAACTAATAGTTATACAAGTACCCAACATCAGGCATCATTGTTTGGGCATCTCATTAACTGAGGACAAATAAAGCAATTGAAAAGAGCAAATTAACTATGCCTGAAACAAACAAGGAATTGAACTGTTGAGTTGGATACAGTGACTTACCTTAACTGGTTGAATAGGCTCGGTGCTGCTCCTACTTCTCTTGCAAGGCTCCTTCCTAACATCTTGTACTTGGAAATCCTCAATCTTATCTTCATTGCACTCCCTCTGCAAGGTGACACAAACTAGTTACTCGTCTCCTTGGAAGATAAATATGCATACTTTCCAGTCTGTGAACAACACAAAAGGATGAGATTATAACAAAACAACACCACATAATGAAACATGCCATATCTCTTGCACTTGCACACAATGAAATGAGCATTTACTATGTGTGCACTATGTAAAAACTAGGCATACCTTCGAACTGGATCTCCAGGTACTCTTGGAGAGCCTACTTTAGTGTACAGCCAAACCTTTATGTCACCTATGAGTTAGACAAGGCCCCACTACAGCAGCCCTTAGTGTTTAAATCGTTGACAAGCTCTATTAGAGTGTTAGGTCAAGAACAACAAGTAATCAAAGCAAATAGTCCTGGTATGGCTGGCTGATGCAAACAAGCAATTAAACAGATGTGTGAGCAAATCTTACATACTCCCTCCTTCCATCTATATAGGGCCTAATCATTTTTCGAGGCTAACTTTGATCAAGTGTTATAGCAATAATATATGACATGCAAGTTACACAAAGCATACCATCAAATTCGTACGTGAAAGGAGCTTACAATGATATAATTTTCACATTATACATCTCATGTATTATTAGTCTTATCAATAGTTAAAGGCGGTCTCGAAAAACACATTAGGCCCTATATAGATGGAAGAAGGGAGTATCAAGAAAAGAAGCAAAGAAGGAGGCTTAAAGACATCACTTGACTGACCAGATTTAAGGGGCATTTAAACATCATGTGCAACGTATGAACTAACATAAACATTGCATATTCCAGATTCTACAATGGAATGCACATGTATTAGGTTATGCCATGTATGATGATGCCTAAATGTACACAGGAGTGATTCATCATTGCATGCACAATTGAATTGCAGGTTAAGGGCCAGTTCTATTCCGCCTTTTCAGAGCTTATTGTCAAAATAAGCCATAAAAGATGTAAAGAAGTCATTTTTGAGTTATGGGTTTGGGCTTAACTTATTTCGCTTTGGAGGGGGGTGTTTCGGGTAGAAGCTCACTAAAAATTTAAGGGAAGGGGAATAGTGAAATGACTCTGTTGTCTGCCCATATTACACTCAAAATGCAACTGACGCCCGCGTCACACCTGACCCTCAAGTAAAAACAAACACGCAAGTGTTCATTGCCCTGCCCGCTTGCATCTCCTTTCCCTTTTCCCTCTACCTTGATCCCCTGCCTGCAGCGCTAGGGTTCCTCCAGCGAGCCGTCGCCGCTGGTCCCATCTGGCCTGGTCCTCGGTGATGCTCTGTCTAGCTAGGCTACATGTGGGTAGGACCAAATCTCCCCGGCTGCTCCTCCCTCTGGTGCCGCCCCACATTCTCATGGTCTCCAGCAGCTGCTCCACTGTGGTCCATCCAACGCACTACTCCGGCGGGCGCCGCACAACTACGGCTAATGCCACACTGCGGCAGAAGGCACCTTATTCCCCCTCCCCTCCTCCCAGGCCGTGGCCTTGAGGTGCTGTTGAAGGATGAACTCATCCAACAAGGTGAGGATCTCCTCTGATTTTTTGCCAAATTTTCATTCTGATCCACTATACGATAAATTGCTATGAGTTGCTTCTGCTGCTGCTATATGATGCATTGCTATGAGTTGCTCCTGCTGCTGCTATATGATGAATTGCTATGAGCTGCTGCTGCTATATGATGAGTTGCTATAAGCTGCTCCTGCTGCTGCTATATGATGAATTGCTATGAGCTGATACTGCTGCTGCTATATGATGAATTGCTATGAGCTGCTCCTGCTGCTGCTATATGATGAATTGCTATGAGTTGCTGCTGGTATATGATGAATTGCACACTGCTGCTGCTGCTGCTGTATGATGAGTTGCTATGAGCTGCTGCTGCTGCTATATGATGCTTTCAGGTGGTGCTGCTATATGATAATAACCAGCCACTTGGACCATCGAATTTTAATAAATAATTGTTCTTCATTTAAATGTGGGTCATGCGTTCTTCGTTTAAATTAGGCAATGGGATCTCTATGGCAGACATTGACCAAAGTAGATTGTGCCAAGTAGATGGTATCTTTGTATTTGCATTTTGAACAAATAGTGATGGTCTGTTTTCCTATCATATTAATTACTGCACTGGGTTCAATTTGTGATGTTTGCAAGTCAAATTAATTTTCATATGGGCAGCAAAATGACAAAATATAATGCAATCTAGACTTTTCACTGATCATACCAAAGATAAGCTGAAAAGGAAGGCAATGAAAAGAACTGGTTGGCTTATTACCTGGAGCTTATATTCACAGGTGCTTATTTTATTAGGATAACTCGTAAAAACTGTCCCTAAGAAACTTGGCCAATAGAACTGACATAAAAATCACATGTCACGATGATTGCAATGGAGGAGTGACCTACCATAGCACACTGTATAGGCTCACCGCTGCCTCTCCTTTTTTGCGATGTTCCATGAAATTGCCACATACATCTTGTACTTTTTCATTGTGTAACCCCATCTGCAAGTTGACACGGCTAATTTCAGACATCTCTACATGATAATACATTGCATATCCCTTGCGCATATTTAAACCACCAATTAACGATTGTGTGCGTAGCATAAACTAGCCATGACTCTGTGTGCTGGACTAGCAGGCACTCTAAGGGAGCCTAATGTAGTGCACTGGAATTCCTACATGCCACCTACGATTTTGTGTAATGTACTACCTCTGTTCCTAAATATATGTCTTTGTAGAGATTCCAGTATGGACCACATACAGATGTATATAGATGCATTTTCGAGTGTAGATTCACTCATTTTGCTCCGTATGTAGCCTATAGTGGAATCTCTAGAAAGACTTATATTTAGGAACGGAGGTACGAGGTAGTATCATGTATGACATCTACATATCTAATTCAGCAGCCAGTAGTAGAAATATTGTCTGCACAAAGGGATTACTGGTCAAAAATCCTAGCAAAGCACGCTGGCAAGCACAAAACAATACAAGAGAGAGAGACACACTTACAAGATCATAGCAATGCCTCAGTCCAGGATCTTGGTTGGCCAAGCTGTTAGATCCAGAAGAAACATCGTCCTTGTAGTTTTTGCCAGCTGCATAACAGGTAACAGCGACCTGTTAGTATATTTGAATTACATCGGGCAGATGATGCTGGACGGGTTTAAAGGTGACAAGTACCTAGGCCGTGGCGGGTGCTTGGCATCTTGCCAGACGGTGGGAATCAGGTTAGAAATGTCAAGGGTGATGAAGCTGCGCTGGCTGTCGGGGTCCGGTAAGGAGATCTAGAACCGTCGAGTAGGGTGTTTGTGGAGCAGCTCTAGTAGGGTGGACTACGGTGTGGGCGAAGCGGATCTGTGGCCGTGGACGAGGGCGTCGGTGAAGCTGCTCCGGTGGTTGGGTTAAGGATGGTGTCGACGATGCGGATCTGCGGCCGTGGACGGGGCGTCAGAAGCTGCTCCGGTAGGTTGGATGAGGGTGCGACGAAGCGGATCTGAGGCCGTGGACTTGTGAGTTGGCAAAGCGGCCCCGGTAGGGTTGAGAATGGTATAGGCGAAGCTACTCCGGTAGGGTTGACGATGGTGTTGGCGAAGCGGCTCCGGTAGGGTTGAGGAAGGTGTCGGCGCAGAGGATCAGAGGCCATCGACGGGGCCGTCGGTGGGGCGGCTTCGGGGGGGGGTGTGGACGAAGCGTCTCCGGTGGGGAGTACGAATGAGCCGCTGCAGATGCGCTGCGGTTGACGAGAGTACCGGCGAAGCAGATCCGGCGCCGTGGACAAGGCCGGCACTGAATGGGCTGTGGTACAGTGGTGGATGAGCAGTCTACTTGTTTCTAGTGGAGGTGGGAGGGGTAGATGCGGCCGCAGAAGCAGATCTGGCGAGGTGGACGCTGCTGGCAGTGAATGGGCTTTGGTACGCCGGTGGATGAGCATTCTAGGGTTTCGAGAGGGGAGGGGTAGAAAGGCCGATGAAGTACGGACGGCGTCATGTAAGATGCTCTGGTGCTGTGGAGTTAGTCGTTTTTGCGGGAGGGGGAGAGGAAATGGGGGTGCCGTGTGGTGGGGAGGGGACCGGAAGTTACCAAAGCAGCCCCGACCTATTATGTAGATGAGGGCGGTATTGTAACTGTTGTTCTCCGTGCACCAAGGACAAAAGGGGAATTTCGCATGCTAAAGACTAGGTGGCGGAAAGTTTAGAAGGAGGCGGGAGATTTTTCCGCCCGCGGGATCGTTCGTATCCAGTTTCAACTAATTTTGGACCGTGCTAGCGGGAAGGTCATGCGAGACTGTGTACACGGGGCACACGTCAGCAGTTAATAACTGGTGTGAAGTCCACCCCAGAAAAAAAGACAATAACTCGGGATGATGCGCCAATAACTTGGACGTTCACACGGGCGCAGCCAATCGTACGGGAGTAGAGGCGCGTTCAAAAAAGGGATCAAACGCTCAGCCTATGTATTTCTCGTGTAAATAGATAATTTAGTGCCATTGGTTATTTACTTTAAACATAATGCATTGACGTGTTAGTGTAGAGGCGCACAAAAAGAAATGGATATTGTAGTCCCACAAAAGAAATGGATATTGTAGTCCGCTACTTAAAAGTGTTACCTCAAATGATTACATAGCCTCCATTTCATAAATTGCGTACCCGTTGAATTCATATATGAATATTACATATATTACTTCATAATAGAACCTTAAATCATCCAAGACTAATGAATTTGAATGCAAGAGTAACAATGGTGCATGTACATGATAGCTACATTGGTTGTTTGAAGAAACATCACTGTAACTTTGGCATGCACAATTGAAAAGGTTTATTTAGATAGAAAAAATGTGATATGTGAGTGTCCAATCATTATAGCGTTGAATCGATATTGTACCTTTGGCCACGATACGAAGTAGATATTGATTTAAGTTCAAGCGATGCACGTCCACGATCGCTAGATAGTGATACGTGAATGAATTGTGCAATCTCTCTCACACGCATACATATCTCATTTCCCCGTGGGCATCGGAATCACACACGCGCACTTCGTGTATTTCTCTCCCTCCGTCAAGGTTAGAATTCGTCTTTCTACCCTGTCCTACAAGTCTCTCGCACAGAAACACACACGCTCTCTCTGTCGAACACGCCCACCCCTTTAATTCCGCCCACCCACAGCCACTAATGTCTCAAAGTATAATTATGTCTCTCACACATATGCCTAAGGTTAACTCGAGTTCCGGAACCATATGAATACATACAATGGGATTCCAGCAGAGCACCTTTTGTTTTGAGATTTCGCTCTCTCTCTCTCTCTCACACACACACACACACACAGACACGCGCGCGCTTAGACATTGTTTCTCGCTTCATTTTTCCGGCACTTGCATGCACACCGTTTGTTTATCTCCGTGATGCTTTAAGTATGCCTCGCACACATGCTATCTACCTATCCCTTAATATAGATATGTGTCACACAAACTCCTTCTCCCTACTAGCAAGATGCCCATGCGTTGCACGGAACATCAAGATGCATTTGTATGAGTAGTTTATCTTGTGGGAGAAAAGGATGAACGAGGGAATGCCTTATTTGCAAATGTGGAGAGGGGTGTGGGTATCTTTTTGCAAAATTGCCATAGTTTCCTTCCTATCCGTCAGATATAAATCGGATGGCCTATATTGCAGGATGGCAGGAACACCATCATCACCAACTCTGTTTTTATAAGAGTAGAGATATGTAAGTGTCACTGCCCCCTTCCCCCCACACCCACACACACACTTCCCGACACCGAAGGAGTAGGGTGACACCTCGATCTTGATACTAATCTATCGACTGGCTTCTCTCTCAAACACACACACACACACACTACCCGACACCGAAGGAGTAGGGTGGCACCTCGATCTTGATAGTAATCTATCTACTCCTCTTTCAAACACACACACATACACACACACTCGCTAGTTGTGCCTTTGTGCCTACCGCGCACACTCTCGATACGTCTTTCTCTCCCTCCCCCTCCCCCCAACCCCAACAATGACAGCAGAAGGGTGACAACTCGATCTGATCTTAATCTGTCAATTGGTTTGTCTCTCAAACATTGTGTCTCTGTGCCTCGCTCATACAGACTCGGTACGCCTTTTTCTCTGTATCCCCCTCGATATGTAGACTTCTCGCACGCGCACAGCTGTAGTTACGATGACGCTGAACCCAGTGTGCCTTGTTTTTACCGGCCTCAAGTGATAGTTTTCACCCTGTTTTCTGTTAATTAACAAGGCAACCTTTTCTTTGTTACTACTAGTGAATCTGAAATCATTCGGGGCAGACATAAAATATATCACTTCAACCCAATTATAGCAATAACTAAAAGAAACTAGCTAGATGCCCGTGCGTTGCACGGAACATCAAGATGCATTTGTATGAGTAATTTATCATGTGAGAGACTAGCAAGATGCCCATGCGTTGCACGGAACATCAAGATGCATTTCTATGAGTAGTTTATCTTGTGAGAGAAAAGGATGAACGAGGGAAGGCCTTATTTGCAAATGTGGAGAGGGGTGTGGGTATCTTTTTGCAAAATTGCCATAGTTTCCTTCCTATCCGTCAGATATAAATCGGACAGCCTATATTGCAGGATGGCAGGCACACCATCAACACCAACTCTGTTTTTTATAAGAGTAGAGAAAAGGATGGACGAGGGAAGGCCTTATTTGCAAACATGGAGAGGGGTGTGGGTATCTTTTTGCAAAATTGCCATAGTTTCCTTCCTATCCGTTAGATATAAATCCGACGGCCTATATTGCAGGATGGCACGCACACCATCATTACCAACTCTGTTTTCTACTCCCTCCGTTCCTAAATATTTGTCTTTTTAGAGATTTGAACAAGTGACTACGTACGGAGCAAAATGAGTGAATCTACACTCTAAAATATGTCTACATACACATCCGTATGTGGTAGTCCATTTGAAATCTTAAAAAGACAAATATTTAGGAACGTATGGAGTATAATATATGGAGATATATCTCCAGCATGGTCTACAACAAAAATGTGCTGGACTGGTTAGCGCCGGATGCTCGCAACGCGATGACCTGAGTTTGAATTCTGTCTTTAATTTTAGTTTTTTATATTATATATTACTTATTTAATATATACTTCTTTCGATATTGTAATGACACTGGAACCCACAGAGTACTTAGAATACAAGATTAAGGATGGACTTGTTTCTTTTTAATTTTCTGTACGAAGCTGTAGCCACCCTGCAAGTCACGTGCACACTGTACATGCAATTAACTTTTTATAGAGGGAGAATCATACACGCAATTAACTCAAATGGATTGGATGTGACTATTATTTCCAGCATAAGAGCATCTCCAACGGCAGCCGGCAAATTTCCTCCCGCTTCCTTCCGCGGAGGACGACATCAAACGCCAGCGGCATACATTTTCACAACTCTAACCAACCAGATGAAATTCGTGCAAACACGGACTATTTTCATATAAGCATGAAGGATTTCGTATAAAAAAGTTGGATCTTCATATAAACATGATGGATTTCATTACATTTACATGAACTAAGCGGTGCTAATCCGGCTCTCTTGGTATAATTAATACTCCCTCCGTCCGGAAATACTTGTCCTAGAAATGGATGTATCTAGACTTATTTTAGTTATAGATACATCCAATTTATCCATTCTTAGAACAAATATTTCCCGCCAGCCGGAGAGGGAGTACCTAATCTAAATGGCCGCCCGTGGATCCCTTTGTCTTCCTCATGTCCGGCAGAGACTTGCGGGGTCGACGAAGGTCCTCGGAAGAGACGAAGCAGCAAAGAAACCACCTGAATGCGCAGTCGTCGCCTCGGCGGTGGCCTTCATGGGACCCAAGTGGCGGTGGCCTCCCGTGTTCTACTTCTCCTCGATGATGGCGGCGGACACGGAGAAGCTGGCCACCGACTCGTTGCTCTCCATGCACCCGGCTTCTGACTCTGCCTGCATGGCGCTGCCGCAGGGCACGGGAGGCGCGCCGACAGACACGGGAGGCGCGGCCACCGCAGACACTGGTGGCGCGGTACGACGCGGCAGCGACGACGCCCATACGGCGTGCTCGCCGCCGTGGCCGGCGTGGAGCAACTCGCCACTCCTCATCGAGCTGAACTGGAGCGGCGAGTTGCTGAACCACGCGCCGGCTTGGGGCGGCAACTGGCTCCGTCGGGCCAAGCGAGGTTGGTGAAGCACCGAGCAGCCTCGCCGTATCCGGAGGGCTCGGCGGGCCACCCAGCCGGGTAGTGTGACGGAGAACGGCTCCTCGAAAGCCATCGGAAGAGTGGAGAAAATGGTGAAGGAGGAGATGGGGGAGCGGCGGAGGGGTGCGATTCTTGCCCGCTGTCTGTCTGGCCTCGTTTAAATAGAGGGCGGACGGTAGGAGCTTGGCCGGCGTCTGGCCTCGTTTAAACTGAGGGCGGACGGGAGGAGCTCGGCCGGTGATTGCGTTTAATTCCGGCCCGCTCATGAACGGACGTGTGGCCGGAGTAGGTTTCTCGGTTTGCATGCGGGTTTAACGGAGGGGTTTGATGGAGGCGAGGAGGCGTGTTCAGCCGGGCGTGCAGCGGGCGGCGCAGTACTATTCGATTTGACAACGGGCGGTGCAGTTCCGGATACGGCTTTAATGCAGACGAGGGAGGGGGTAGCGGTTCCCGAAATGTTGAACGGCCAATGATGCATCCTCCTTCAATTAGCATCGTGAATGCATGAGGGAAGTAATGGGAGGAGGACCGGGAAAAGAGGCTGCACGATGTGAATGCAACGCAGTTTGCACTCATATAAAGGCGCCCCTCCATTCCAATGCATCTACCACATCGTACGCACCTAAGCATTTGCCTAAGCACCTACACTAAGCGCAAAAGTCCTCGCTCCAGACCCATGGCGGCGATGCGCGCGAGCGGCCAGCGGCTGTGCCAGATGGTCCACGACGCCGGCCTGCGGCATGGCGCCGAGGATCGTCTCCAGACGGTGTTGGCGACCGGCTGGTGGATGGCCGCCGTCGACGCCAACTACGACTCTCAGTTGGACCAGATGATCGTTGCCACCACCAACAAGTTCACCATCCTCAAGAAGCTCGCGGACGACATCGCCGTACTCCTCCAGCCCGCGCGCCCGGGCTCCTCATTGCCTGCCACCCGAATCGGCCTCCATGGCCGGAACCTCTTTCAAGCACTGGTGGCCCTGCGACTGCCCGCCGATGCCACGAAGAATGTCCACCTGGAGGTCGCGCTCGCCGTGAGGTGCCTCGCCCTGCAAGAATTCGTCGACCTACACATCCATGTGTACGAGCAAATCGTGTACATAGGTATCTACAAGGCCAGTGAGGACGCTACGACGTTGGCCTTCCTCAACCGGCTGGAAGCCTTGGATGCCTTTGCTGAGAAGCACCTTGACCTCGCCACAAAAGCCGCCGCTCCTTAGCCGCCGGTCGGTGGCCCGGCGCACTAAGTTGAGGAGGAGGAGGTCGTACGTTGATGGATGCATCTTTCTTCTTGCCTCCTGTAACCATCACTGCGATTGCATCTTCGTGGCCTTAATTCTTATTGTGCTATTGCATTCTCGTTCCAGTCAATACCGACATGTGCGATCCCTTTGCTTAATTATATGCATCACTGTAACTAGTACTCCATCCGTCAATTTATAAGTTGTGCTTACCTTTTCCATAAACTTCATGCAACGCACGGGCATCTTGCTAGAAACACTAGAACATGTCGGACCGCATGTGACCAAACTGACGATGCGCCAACCTATAGCTACTACGTACTCTGCTTATCTGGTGGAAATAGCCCCACCCTATCATTTCCAATCTTTATTTCTATCGATCGTGCCAAGGAGCAGAACCAAATGTTACAATTTATACATGTTTCTCTACTCCAACTCCTATAGAAGACTCAGTTGGTGATGGTGGTGTGTCTGCCATCCGTCGTTTCTGACCATCAGATCTGCATCTAACGGCTGTGAGGTAAGTTGTGGCATTTTTGCAACAATATCCCACTTCTCTGCTTCAATTTGTAGAAAACCCATTATTATCTTGAAAGCAACCACATCCCTCCCTCACCTCATCAAAACAGCCTGAGAAATATATTTTGAGTGAAAAGTAATATATTAGGAGTATATCAAAACAACAGTGATTTCTTTCAAGTTTGTGAACAAGTACTACTATTCTACACTTTGGATCCGTCGCAACGCACGGGCACATTGCTAGTAAAAGGAAAAGGCCTGCCGCGTTCGCGTCGCACCCCCACACGCCCGGGAATCGGGAGTACTCCACGGCCTGTCCGGCACGCCACATAGCTAGGGAAGGCGTGTTGCCTAGCATTTTCACTTTCATGTGGGACCGCCGTTGAGCAAACCGACTATTGGCAAACCGCACCTCGCCCGCCGCCAGGTTGGAAAACAGAAACGAGGGGAAGATCTAGCTATAGCACGGAAGCCAAGAAATTTGGTGTCTCATGGGGCTCGTTGATAGAGTAGGTGCATTCCGTACTACTACTCCTACTAGTACGAAGTTTGTACTACAACTAGTACTACCACTATACAACTAGGTACGTGCACGACACAACATCGTAGGAACAAAAAACGGGAAGATCTTGTTTTGGGTGATTTATCTTTTTTCAGTCAACGCAGTATGAATAATATGATGTGGGGGGCACCCATGAAGCTTATGTGGCTCGGTTGCATGGCTACGAAAGGTTAGAGAAAAGTAAATAGATAATGTGTTTAGAGTGCATTCCGCTAAATAGATATACTTTGGATCCATTGCAACACATGGGCCGACACATCTATACCCCTACTAGCAAGATGCCCATGCGTTGCACGGAACATCAAGATGCATTTCTATGAGTAGTTTATCTTGTGAGAGAAAAGGATGAACGAGGGAAGGCCTTATTTGCAAATGTGGAGAGGGGTGTGGGTATCTTTTTGCAAAATTGGCATAGTTTCCTTCCTACCCGTCAGATATAAATCGGACGGCCTATATTGCAGGATGGCAGGCACACCATCATCACCAACTCCATTTTTTATATATAATAACTAGCAAGATGCCCGTGCGTTGCACGGAACATCAAGATGCATTTGTATGAGTAGTTTATCTTCTGGGAGAAAAGGATGAACGAGGGAAGGCCTTATCTGCAAATGTGGAGAGGAGTGCGGGTCAATTGTCATAGTTTCCTTCCTATCCGTCAAATATAGATCGGACAACCTATATTGCAGGATGGCAGGCACACCATCATCACCAACTCTGCTTTTTATAAGAGTAGAGATAATAATAACTAGCAAGAGGCCCATGCGTTGCATGGAACATCAAGATGCATTTATATGAGCTGTTTATCTCATGGGAGACGAAGATGAACGAGGGAAGTCCTTATCTGCAAATGTGGAGAGGGGTGCATGTATCTTTTTGCAAAATTGTCATAGTTTGCTTTCTATCCGTCAGATATAGATCGGACGGTCCATATTGCAGGATGGCAGGCACACCATCATCACCAACTCGTTTTTTATAAGAGTAGAGACTAGCAATATGCCCGTGCATTGCACGGAACATCAAGATGCATTTTTTTTTACAAAACACCTATTGTGATTGACCCATGCAGGAGAAATCCCATGTGTAAAAATTAATGTTATCTTAACTTCCCAAACTTCTTTTTTCAAAATGAATTTTCACTATTTATTTTTACTTTATGCTTTACAATGCACAATTCCATGAATCTTAAAATAGTTTTTTTATAAAACTAATTGATTTTGAACTAGATGAACTATAAGAATTAAACGAACATCTACGTCATGCATACATGACTCAAAGCTTACATGCTATAGTGTGTTATTTATTTATAATTTGGTTACCAAATCTCATGCGTGCAATGCACGTGTACCTTACTACTCGCTCCGTTCCTAAATATTTGTCTTTCTAGATATTTTAACAAGTGACTATATATGAAACAAAATGAGTGAATCTACACTTTAAAATGTGTCTACATACATCCGTATGTGGTAGCCATTTAAAATGTCTAGAAAGACTTATATTTAGGAACGGAGGGAGTAGTTGGTAGTAGTAAGAAACAAATTCCGGGTTTGGCACGAGCTCGTACTGCGGGAGCACCACAAGGCCTGCCGCAGGAGTTACATTTCCCTCTCGGGGCCCACGGGACCGAGCTTTAGTGGCTTAGTGCACCGGCCTATGAGTCAATGATATGCGGACCTTAAATGCAGCTGGCCCACATGTCATTCTCATGGTGGTGGCATGGTTCGCGACTCACTCGTTCGAGATGAACCGGCCGGTGGTGGCGTGGCCGTGGCGAGGGTGCCACAGTTGGGCATCGAGGCGTTACGAGGCTTAGATGGCCACACCGGCGGGTACTACTGTACCTGTAGTACAGAAGCACTCCAGCTGAGGATTGATGCCCGGGACGAAATGTGTTACAGCCGCTGGATGAAAATTCGATGGTGCGGGAGTACGGATCGGAGCAGGCAAACCGCTTCCAATTGGGTGTGGCTATGGTAGAAAGTTGATGGTCGCCGCAGTTCAGCTGGCCCGCATGTCATGCACACAAAGGTAGAGGAGCGGTGGGGCCGAGAGGGATGAGGCGCACATCGGGGGACGTCGTGCCGTGGGTTGGAGCGGCGTCGCGGGAATCGCGTGTGGGTGTGGCAGTGGTAGAAACAATAAACGTGTTGGTCGCCGTGGTTCACCTTCCATGGACAAGCTGTCATGTTTGCTGACACATGCATTGCTTACCGCTCACTGCAAGGAGCAGTAGTAGAGAAAACTTGTTCCAAAGGTACCATTTTCTCGATAAAATTCTTGAGATATCATTAGTTTTTACACATGGGATTACTCCTGCAAGGGTCAATCACAACAGGTGTTTTGTAAAAAAATGCATCTTGATGTTCCCTGCAATGCACAGGCATCTTCCTAGTTATAGAAGAAGCCCACACGGGCATCTTGCCGCAGGGTGTGCCACCGACCCAAACTCAATTTTTTTTCAGCGCGGCGTGGCCGTAGTTTGGCACACCCCCCTCCAGATTTGCAAATAAGGTCTTCCCTCGTTCATCCTTCTCTCTCACAAGATAAACTACTCATACAAATGCATCTTGATGTTCCATGCAACGCACGAGGATGTTTCCTTGGGGGTCTCTCCAGCGCGGCGTGGCCGTAGTTGCAAGTTGACGCCCCTTGAGATGCCGACATTGAGGGGCACCCGGATTTTGTTCGGTGAGCAGGTAAGATGAGTTTGATCATGTAGTAAATGCATTCTAAAGACTACTTCCGTGTCCATTTCCTAATTCTCCCGCTGGCCACTGTTTCACAGGTTAGGCTCGGCGCGAGTGGAGATTGGTTTGCATATGTACGGGAGGGTACCAACATCAATTTGCACAACATTTACAACGGTGACACCGTTCCCGTAGAACCTTTGTCCAACATTGGGTCAGCCATGCAACGGGCCACCGCCTGAATTGGTACGATGGAACCACGGTGAGATTGAAGAAGATAGCACGAACCTTGCACATGGTGGTCAAAGGTGGACCATGCTGTCTGCGGCCGATTTGTTGTCGTACGAGTACGAAGACGCTGTGCTCCTTTCTAACCGCATCTTCGCAGTGACAAACCAGGGGACTTGTTTCGTATGGGACACATCTTACGGTATACTCGCTCTCTCCCAGTTTATTTGTTTTGAATTTTTTCATTTTATAAGTTTCAAATTCAAATTTAGAGCTCCCCATGACATGTTGAGATTACAATGTCCATTAAATCGTTGCGTGCATGTATAGTAAAGAAAGAAATCTCAAGTTTGGCATGAGTTCATGCAGCGGTAGCACCACAAGGCCTGGCGCAGGAGTTACATTTCCCTCTCAGGGCCCTCTGGACTGAGCTTCTGCGCCTTACTACACCTGCCTTTGAGTCAATAACATGTGGACCCGATAGGTGGCTGGTCCACATGTAATGCTCCCGAAGGCAGAGGGGCAATGGGGCTGAGACGGGTGAGCCGCAGGTCGGGGGACATGTGGTGTCATGGGTTCGAGCGGCGTCGTGGGAATCGCGTGTGGCTGTGGTAGAAACTTGATGCTCGCCGCATTTCAGGTGGCCCACATGTCAAGCACACAAAGGCAGAGGGGTGGTGTGGCCGAGAGGGGTGAGGCGCACGTCGGGGGACGTGGTGCCGTGGGTTGGAGCGGCGTCGTGGGAATCGCGAGTGGCAGTGGATGAAACGTGATGGTCGTCGTAGTTGAACTTCCATGGACAAGCTGTCATGTCTACTGACACATGCATTGCATACCGATCACTGGAAGGAGTAGTAGTAGAAAAATCTAGGGAGATAAATAGTTCTGTATAGTCAAGTGGACCCACGCAACTACTTGTTTCAAAGACATGCACACCATCGAAATAGTCCATCTATATCAATATACACAGAGAGGGAATATTTTTTTACAAGAGAGGAAATAGTTCATCCATCCATAATGCCCTGCTGCTGGTCTTCTTCTTCTTCTTGTTCTCATTTTCTGTGGGAGACGGCTTCGCAACAAGCTCTCTGGACCTTGCAGCTATCTCGAAACTCACACGGGCATCGAGGGCAGCATATTTTATCCGCTCGTACGTCAAGGGATAATTCTCCCATCCAGACGACCTTAATGCCAGCATCTCGTCACCCTTCTGAAGATTTTTTCGGAGCACAAAATTTGCTACGTCGAATAGGGATGGTGTCGGTTTATCACAATCTTCTACAGGAATCTTTATTTTGGTTTGTACGTCAGTGATGCTTTTCAAATCAAGGTTGTACGGCTCCAACTTCTATTTGTCCCTTGCGATGGCTGCCCCACAGAAGTATATGTCCTCCCGAGACAAGAAATCGTGAAGCTCACCTGGTATGGAGGGCGCGTGTATGATGTGGTACACCAAAACATCACCTTCGAGGCACAACTGAAGGACGGCGACGCATTGGATCTTCCCAGTGGCACGCTCCGTGTACTCTGCGTCAAGACCGATGACCTTCATCTCCACCTTTTGGAGGGAGTTGGATACATCGTTGATCCACTTCTGAACAACCCTTGGGTGGTCGGTGACTGTGGCAACTATGGTCAACGAGCCTTCGACGAGGACATGTTGGACGCTAAAAACCTGCATCTCGATCTCTTTCGCCATTTAGAACCGCTGGACCGGAGGGCTATGGTTCAGAGAATTAGGATCAGATGTCTATGGCTCGTCTAACTGAAGAAGATGATTATTTAAAGGGGCTTAGGAATTACTCCAGGAGGATGTGAAGAGGTTAAAACAATGTGAATGTAGTGTGGTTTGGATGCAAATGAAGATGAAGGAGTAGTGAAGAAGCCGAGAAAAATCGGTTCCCGATGGAGAAGTAAATGGGAGAAGTGGCCTGCAGGTAGTTGATTAGACGGCTAGGTAGACTAAACGAAAAGGCTACGCGGGTAGACTGAGGAGTGGTACCTATCCCTGTACGTGCCCATCCTTCTAGCGCTACATGTGCCACTGGCTAGTTGAGGTCACTCTTTCGAATCACTGTGGCGAGACATTTTATGATTCCTTTTTATTTCTGCACCCCTCCTGACAGGTGGGACCTATGCAAACGGATAAAAAATGTGTCGCAGCTGGTTCGGATGGATATTGGCGCGTGCGTGGGAGACACAACATTCTCTAGTTAAGGAATATGCGGTGATCCTCAAAAAAGAAAAGTCCTTCGCGCTTCCGCATGCACGAGAATTTGGTTTTGCTCGCAATATGGATGATACCTGGAGGATGAAGAAGTGAATCCAGAGGCATGCTAGCACGGGAGTACTACTCATGTTCCTACTACTCCTTCTACTACTAGTAGTAGTACAACACTTGATGGTCAAAATACTATTATTCATCCAGTCCTCACAGTGAAGTGACAAGACCCTGCGCCCGAGGTGACACCAGTCCAGGCGGCGTGTCCGGGTTACCAAAGTCAGCCTCACCTTGTGCACTGTGAGTCACTGTCACCGCCGCTGTATAGCATGCCTCGCCTCGTCTCCCTCTCCCCTAGCACCACTCCATCTCCATCTCCATCTCCGTCTCGCTGGAGATCCTGAGGTCACTCTTCATCATCTCATTGTGCCCTCGCGTACCCTCACCTCGCTTGCCTCCCCCAGTACGACTATTCCCTCGCTAGCCGCTCCAGCACCGAGAGCCTTCTCCCCCGTAAATCAAGCCCCCCAAAACCCGACCTTCCAAACTCCACCATGGCCGAACGCGAACCGCGCAACATCCATATGAGCCGCGATTGGAGCAATCTCCCCAATGACGTCCTCGACCTCTGTTGTTCGTGTATGGATATGTTGAACGCCCTGCGGCTGGCTGCATGCTCGAGGGGCATGCACATGACCATCGTCAAAGCGAGGCCTAAGATTTTCAAGACACCTTGCTTGCTGTTATCTGGTCTTGCGAGATTTGCTCACCATGATACGGAGGCGTACGTGATGCCCCTCGACTTCAATCCGACCTCCATTAGCCGAAACTTCTTTGCAGGTATGTAGTGGGTCACCGTACATCATTTCCCTCAACTTCAATCCGATCACCATCGCCCGAAACTTCTTGCAGGTATGTACTGGGTCGGCATGAACTCCCACGGGATGGCTCCATCAGAGAAGACGGGAAAAAGTTGGTGCTCGTGAACTTACAGACCTCCCATGAGATTATCCTTCCTCCGTTGCATGATATAGAGTTTTACTGTCGCGGTCCAAGTCATCTAGATTACATCATCAATTGGACGCACCTTATTTTGTAGAAGATTTTAATCTGCCAAGTGCCCACACGACATGCGGATTACGCAGACTTCAAGCTAATTGCCTTGTTCGACAAGGGACTCGCATGTCTTTCCGCCGGTGCCTTCTTTAGCTGGAGACAGCTCAGCTCGCAGTGGATCGTCGTCAAAGCTGATACACACTTCTGTGATGCTATTGAACACAATGGCATCATCTACGCGATTGACAAAGCAGATGGCACCACGTATTGCTGGGATGGCGCGTGTAAGTTGTTTCCGTCTGATGTTAATGATGACGCCATGACACTGTTTGAACTTTTTGTGATGATTGACATATCCCTGTTTTAGCAGAATTTGAGTAGAACTATGGCAATGTATTAGAGACGCCTTAAATCAGCTATATTTGGAATGAGTTAATTCATGCGATTGTGACCATGTCATTACAGCCAATTTGTACCCCTGAATAATCAAACGGTTAGGAATATATTGATATTCTCCTTATTTTATAGTAATCTATATACTACTAAATATGAGTGTGTATCAATGGCCATGTTAGTTTCCCCATTTTGATGATGTAGAAACATGCATCACACTGTTGGTTTCATCTAACCATACATTAGGGAAGTAAATGTGCATATGGAGAACTCTATATTCGGAAGTAGTGAAATCCTGTAATGCTTACCATGTGTACATACCTATGTTCGCCCTTCAGCAATCAATGGCTAGAATAATATGCTCACAAAAATTTTGCCCACAGAACATGAGTATATAACAATGCATGGTCTGTTAGTTTCCTTGAAGAATTTGTTTGTGAGGACAGAACATGATTACATAACATGCATGACATGGTAGTCTCCTGTGAGATAACATGAGTATAACCATGCATGGCACTTCTATATTTTCGAACCCAGTATACATTTCCCTGTATTTTCCTCCCAGTTCCAACAGGGACATATCAATGTTGTTTCTTGCATTATCCTACTCATACTCTAAACAATGCTGATCTTACATTAACAATGCCTGTCCTTTTTGATATGATGCAGTGTCCCTACAGTTACTGCCCTTTGTAATCACACCACCTTTGCCAAAAACAGGGAAGCACAACTGGTTCCTCGCTCGATCAGACGACGACAAAAGATTGATGATCATTCGGACAAATGAGCCGAAAAATTTATATTGCAAAAACCCCACTGTATGGAAGCACCGTGTAATACGTGAGTTTCCGGACAGTGGCTGTTACGTCCATGAGCAGGATACCAGCTTGTTGGGGCCTTCAGGATTTTTGAGTTGGAGGCGGGTAAACAGCCTTGGTTCACACTCTCTGTTTCTCGGACTCAATTATCCGATTAACCAGGAGATCACCGTTGGCAAGGACCTTGATGGCAGAGAGGCTCTGTTTCTATGGAAAACTGTGTCTACACGGCGAGCCCTAGGAGTTCGGGAGCAAACTCCCCTGATTGTCAACGATACAGCCTGCAGCCAAAAGAAGGTGGGAATGACAAAGGCATCTGGATTAACTTTGATCCTTGGATGTGTCGAGTCCGACAGGCAGTGATGTGGTTCAAGCCTTCAGGTTGATAGGTAATTGGGTTGTTGCGTCGAAAGGGTGGAGTACTGGTGTCTCCGGATCACTGGTGACGGGCTGCAAATTATGATGGTGTTGGATCATCCCTCTTCGAATGACTTGTTGTCTTTGCTGCTTGTTCTGGATGGGTAGTTCTCTCTTTTGTTATGCATATTCCTTGTCATTTGGTCATCCTCGTCTATGTCACTCTTACTATGTAATAGTTGCCTCTATTTAGAATGTCATTCTCGTCTGGATCACGAGAGTCTGAGCGCTGCAGATGGGTGCGTTTTGGTGGTGTAGCAAGACTTCTTATGAACTATCATGTCTTGCTGTTTATGTCAGTAGTATTCACTAGTCAGTGTTTGAGTGATGTATATATTGTTGTTTCAAACTGTTTATTGTCTCGAACTGCTGGTGGGCTAAATGAGGGCGTCACCATTCTCCAGTGTTCAGAGTATATCTCCTTTTTTCAAGTTATAATTTGAGCTCAGTGTCTTTTCGATGATGTACACTTGTTTGGGCCAGTGAGGTGTCATTGAATATGGGCTGAGTAGTAACGCAATGCCAAATAGGTCAATTATGACTCTCAGGCCGGGCTCTCAAAAGATCCTAAAAAAAGGCCGGGCTCTCAAAAAAAGAAAGAATAGGGACTCTTAGGCCGACATGTGGGCGCCACCGGTGTTTTCATGCGCTTGCGCGCCGAGAGCATATTGGCGCGTGGTCGAAATTCATTCTACCTTTTCATCCCCAATATCCCGCCCCTCCCCCACCTCTAGAATCTCGATTCGTACTCCAGTTCCCCCAAATCCCCCTCCTGTACTCCTTGTACTCAAGCACACTATCATGTCACCGGTCAACGCGGATCTCCGAGCCGGAGATCCTGAGGTCCGTCCTGCCTTCGGGCGCTGCGTGCTGTCGCTCAACAGTGGCATGGCATCGCTTGACAACCAGTTTGCCGGCAAAGTGCTGATGGTAAACATCAACGGCGACCGGCCTCCCGTCTCGCCGGACAACCTTGTCAAAGCTCTTGGCATTGTGCACGGCATCGAAATAAGTGACTTGCTCGTCGAAGTCTGTCCGCCACCGGCTGATTTCTTCGCCAGGTTCCGAACAACTTTCGACTGCAGTTGTGTGTTCAAATCTTCCCGGCGTTTGTTCTGCGATGGCGCGCTGGTGAGCTTTGATCGGTGGCACCCAGGATGGGGCTCGGTGCCCTCTGAGCTTGAGTTTTTAACAAAGCTTACCTTCCACAGCATGCCTCGACGTGCTTGGAACAGCGAGTCCATGAATGAGCTTATCAACGACCTTGGAGGTGAGCTCGTAAGTATGTTTGTTCCTCCAAACAGCTAGGCTCTGACGGTTATGGCATGGATGAAGAAGCCGTCCACCATACCGAAGGTGATTGGTGTTGAGATACCGGTGCAGGAACCGGGGTTGTACTATTCGTCGCCACCAAGGCCGCCGCGGACCACGTTAGGGCTGTACCTGTATCGAGTGTTCGTGCATGTCGAAGAAGTGGTCAATCCATCAATCGAAGTCCTGCCGCCGCCGCTGGTGCCCGGGTCTGTCAACGACGTCCATTACAGGAGTCAACGTTAGACTTTCCCTATGTTGCTCCGAATGATGGATGGCACAGGGCCTACTCCATCGCGCGGTGGAGGCCACTACTTCTTTGGGAGAAGAGGCATGGCTGGCTGCCTGGATGTGCTCTAATTTGAGGTAACAACTGAATCTAGTTAAATCCGAGCTATGGGTGTGAAGCACTGATGTGCCAGTACATTTGATTGCGACCTGTTCTATATTTTTACCAGAACTTTTTTTAGAAAGGGCTGTACGTCAACTTAATGTTCTAGCAGAACTTATATATTGTGTTGTCTGTCTGTTTTCTTTGCACAACATTCAAGATATTTCCCCGTCATTAATAAAGACGATGAACCGTTATGTACGAGTTTGTTGGTTTCAACATACCCTACCCGTAGCGATCCACTACTTCCACCCTGATTGTGCCGCCTGCGTGAAATTTTTGTATGCAAGTTCGGTGTGCTATGATGTTCTATATGATTGTGTCAACTATATAAGTTTTTACTGAGCATCATCAATGCATATGGCTGAAAGATGTATTTACGAGCATCGACCGATGGGTCTCTCTCTCTCTCTCACACACACACACACAAACACACGCACATGAACACACGCACGAGTGGGACCCGTTAAATTATTTCTTCGCTCGTGACAGCTTTTAATTAGGTTCCACTATACTCTAACTTTTTTCTTAAATTATTAATTGAGCTCAGTGACTTAAAAAAGTTGTACAGAAGCCTTGTTTGGGCCTTTCCGGCGTCGCTGAATGTGGGCTGAGTAGCCATGTAAGGTTGTACTGTACTACACATGCCTTTTTTTTCAACATCAGCAATGCAACTAGGCCGACAGTTGTACACAATCCGGGTCAACTTGTTATTCTCCACCCCGCTGGGCTGCAAATCTTTCCTAGGAGGGATGCATTAGGCTTAACAAGAAAATGGGCTTTAAGAAATAATAAAAGGGATGTAATTATAAAAACTGGGCAGTAACTATAAAAACATGCACCAAACACGAAATTAGTTTATAAAATATTACTTTTGGATTTTGAAAATTTTAATTTCATTAATTGTTGCACGCGCAATGTTTCGTTGGATTTTTACGTAATACAAATATATATTGAAATTGTATTTAATCTGACTAGAAATTTCGGGATAAAAATATTTTGAATCCCATCAAAATGTGGGAATTTTATTGAATTCTGTTTTGAACGGTTGGTTGAAATTATTAATCGTTGTCCTAAATAGAAAATGGGCTGTATGTTTAACAAACTATAAATGAGCTGTAGTAAATTCCATTAGAATTAAGAACTGGGCTATAAATTCTTACAAATCGCAAATGGGCTATAAGTTCTCTGCCACATACTTGTGGGCCTACTAAGTTGACGCGTCCCCTAAAAAAATTAGTTGACGCGTATGCAAGGCTTTGTCAACTTATAGTTCCGGCAATTCTAGCTTCAGCTGATGTCGGATCATGGGTTCCGGCAAAACCCTTAAGGTTCGAACTCTGGGGTGCGCGCGAAGTTCTTTCCTCCCTACCGATCCACACCCTAGATTTGCTAAGATCTCGCGGACGAACTCGACGAACTCACAACACAAAAGACACAAGATTTATACTGGTTCGGGCCAGCGTTGTGGTGTAATACCCTACTCCAGTGTGGTGGTGGTGGATTGCCTCTTGGGCTGATGATGAACAGTACAAAGGGAAGAACAACCTCCTGAGTTGAGGTGTTCTTGTGCTCTGTGAGCTTGTGGGTGAGAGGATGGAAGATGGAATCCATCGATCCCCCTACTGTGGTGGCTAGTTCTACTTATATAGGCCCTGGTCCTCTTCCCAAATATTGAGCGGGAAGGGAGCCAACAACGGCCAATTTGAAAGGGGACAGCTAGTACAGCTTATCCTGACAAAACTAGTCTTCGCCTGCAAAAGGCTCTGGTGGTGACGCCGCCTTGGGCTCCATGGTGACCTACGTCTTGTCGTCCTGCTGGTCTTGGTCTTGTTGCACTGATATGGAAACCTTTGCTCGATGCCTCGGTACTCCGCGACTGCGCTTGCTTCCTTAGCACCAAAGGGGAAACAAGGAAGCTGTGCGCGCTGGCGCCCTCCTGGCGCCCGTCTGGTCTCGATCGTCATGGCTCATGTCACGAGGACCTTGCGAGGTTTGCCCTGCCTTGATCTCTCTGCTCCTCGCGAGCCAACCTGGTGAGGCCGCTCCTGAGGAGGTCTTGTGTCGTCCGCCTCGCGAGGCTTGGCCCCTCGCGAGGGTCTTGAATGCCTTGTTGATGAAGATGGGCCATACGGGCCCACATGCAGAGCCACGCCGTGGGCCGCAGGCAGGCAAGTCTGGGGACCCCCGTTCCCAGAACGCCGACAGTAGCCCTCGGGCCCAAGGCGCGCTCGGGCTTGGCTTCGAGGCGAAGCCAAAGGTCAAGTGCGGAGCGTCGCGGGCCCGAAAAGCCCGCGGCCTTGGTCGATGCATGGTGGTTGATTGGACGTGGGCGTCTCCGCTTCCCCACGCTGCCTCGGCAACTACCCGACTTGACAAGTCCCTGCGACATGCAAGGAAGAGCCATCATTACCGTGATCGTGGGAGGCGCCGGTTGGCCTTCTCTCGCTATAAATGGGGAGGGGGCAGAGCCCCCGTCACCCATCTGTTCGCAGTCCGCTTGCTTCTTCCTCCTTGCCCATTTGCTTGTAGCAACTCCGATGGTGCCGATCCGAAGGTTCTCCGCTGAAGAGAAAGGAAAGGCTCCCCACGATGATCCAGGGCCGCTTCCGCCGAAGAAGAGGCCGGTCCACCGCCGCGACGTTGTCGTGAGGGCGGGGGTGACGAGGCCCTGGTGCGAACGGCCGCCTCCAAGGTATCCGCTGCCCTTGTATACTCAAGCCGGGGGCTCATGAGGGGGAAACAGCGAGCGGCGCCGCCCGCGCTGTGGCCATGGCCACCGTGCCGTGGTGACACGCGCTGTTGCCCCTGGAATCCACGCCATGGATTCCTCGCGCGAGCTCGTGCTATGGGCGCCGATGCCTCCGCGCTCATGGATACGCTTCCCGCGGTTCTTCTCCGACGCGATGCCGCCGAGAGGGCCCCTTGAGCTCTGGTTGCAGCATGTTGACTGCGACGCTCCGGCGACCGGAGCAGAGGTTGAGGTGGTCTCCTCCGGCAAGATCTTCATGACCCGCGGCTGGGGTGAGGTTGCGCGGGTTTGCCGCGCTGAGGGCGCCCTCGCGATCCACTTCAACTATGACGGCGCCTCCACGCTGTTCTTCAAGGTCTTCAATGCGGAAGGCCGCCGCTTGGAGTGCTGCCCTGAAGGGGTGCGTCAGGTCGGTGCATGCCCGGCCTGCGGCTCCTCCAGCAGCAGCAACTCTTGGGTGTCCAGCGGTTCTCCTGAGCTCTATGAGACTCCGGAGATGAGCGACGATAGCTATGTGCCCCCGAGCTCTTGCCGCGCTCGGAGCAGAGCCGCGACGTCCAGCCGCCGCCGTCGCTGATCTGGATGGGGTTGGCGCGAGCCTCCCGTGGCCCACTATTGATGATGGCGTCGGCCACGGGAGGGTGTAGATAGGATTCTCCTAGGTTCTCATCCTTGGTTCCCTGCGAGGAATCAAGAAGTACCCCGCGGGGGTGTGTAAAGGATCTGTAACGTCTTTTGTCGATACTATCCTTGTTATGAGAAATTGCGAATGCATGTCCTGTTTAGGCTCAGTCTCCCCTTTCCAACCTCGCGATGGCTTGTCGCTCTACGCTGACAGGTCCCGGTCCCCAAGCAGGCTGCAGCCGTCGCTGGTATGCCAGGTCGCGTGCCGTGGTCAAGGCCAGGAGGTGAGCGACCCGAGGTCCAGTAAGAGCCCCTGAGGCGCGATGCTCAGGAGGTCCCCTTTAGCGCTCAAGCAGCCGTGGTAAGGTAGGAAAGGGAGGCGACATTGCCACAACATGGCTGCGGCGAGCATGACTCCTAGGCTCCAGCGATTAGCCGGTCTGAGCGCGAGACTTATCTGTGCGATCTGGAGTCGACTCCTCGTGATGTGCCGTGTTAATGCGTAGCTAGGCCAGGCCCATGCGAGCCTTCCCCTCTTCTCCACGCCCTCCTTTATGCTCTACGTCCTCAGGTCCCGGCCCTCGAGCGAGCTCAGCCGCCACTGGTATGCCAGGTCGCGTGCCGTGGTCAAGGCCAGGGGGTGAGGGCTGGAGAGCCAATAAGAGCTCCTGTGTCGTGATGCTCAGGAGCCCCCCTTTTAACGCGCAAGCGGATTGCATGGGAGAAGAGGGAGCTCATGGTGCCACCTGCTGTCATTTTCATGAGATTCCTGCGAGTCAGCACAAGGAGAAACACGGTTTGCCATTATGGTTGTCAGTCCGCCCGGTCGCTCGCGAGGAGACGAAGGCACTGAGGGCCTGGTGAGGTGACGTGCATAGGGCGCGCCGCGAGCCAGAGCTCGACCGCTCAGATTTGTCGACGTTGCAGGGACGGACCCGTGCACAAGCGCCGTGCCAGTGTGAGTAGCCCCCGTGGGAGGTGAGAGTCGAGCAAGTGATAATCATAGGTAGATTAAGCATGGAAAGCATACTGGCTCAAGTAAAATCAGGGAAGATACCCACCACTGGGTCAGGCCCGAGTAGCTTGGGGATGATGCAGCCCGAGGGGCGCCCCCAGCAAGGTAAGCTAAAGACATAAGAAAAAGGGATACATGGCACAGGGACGGACCCACGTGGCCTGGGAATGATGCAGCCCGAGGGGCTCTCCCAGCTAAATAAACTTGGAAAATGTCGCCTGGTTCTATTGATGAAGGGATGTTGGAGCAGCTGAAGGTACGCGGCGAGGGGTCGCTCCTCACGAGCCACTGGGGCCCTGAGCCTCGGGAGGCTCTGGGGGTCCAGGTGGTTCCTTGAGGACCATCTCCATCTTCGCCAGGGCGGCGTGGTGCCTGGCCTCCTAAGCAGCCAGGATGCGCCGCAAGTTGCGCTGATAAGCGGACGACACACTCGGCAGGCCAAAAGGCATGCGAACGTAGCTGTGCGGTGGGCCCTCGCAGCGTCCCACACGCGAAGGCCAGAAAAGCTCCTGAGAGGCGGCCCCGTTGAGCCCTGGGACGTCGATGCAGACGCGCAACCCAGCATCCTCACCTGGATGGGGAGCTGCGCTTCGCGAGCGGTGGTCGCCGCGCATGGCCCTTGCGTCTTGTAGTTCCTGAGTAGTCTTGGTGATGAACTCCTGAGCGGTGGGCGCTCCTCGCTCTGTGTTCTCCTGAGGGAAACATGCCGCAAAGCACACCTCCAAGTGGTTCCCAAGCGCCTCCCTCATGATGTTGGCAAGGTCTGAGGCCCTTCAGAAGAGAGCCCCCGAGCCCTGCCCAAGAAGGGCGCCGGGCGCGCCTTCCTATGCGACGGAGGGAGGCGCCCCTGGCGCGGACGCTGATCCTGACGAGGTTCCAGCCACGACGCCACCCTCCTGAGGTCCTGCACGGCGCAACTGCTTCTTCTTCTTGGGGGTGGCCTCAGGAGGGCACTCGCTCTTGCTGTTGGGGTCGTCGATTGCTGCAGCTTGAAAGGCGCGCTCAAGGGAGCACACCGCATCTCTTTCTTCACATGGGACCGTGATGATTCCGCCGCTTCCCGGCATCTTGAGGACATTGTAGCCGTGATGGGTCACTGCCATAAACTTGGCCCGGGCTGGATACCCGAGAATGGCGTTGTACGACGGGCAGATGTGCGCGACATTGAAGTCGATGAGCTCGGTGCGGTAGTTCTTGCGTTCTCAGAAGGTGACAGGGAGGCGGACCTGCCCTATCGGTGTGGTGGAGCCGTTGGTCACTCCTGAGAAAGGCTTGGTAGGCTGAAGCTGATCATACGACACTTGGAGGTTGTCGAACGTGTCGACGAATAGGACGTTGAGTCCTGCGCCGCCGTCAATGAGGGTCTTGGTGACTTGCACGTTGCTGATGACTGGGGATCAAAGCATCGGGAGGGCGCCAGCAGTGGCCGCGCACTTGAGCTGATCCGCCGAACTGAAGGTGATGGCGCACTTGGACCACCTGAGTGGGCGCGTGGCCTCAAGCTTGGGGAGGACTGCATTCACTTCACGAGCAAACTATTTGAAGATACACTGCGAGGCTGGGGCCTGAGCTCCACCCAAGATGCAGGCGATAGCACGCGGCTCCTGGAAGCCCCTAGCCCCCTCGTCTTGATGATGGTCATCATTCCTTCTTTGTGGTGGCGGCAGCGGAGGAAGGCTAGCGTTGCCTTGAGGACGGTACTCACGAGGCTGATCCCTCCTGGCGCCCTTGCGAGGCTGATCCTGCCAGCGGTCCCCACGAGGCCGGTCACGCCACTCCTGGCGCGGGCCACAGTCGTCCCAGCGTCCACCACCACGTCCTCCTCCTCGGCCGTAGCGCCGGTCACTGCGCTTGGGGCGTTGACCGAAGCGTCCTTCCCGAATGGCTCTGAGCTCTTGACAGTCGCTGGTGTTGTGGGTATGCAGGTTGTGGAAGGCGGAGAACGGTCGGCTGCTCTTGGATGACTCGGGCTGATCTTTGCCTCGCTTGGTGTCAGGCTCCGCCGCGAGCATGGCTGCTCCCTTGCGCTTCACGTCCTTGGCCTTGGTTTTCTTCTCCTCCGGGTCCGCAGCCGGCAGCTCGAGGAGGGAGAGGCGCCCTTCCTCAGCTCTTGCGCACTTGGTTGCTAGGTTGAATAACTCCTGAAATGTGCACAACTCCTCGTGGATAGCGAGCTCCTCCTTCATCTTGACGTCGCGGATGCCATCAGAGAACGCGGAGATGATGGCCTCATCCATCACCTTGGGGATCTTGAGATGAACGTTGTTGAAGCGCTGGATGTACTTCTGGAGGGTCTCTCCTGGTTGTTGCTTGACGCGACGCAGGTCTCCCGCGGCCGGTGGGCGGTCGCGAGTGCCCTGGAAGTTGGCGACGAAGCGGTCGTGCATCTCGTCCCAGGAGGAGATCGAGCCTGAGGGCAGGTTCAGGAGCCACGAACGGGCGCCGTCTTTGAGCGCCATAGGGATCCAGTTCGCCATGACTTTCTCGTCGCCGTTGGCCGCCTTGATGCTCAGCTCGTAGAGCTGCAGGAACTCCGCGGGGTCGGGGGTGCCGTCGTAGCGAGGAGGCAGATCTGGCTTGAACTTGCCCAGCCAGGCGACGCTACGTAGCTCGGGAGTGAAGGCACAGCAGCCGGCCGTGGTCGCCGGGCCCCGTCTTGGAGGCGGAGCTTGGTCTTGACGCCCACGCGCCGCTTCGGCAAGCTGCGCGGGGCCCGGCCGCGGCAGACGATCCTGGCGCGGCGGTGCGAGGAGTGGCGGAGCATTCTCTTGCGGTCGAGGGACTTCTTGACAGCTTCTTTCTTCACGCGCGGGTGCCGGGCGCGGCGGGTCGCATCGTGGAGGCGCGCGCCTTGGCGCCGTCTTGGGGCAGAGGTGGCGGAGGTGCTCCGTGAACTACGTCGCCTGTAGCTGGCGGAGGGCGAGGCGGAGAGAGGGACGGCGCAGGGGAGCCCCCTGCGGCGCGGACAAGCTCGGTGATGCGGTCGAGCCAGTCTTCATAGAGGTCGTCGACCGGGCGGTAGCGCAGGAGCTCGTGCGCCATGAGGAGCATGGCCCGCGCGTCCATGGGAGCGTGACGAGCGTGGGACGACGAACCTGCGGGAGTCGGCGATGGGGTGGCGGTGCATCTGTCCCGCCGCACCGAGGGGTGTAGCAAGGACGCTTGCTGCTCATTCCCCGACGGGCCGGTTGCGGCGTTGGCGGCAAGCGATGGGGAACGACGAGGTGGCCCGCCGACGAGAGCCGTCTGAGCGACGCGGGTGGCAAGGGCAGCCCGGCACTCAGCACGAGCACGGTGAGCGTCCACCATGGAGATGACGGAGCAACTGGACGCGGAGCGACGGAAAGGAAGCTTCGGCGCACCCCTACCTGGCGCGCCAAATGTCGGATCACGGGTTCCGGCCTAAAGGTTCGAACTCTGGGGTGCGCGCGAAGTTCTTTCCTCCCTACCAATCCACGCCCTAGATTTGGTAAGATCTCGTGGACGAACTCGACAAACTCACAACACAAAAGACACAAGATTTATACTGGTTCGGGCCATTGTTGTGGTGTAATACCCTACTCCAGTGTGGTGGTGGTGGATTGCCTCTTGGGCTGATGATGAACAATACAAAGGGAAGAACAGCCTCCTTAGGTTGAGGTGTTCTTGTGCTCTATGAGCTTGTGGGTGAGAGGATGGAAGATGGAATCCATCGATCCCCCTACTGTGGTGGCTAGTTCTACTTATATAGGCCCTGGTCCTCTTCCCAAATATTGAGCGGGAAGGGAGCCAACAACGGCCAATTTGAAAGGGGACAACTAGTACAGCTTATCCTGACAAAAGTAGTCTTCGCCTGCAAAAGGCTCTGGTGGTGACGCCACCTTGGGCTCCATGGTGACCTCCGTATTGCCGTCCTGCTGGTCTTGGTCTCGTTGCACTGATATGGAAACCTTTGCTCGATGCCTTGGTACTCCGCGACTGCGCTTGCTTCCTTAGCACCAAAGGGGAAGCAAGGACGTTGCGTGCGCTGGTGCCCGCCTGGCGCCCGTCTGGTCTCGATCATCATGGCTCACGTCACGAGGACCTCGCGAGGTTTCCCCTGCCTTGATCTCTCCGCTCCTCGCGAGCCAACCTGGTGAGGCCGCTCCTAAGGAGGTCTTGTGTCGTCCGCCTCACGAGGCTTGGCCCCTCGCGAGGGTCTTGAATGCCTTGTTGATGAAGATGGGCCGTATGGGCCCACGCGCAGAGCCACGTCATGGGCCGTAGGCAGGCAAGTCTGGGGACTCCCGTCCCCAGAACGTTGACAGCCGCCCAAAAAAGATTCCTCCCCCTTACATCTGGGGCGCACCATTTCGGAGGCTGACCTGTGGGCCTACTAAGTTGACTCGTACCAAGGGCTTTGTCAACTTAGTCAATATAAACGATTCTAGCTGCAGTGACTGTACGATGTCCATCCAACGGCCATCGTGATTCTTCAACCTCTGGTCTTCTTGCTCCCCAAAGCAGCGCCGGTCGTGCCGCCTGCACCTGCCTCCCGTGGCTGGCTGTGCTGCCGCGGAGGCCTCACCGCCCCCTACCACTCCCACCGCTGGCCAGGCCCTGCAGCGACGGCAGCCTCACACCGCAGCTGAACCAGTGAACCCTCATACTCCTCTCCGTGTGGGCATCCACTGCGGCATCTTCCCCGGCTCCGCGTTGTCCCCTTCCTATAGGCCTCGCCGTCGTCCATCGCCCTGGTGCTCTCGATGCCGCGTGGTCAACATGGTCAAGGAATGACTTCCATCGGAAGAGCACTGTACGTGGAGAGGCTGACAGCTGGGACCACAGCCGCAGCAAGGAAGTGCCTCCTTATGACGCGCAAAATAATGATTCCTCCACCTGACAGCGGGGACCCACCGGACGGGCCACCGTATTTCACGAAAAAAAAACGTGTCCCCCCTGACTGTTGGGACCCACCAGCTACATCTTCGCACGCAAGGAAGTGCATCCATATTACGGAAAAAAATGATTTGCCCCCTGACTGCTGGGACCCACCAGCTACATCTTCGCACGCAAGGAAGTGCCTGACAGTCAGGACCCACCTGGTCAAAGCGTACGTAGCGTTGTCATTCTGGTCGCGAACATGTACGCACATACTGGTCGATCGGTCTGTCTGCAGGCTGCAGCGATGAACCGTGGCCTTGTAAGGAAGGGCACGTGTGGTAGTAGAGGCGTGCACATGTGGTAGTAGAGGCGTGCATGTAGCATGTACACGTTCGTACAGCGGCCAGGGTGCAAGAAAGTAAATACGGCCACGTACGTACATACGGGCGGGGTCTCGAACGCCTACTCACGCATACGTACGGCCAGGGCTCATGTACATGGCTGTGGCTGGGTCGGAACAAAGAAACTGCATCGTTCGTCATGGTCATGGGGAGGCAACCGAATTGGTCGTGTTCATCGGGAGGCAACGGAACGCGTGCTGTTCATCGGGAGCCAATCGGCTTGGACAAAATAGCCGATGGAAACGAGGCCTGGCGTACCGCAGAACGGAGGAAACGGCCTTGTGTTCGACCGGCCATGGTGGAAACGGGATCCTGTTCATCGGGAGGGGTCTGGTGTACCGCAAAACGGAGGAAACGGACATCCTACGGTCGAAACGGGGTCCTGTTGATTGGGAGGGGTCTGGCGTACCGCAAAACGGAGGAAACAAACTTGTGTTGGAGCGCTACGGTCGAAACGGGGGTCCTATTCATCTGGAGGGGTGTGGCGTACCGCAAAATGGGACTCCATGGGATACTGTTCATCTCCACCGTCGACCTCCTCCAGCCTCCACGGGCTACTGTTCATGCACTATCGACCTCCTCCAGCCTCCAGCTGCGACTGTTCATCCACGGGCTCCTATTCATCCAGCCTCCACCGCGCGCTCCTCCACCAGCTACTGTTCAACCAGCCCTCTCCACGGGGTCCTGTTCAACCACCCCTTCACGGGCTACTGTTCATCCAGCCCTCCACCAGCTACTGTTCAACCAGCCCTCCACGGGGTCCTGTTCAACTAGCCCTCCACGGGGTCCTGTTCATCCAGCCCTCCACGGGGTCCTGTTCATCCACCGGCTCGATCGATCGGGGTCCTGTTCATCCAGCGGCAATGGCCTCTACTACCACGGGGTCCTGTTCATCCAACCCCCACCGGGAACTGTTCATCCAAACCCCCCAACAACGCTTACTGTTCATCAAGAGGCAGCATCAATCGGCTTCTGTTAGCAGCAGTAGCGAAGGAATCACTCGGGTTCAGTTAATAGCAAGGGATCGATCGATCGCTCGGGTTCAGTAACGCGTAGCCTGCAGTGCAATCGCTCGGGTTCAGTTAGAGCCCAACGCCTCACTCGGGTTCAGTTAGAGCACAACGCCTCGCACACACGCATGTATGTACGAGAGAAACGCGCATCGCTCGGCCCCCGACCACCCACCGTAACCGGGAACTCCCCCGATATTTTCCTCGCCCTCGCTTCTACCACGGTTTTCTCCGTCATGGATAGCCCAAAGAATGTCATGCAGCTAGGTCTCCGGCTCGCCCATGACGAAAAGCCCATTTTCTGTCATGATTTTTTGTCATAGAAGTAGGAGCCCACCACATCTATGATGATATCGGGTTTTGTCACAATTATCGTCATAGAAGTGTCATAAGCATGACAGAAAAAAATTCGTTCGGCCCAAAATGTCACGGATGTGTCTTTTTTTGTAGTGCCTCTAGAACCCTGGGTGTGCCGTGTTTAGTGCCGGCTCTACGTAACGAGCGTTTGCCTAAGGATTTCAAGGGCCCTCGAAAGGTGCCTAATTACACAGCGGATCAACCCCCAGAGGCTTGGATTGAGAGCTATGAGATGGCTATGGAGATGGTGGACGTTAATGATGATGCGTGTGCTAAGTATTTCACCATGATGTTGGATGGGCCGGCTCGTACTTGGTTGAAAGGGCTGCCTGCTAACTCCATTAGGTCATGGGCGGAGTTGAAAACGCGCTTTATCCAAATTTTAAAGACACATGCAAGCAGCCTATGTCAATTCAGGATTTAGACTCTTGTGTCCAAGGTGAAGGCGAGTCAACAACCAGTTGGGTAGGCCGGATTTCAGCTGTTATACCCTCATTGGATAGTATCAACGCCGGTTCAGCAGTCCTGATAGTGGAGAAGAATTGCCGTTTCCTTCCCCTTAAGCAGAAACTAGGGCGGCTTAAACACCACTTCAATGACATGGGGGAGCTCATGGCGGCTCTCGTCAAATACGCTGACTCTGATAGTACTAAAGACCCTGAGTCTGATGAGGAAAAGACTAGTAAGGGGAAGAAGAGCTGCAATGCGAAGGGGCAACAGCATAATACGGCAGGTCAGAGTGGCAACGGTAAGTGCAAAGCTGATGGCAATTTAGATTTTGTGGCTAACACCAATACGCAGAATAATAATCAACATCGCAAGGAAAAGCCGCCCCGGCTTGGAGGGCCAAAATTTAACATTGAGGCGATGATGAATCGGCCTTGTCCAAAGCATGGTACGCAACAGAAGCCGGCTAATCATCTGTGGAAGGATTGCTTCATCATGAGGGAGTATAGGAATTCCAATTTTTTCTAGAAAAATCATGGCCCGAATGGCGGCTCAGGATCCGGCTCTCACGGGCTTGGCTTTGGTGGTGGCGGCTCAAGCTCTGGTTTCGAGGGCCAAGGCAATCTAGGTGGTTTTAATCAACAATCTGGTCAAGGGAATCGGCAGCAGCAATCTGGTTATCAGAGTAATCCCAAGCAGTTGAATAGTGGACAGTATCATGCGTTCACCACGAGTTTATGCAAATGAGACCAAAAGATTCATAAAAGGGCGGTGAACACAGTTGAGCCGGCGATTCCCCGTTACTTGCGGTGGTCTGAACATCCTATTCTTTGGAGCCGTGAGGATCACCCACCTCGGTTTGACATTCCGGGTCAGTTGGCTTTGGTGGTTGCACCTTAGGTTGGAGGGTACAAGTTTACTAAGGTGCTCATGGATGGAGGCAGCAGCATCAATATCCTTTACTATGATACTTTCCGTCGTATGAGTTTGACTGATAAGGATCTTAAGCCGTCTAATACTATTTTCCATGGCGTGGTGCCTTGTAAGTCGGCATATCCGGTGGGTAAGATAGCTTTGGAAGTGGCTTTTGGTGATGAGCATGATTACAGAGCTGAGACGTTGACTTTTGAAGTAGTCCAGATCAAGAGCCCTTATGACGCTTTATTTGGACGACTGGCTTATGCTAAGTTTATGGCGAGGCCTTGTTATGTTTATCTACAGCTTAAGATGCCGGGTCATAAGGGTACCATCACAGTGCATGGAAACAGGAATATAGCCTTGGAGTGTGAAGAAGGTGATGCCGCTTATGCTGAGTCTATTTGTCCAACAGAGGAGTTGAAGTTCTACAAAGACAATGTTGACCCAGCAGATATGACACCTTTGAAAAAGCCAACCACAGAGCACGACCCCTTGCTGAAGTTTAAGTCGGCAGATGACACTAAGTTGGTTGATTTTGTTCCTGGCGACTCATCCAAGCAATTCAGTATCAGTGCGAATATGGATCCGAAATAGGAAAGCGCGCTCATCGAGTTCATCCGTGAGAATCGGGACATCTTTGAATGGAAAACTGCTGACATGCCAGGTGTACCGAGGGAAATCGTTGAGCACACTCTCAATATTGATCCAAAGTTTAAACCGGTCAAGCAATTTCTTCGTTGTTTCAATGAGGAGAGGCGCAAGGCCATTGGTGAAGAAGTGGTCCGGCTCTTGGTGGCTGGGTTTATTGTGGAGGTTTTTCATCCTGAATGGTTGGCTAACCCCATGCTGGTACTAAAGAAGAACGATACTTGGTGCATGTGTGTAGATTACACATACTTAAACAAGGCATGTCCAGCTAATCCTTTTGCTCTTCCCCATATTGACCAGATTATTGATGCTACGGCGGGTTGTGAGCATTTGAGTTTTTTGGATGCTTACTATGGTTATCATCAGATCAAAATGGCAGTTAAGGACCAGGAGAAGACAACTTTCATCACTCCCTTTGGAGCCTTTTGCTATGTCTCTATGCCTTTTGGGCTCAAGAGTGCCCAGGCGACTTATCAACGATGTGTTCAGAATTGCCTCCATGACCAGATTGGGCGCAATGTTCATGCTTATGTGGATGATATTGTGGTGAAATCCAGGAAGAAAGAGACTTTGATATATGATTTGAAAGAGACCTTTGACAATCTCCAGGTCTACAAGATGATGCTTAACCTGGCCAAGTGTGTCTTTGGTGTACCAACAGGCAAGCTCTTGGGTTTTTTGGTTTCTGAACGGGGCATTAAAGCTAACCCGAAGAAAATCAAGGCTATCACTTCTTTGGCTAAGCCGGCGTGTATTAATGATGTCCAGCGTCTGGCGGGTCATATTGCGGCCTTAAGCCGGTTCATAAGACGGTTGGGTGAAAAGGCTGCCCCTCTGTACCAGATGATGAAGAAAACATATCACTTTGTTTGGAGTGATGCTGCTGATCAGGCGTTTGAAGCCTTGAAGAAACAGTTAGCTAAGCCGCCGATCCTTGCTGCTCCTATTGATAAGGAGCCCTTGTTGTTATATATGGCTGCTAAGCTGAGCTGTCAGCGTGGTAATTGTTGTGGAAAGGAAGGAATCAGGCAAGCAGTATCCGGTTCAGCGGCCGGTTTATTATGTCAGTGAGGTACTCATTGAATACAAACAGAGATATCCACATTGGCAGAAACTGGTATATGGAGTGTTCATGGCTAGTAGTAAGCTGAAGCAGCATTTCTTTGGTCATCCCATCACTGTGGTGAGTTCTACTCCCTTGTGGGATATTATTCAAAATAGAGAAGCCATAGGTCGGGTAGCCAAATGGGCCATTGAGCTTGGACCCAATGGTTTGAAATATGCGCCTCAGACAGCTATCAAATCTCAAGCACTTGTGGATTTTATCAATGACTGGACTGACCTGCAGATGCCTGAGGAGAAGCCGGATAGCACATATTGGAGTATTCACTTTGATGGATCCAAGCAGTTGGAAGGCTCGGGGGCTGGAGTTATTTTGACTTCCCCACGAGGTGATAAATTTTGTTATGTTTTAAGGTTGATGTTCCCTTGTACTAACAATGCAGCTGAGTATGAGGCCTTGCTCCATGGTCTTCGGATGGCTAAAGAGATGAATCTAAGCCGGGTGAGGTGTTTTGGCGACTCAGATTTGGTGCCTCAACAAGTTTCAGGCACTTGGGATTCTAAGGATCCACTCATGGTGGCTTACCGCCGAGAGGTTGATGCTATTGCTGGTCATTTCAAAGGTTATCAAGTGGAACATGTTGATCGCAGGAAAAATGAGGCGGCTGATGCTTTGGGCCGGCTAGGGTCCTACCGTAAGCCGGTACCACCTAATGTTTTCCTTGATATTCTGCATAATTCTTCAGTCAAATTGCCTACGGAGGAAGATCTTGCTATTCCTAACCCGGAGGCGCAATTGGTAGCGGCTCTTCATGCTATTCCTGATTGGACAGTTCCATATTTGGCTTATATGACCCGGGGCGAGTTACCTGAAGATGAAACTTTGGCCAGGCAGATAACCCGGCGGTCTAAGTCAATGACTATTGTCAATGGAGAGTTGCATCGCTGCAGTGTTACATGGGTGTTTCAACGTTGTGTTTTTCCTGAGGAAGGCCTTAAGATTCTGCGAGAGATTCATGAAGGAGATTGTGGTCTTCATGCCGGCTCTAAGTCTCTCATAGACAAGGCTTTCCGTCATGGGTTCTATTGGCCGACGAATCATGCTGATGCAGAGGATTTGGTCAGTAAATATGATGGTTGTCAAAAAATTTCAAGACGATCTCATGCGCCGGCTCAAGAATTGAGGATGATTCCAATTACTTGGCCATTTGCAGTCTGGGGGCTAGATATGGTTGGACCTTTCAAAAGGTCCAAGGATAAAAAGACCCACCTTTTGGTGGCGGTTGACAAATTTACAAAGTGGGTTGAGGCAGAGCCGGTTAGTAAGCGTGATGCGGCAACGGCGGTTCAATTCATCAAAAAGGTGATTTTCCATTTTGGCTACCCTCACAGCATTATAACTAATAATTGCACTAATCTGTCCAAGGGTGCTATGAAAGAATTCCGTCAACGAGAGCATATTCTTCTTGATGTATCATCAGTGGCTCAGCCCCAGTCCAATGGCCAAGCTGAAAGAGCCAATCAAGAAATTTTGAGAGGCATCAAGCCCCGACTTATGGTCCCTTTGCAAAGGACGCCGGGTTGTTGGGTGGAGGAATTGCCCTCAGTGTTATGGAGTATCAATACTACCCCCAATAGATCTACGGGTTACACGCCTTTCTTCATGGTTTACGGAGCAGAGGCGGTTCTCCCTAGTGACATCCGTCATGACTCGTCCCGTGTGGCGGCTTATGTTGAAGCTGATAATGAAAGAGGACGTCAGGATGATCTTGACTTGTTGGATGAGGAGCGTGACCATGCGGCGGCTCTTTCGGCGATTTATCAGCAAGATATGCATCGTTATCATAGCCGCCGGGTTAAAACCAGGACCTTTCAAGAAGGAGATTTGGTTCTCCAGCTCATCCAGGATCAAACTGATATGCACAAACTAACCCCACCTTGGGAAGGGCCCTTTGTGGTCAGCAAAAATTTGAATAATGGGTCATACTACCTGATACGTCCATTCTGCATCATGTTTTCTTACTGTTATTTATGATGTCTTTATCCATAATAATGCTTTTTGGAGTAATTCTAATGCCTTTTCTCTCATAATTTGCAAGGTACACACCAAGAGGGAGAATTCCGGCAGCTGGAAATCTGGACCTGGAAAAGCTACGTCAGGCTACCTATTCTGCACAACCCCAAACAAGCTGAAACTTCACGGAGATTTTTTACGGAATATTTAAGAATTATTGGAGCAAATAACTACCAGAGGGGCCCACCAGGTGGGCACTGAAGGAAATATGTCCTAGAGGCAATAATAAAGTTGTTATTTATATTTCCTTATATCATGATAAATGTTTATTATTCATGCTAAAATTGTATTAACCGGAAACTTAGTACATGTGTGAATACATAGACAAACAGAGTGTCACTAGTATGACTCTACTTGACTAGCTCGTAAATCAAAGAGGTTAAGTTTCCTAGCCATAGACATGAGTTGTCATTTGATTAACGGGATCACATCATTAGAGAATGATGTGATTGACAAGACCCATCCGTTATCTTAGCACGATGATCATTTAGTTTGTTGTTATTGCTTTCTTCATGACTTATACATGTTCCTATGATTATGAGATTATGCAACTCCCGAATACCGGAGGAACACTTAGTGTGCTATCAAACGTCACAACGTAACTGGGTGATTATAAAGATGCTCTACATGTCTCTCCGATGGTGTTTTTTGAGTTGGCATAGATCGAGAATAGGATTTGTTACTCCGACTGTCAGAGAGGTATCTGTGGGCCCTCTCGGTAATGCACATCACTATAAGCCTTGCAAGCAATGTGACTAATGTGTTAGTTGCGGGATGATGCATTACGGAACGAGTAAAGAGACTTGCCGGTAACGAGATTGAACTAGGTATTGAGATACCGACGATCGAATCTCAGGCATGTAACATACCGATGACAAAGGGAACAACATATGTTGTTATGCGGTTTGACCGATAAAGATCTTCGTAGAATATGTGGGAGCTAATATGAGCATCCAGGTTCCTCTATTGGTTATTGACCGGAGATGAGTCTCGGTCATGTCTACATAGTTCTCGAACCCGCAGGGTCTGCACGCTTAACGTTAGATGACGATTGGTATTATGAGTTTATGTGTTTTGATGTACCAAAGGTTGTTCGGAGTCCCGGATGTGATCATGGACATGACGTGCAGTCTCTAAATGGTCGAGACATAAAGATTGATATATTGGACGATGTTATTCGGACACCGGATGAGTTCCGAGGGTCACCGGATAAATATCGGAGTGCCGGGGGGTTATCGGAACCCCCGGGGGAACTAATGGGCCAACATGGGCCTTGTGAGAGAGAGAGGAGGGCCCCTAGGGTTGTCCGGTCCCCCCCTTGAGGAGTCTGAATTGGACTAGGAGGGGGTGGCGCCCCCCTCTTTCCCTCTCCCTCTCTCCCTCTCCTTCCTTCCCCCTCTCTTCCCTTGTTGGAAACCTACTAGGAATAGGATTCCTAGTAGGAATCCTACTTGGGGCACGCCCTGTGAGGGCCGGCCGACCTCCCCCTTGCTCCTTTATATACGGGGGCAGGGGGCACCCTAGAACACACAAGTCAACAGTTGTTTTAGCCGTGTGCGGTTCCCCTGCATAGATTTCCACCTCGGTCATATCATTGCAGTGCTTAGGCGAAGCCCTGCGTCGGTAACTTCATCATCACCATCACCACGCCGTCGTGCTGACGAAACTCTTCCTCGGCTTCAACTAGTTCAAGAGTACGAGGGACGTGACCGAGCTGAACGTGTGCAGATCACAGATGTGTCGTGCGTTCGGTACTTGATCGGTTGGATCGTGAAGACGTTCGACTACATCAACCGCGTTACTTAACTCTTCCGCTTTCGGTCTACGAGGGTACATGGACACACTCTCCTGCTCGTTGCTATGCATCACATAGATAGATCTTGCGTGATCATAGGTAAAATTTTGAAATACTGCGTTCCCCAACAGTGGCAGCCAAGCCAGGTCTATGCGTAGATGTTATATGCACGAGTAGAACACAAAGAGTTGTGGGCGATAATAGTCACACTGCTTACCAGCATGTCATACTTTGATTCGGCGGTATTGTTGGATGAAGCGGCTCAGACCGACATTACGTGTACACTTACGCGAGACTGGTTCTACCGACGTGCTTCGCACACAGGTGGCTAGTGTGTGTCTGTTTCTCCAACTTTAGTTGAATCGAGTGTGACTACGCCCGGTCCTTGTTGAAGGTTAAAACAACACACTTGATGAAAAATCGTTGTGGTTTTGATGCGTAGGTAAGAACGGTTCTTGCTAATCCCGTAGCAGCCACGTAAAATTTGCAACAACAAGTAGAGGACGTCTAACTTGTTTTTGCAGGGTATGTTGTGATGTGATATGGTCAAGACGTGATGATATATAAATTATTGTATAAGATGATCATGTTTTGTAACAGTTATCGGCATCTGGCAGGAGCCTTATGGTTGTCGCTTTATTGTATGAAATGCAATCGCCATGTAATTGCTTTACTTTATCACTAAGCGGTAGCGATGGTCGTGGTAGCAATAGTAGGCGAGACGACAACGATGCTTCGATGGAGATCAAGGTGTCAAGCCAGTGACGATGGTGATCATGACGGTGCTTTGGAGATGGAGATCAAAGGCACAAGATGATGATGGCCATATCATATCACTTATATTGATTGCATGTGATGTTTATCCTTTATGCATCTTATTTTGCTTAGTTCGACGGTAGCATTATAAGATGATCTCTCACTAAATATCAAGGTACAAGTGTTCTCCCTGAGTATGCACCGTTGCTATAGTTCGTCGTGCCGAGACACCACGTGATGATCGGGTGTGATAAGCTCTACGTTCACATACAATGGGTGCAAGCCAGTTTTGCACACGCATAATACTCGGGTTAAACTTGACGAGCCTAGCATATGCAGATATGGCCTCGGAACACTGAGACCGAAAGGTCGAGCGTGACTCATATAGTAGATATGATCAACATAGTGATGTTCACCATTGAAAACTACTTCATCTCACGTGATGATCGGACATGGTTTAGTTGATTTGGATCACACGATCACTTAGATGATTAGAGGGATGTCTATCTAAGTGGGAGTTCTTAAGTAATATGATTAATTGAACTTTAATTTATCATGAACTTAGTACCTGATAGTATTTTGCATGTCTATGTTGTTGTAGATCAATGGCCCGTGCTACTGTTCCTTTGAATTTTAATGCGTTCCTAGAGAAAGCTAAGTTGAAAGATGATGGTAGCAACTACACGGACTAGGTCTGTAACTTGAGGATTATCCTCATTGCTACACAGAAGAATTACGTCCTGGAAGCACCGCTAGGTGCAAGACCCTCTGCAGGAGCAACACCTAACGTTGTGAACGCATGGCAGAGCAAAGCTGACGACTACTCGATAGTTCAGTGTGCCATGCTTTACGTCTTAGAACCGGGACTTCAACGATGTTTTGAACGTCATGGAGCATATGAGATGTTCCAGGAGTTGAAGTTAATATTTCAAGCAAATGCCCGGATTGAGAGATATGAAGTCTCCAATAAGTTCTACAGCTGTAAAATGGAGGAGAATAGTTCTGTTAGTGAACATATACTCAAAATGTCTGGGTATCATAATCACTTGACTCAGCCGGGAGTTAATCTTCCGGTTGATAGTGTCATTGACAGAGTTCTTCAATCACTGCCACCAAGCTACAAAAGCTTCGTGATGAACTATAATATGCAAGGGATGGATAAGACAATTCCCGAGCTCTTCGCAATGCTAAAGGCTGCGGAGGTAGAAATCAAGAAGGAGCATCAAGTGTTGATGGTCAACAAGACCACCAGTTTCAAGAAAAAGGGTAAAGGGAAGAAGGGGAACTTCAAGAAGAACGGCAAGCAAGTTGCTGCTCAAGTGAAGAAGCCCAAGTCTGGACCTAAGCCTAAGACCGAGTGCTTCTACTGCAAAGGGACTGGTCACTGGAAGCGGAACTGCCCCAAGTATTTGGCGGATAAGAAGGATGGCAAGGTGAACAAAGGTATATGTGATATACATGATATTGATGTGTACCTTACTAATGCTCACAGTAGTGCCTGGGTATTTGATACTGGTTTTGTTGCTAATATTTGCAACTCAAAACAGGGACTACAGATTAAGCGAAGACTGGCTAAGGACGAGGTGACAATGCGCGTGGGAAATGGTTCCAAAGTCGATGTTATCGCCGTCGGCACGCTACCTCTACATCTACCTTCAGGATTAGTTTTAGACCTGATTAATTGTTATTTGGTGCCAGCGTTAAGCATAAACATTATATCTAGATCTTGTTTGATGCAAGACGGTTATTCATTTGAATCTGAGAATAATGGTTGTTCTATTTATATGAGTAATATCTTTTATGGTCATGCACCCTTGAAGAGTGGTCTATTTTTGTTGAATCTCGATAGTAGTGATACACATATATAATATTGAAGCCAAAAGATGCAGAGTTGATAATGATTGTGCAACTTATTTGTGGCACTGCCGTTTGGGTCATATTGGTATAAAGCGCATGAAGAAACTCCATACTGATGGACTTTTGGAATCACTTGATTATGAATCACTTGGTACTTGCGAACCATGCCTCATGGGCAAGATGACTAAAACTCCGTTCTCCGGAACAAAGGAGCGAGCAAAAGATTTATTGGAAATAATACATACTGATGTATGCGGTCCGATGAATATCGAGGCTAGCGGCGGGTATCGTTATTTTCTGACCTTCACAGATGATTTAAGCAGATATGGGTATATCTGCTTGATGAAACATAAGTCTGAAACATTTGAAAAGTTCAAAGAATTTCAGAGTGAAGTGGAAAATCATTGTGACAAGAAAATAAAGTTTCTGTGATCTGATCGTGGAGGAGAATATTTGAGTTACGAGTTTGGTCTTCATTTGAAACAATTTGGAATAGTTTCGCAACTCACGCCACCTGGAACACCACAGCGTAATGGTGTGTTCGAACATCGTAACTGCACTTTATTAGATATGGTGCGATCTATGATGTCTCTTACTGATTTACCGCTATTGTTTTGGGGTTATGCTTTAGAGACGGCTGCATTCACGTTAAATAGGGCACCATCTAAATCTGTTGAGACGACACCTTATGTACTGTGGTTTGGCAAGAAACCCAAGTTGTCGTTTCTTAAAGTTTGGGGCTGCGATGCTTATGTGAAAAAGCTTCAACCTGATAAGCTCGAACCCAAATCGGAGAAATGTGTCTTCATAGGATACCCAAAAGAGACTGTTGGGTACACCTTCTATCACAGATCCGAAGGCAAGATATTCGTTGCTAAAAATGGATCCTTTCTAGAGAAGGAGTTTCTCTCGAAAGAAGTGAGTGGGAGGAAAGTAGAACTTGATGAGGTAACTGTACCTGCTCCCTTATTGGAAAGTAGTTCATCACAGAAATCAGTTCTTGTGACTCCTACACCAATTAGTGAGGAAGCTAATGATGATGATCATGTAACTTCAGATCAAGTTACTACCGAACCTCGTAGGTCAACCAGTGTAAGATCCGCACCAGAGTGGTATGGTAATCCTGTTCTGGAGGTCATGTTACTTGACCATGACGAACCTACGAACTATGAGGAAGCGATGATGAGCCCAGATTCCGCGAAATGGCTTGAGGCCATGAAATCTGAGATGGGATCCATGTATGAGAACAAAGTGTGGACTTTGGTTGACTTGCCGGTTGATCGGCAAGCCATAGAGAATAAATGGATCTTCAAGAAGAAGACTGACGCTGACGGTAATGTTACTGTCTACAAAGCTCGACTTGTTGCAAAAGGTTTTCGACATGTTCAAGGAGTTGACTATGATGAGACCTTCTCACCCGTAGCGATGCTTAAGTCCGTCCGAATCATGTTAGCAATTGCTGCATTTTATGATTATGAAATTTGGCAAATGGATGTAAAAACTGCATTCCTGAATGGATTTCTGGAAGAAGAGTTGTATATGATGCAACCAGAAGGTTTTATCGATCCAAAGGATGCTAACAAAGTGTGCAAGCTCCAGCGATCCATTTATGGACTGGTGCAAGTATCTCAGAGTTGGAATAAACGTTTTGATAGTGTGATCAAAGCATATGGTTTTATACAGACTTTTGGAGAAGCCTGTATTACAAGAAAGTGAGTGGGAGCTCTGTAGCATTTCTAATATTATATGTGGATGACATATTGTTGATTGGAAATGATATAGAATTTCTAGATAGCATAAAAGGATACTTGAACAAGAGTTTTTCAATGAAAGACCTTGGTAAAGCTGCTTATATATTGGGCATCAAGATCTATAGAGATAGATCAAGACGCTTAATTGGACTTTCACAAAGCACATACCTTGATAAAGTTTTGAAGAAGTTCAACATGGATCAAGCAAAGAAAGGGTTCTTTCTTGTGTTACAAGGTGTGAAGTTGAGTCAGACACAATGCCCGACCACTACAGAAGATAGAGAGAAAATGAAAGTCGTTCCCTATGCTTCAGCCATAGGTTCTATCATGTATGCAATGCTGTGTACCAGACCTGATGTGTGCCTTGCTATTAGTTTAGCAGGGAGGTACCAAAGTAATCCAGGAGTGGATCACTGGACAGCGGTCAAGAACATCCTGAAATACCTGAAAAGGACTAAGGATATGTTTCTCATTTATGGAGGTGACAAAGAGCTCGTCGTAAAAGGTTACGTCGATGCAAGCTTTGACACTGATCCGGATGACTCTAAGTTACAAACCGGATATGTATGTATATTGAACGATGGAGTTGTCAGTTGGTGCAATTCTAAGAAAAAGCGTCGTGGCGGGATCTACGTGTGAAGCGGAGTACATAGCTGCTTCGGAAGCAACAAATGAAGGAGTCTGGATGAAGGAGTTCATATCCAATCTAGGTGTCATACCTAGTGCATCGGGTCCAATGAAAATCTTTTGTGACAATACTGGTGCAATTGCCTTGGCAAAGGAATCCAGATTTCACAAGAGAACCAAGCACATCAAGAGACGCTTCAATTCCATCTGCGATCAAGTCAAGGAGGGAGACATAGAGATTTGCAAGATACATACGGATCTGAATGTTGCAGACCCGTTGACTAAGCCTCTCTCACGAGCAAAACATGATCAGCACCAAGACTCCATGGGTGTTAGAATCATTACTGTGTAATCTAGATTGTTGACTCTAGTGCAAGTGGGAGACTGAAGGAAATATACCCTAGAGGCAATAGTAAAGTTCTTATTTATATTTCCTTATATCATGATAAATGTTTATTATTCATGCTAGAATTGTATTAACCGGAAACTTAGTACATGTGTGAATACATAGACAAACATAGTGTCACTAGTATGCCTCTACTTGACTAGCTCATAAATCAAAGATGGTTAAGTTTCCTAGCCATAGACATGAGTTGTCATTTGATTAACGGGATCACATTATTAGAGAATGATGTGATTGACAAGACCCATCCGTAGGCTTAGCATGATGATCGTTTAGTTTATTGCTATTGCTTTTTTCATGACTTATACATGTTCCTATGACTACGAGATTATGCAACTCCCGAATACCGAAGGAACACTTAGTGTGCTATCAAACGTCACAACGTAACTGGGTGATTATAAAGATGCTCTACAGGTCTCTCCGATTGTGTTTGTTGAGTTGGCATAGATCGATATTAGGATTTGTCACTCTGATTGTCGGAGAGGTATCTCTGGGCCCTCTCGGTAATGCACATCACTATAAGCCTTGGAAGCAATGTGACTAATGATTTAGTTGCGGGATGATGCATTACGGAACGAGTAAAGAGACTTGCCGGTAACGAGATTGAACTAGGTATTGAGATACCGACGATCGAATATCGGGCAAGTAACATAGCGATGACAAAGGGAACAACATATGTTGTTATGCGGTTTGACCGATAAAGATTTTCGTAGAATATGTGGGAGCCAATATGAGCCTCCTAGTTCCGCTATTGGTTATTGACCGGAGATGAGTCTCGGTCATGTCTACATAGTTCTTGAACCCGTAGGGTCCGCACGCTTAACGTTCGATGACGATCGGTACTATGAGTTTATGTGTTTTGATGTACCGAAGGTTGTTCGGAGTACCGGATGTGATCACGGACATGACGAGGAGTCTCGAAATGGTCGAGACATAAAGATTGATATATTGGACGATGTTATTCGGACACCGGATGAGTTCCGGGGGTCACCGGATAAATATTGGAGTGCCGGGGGGTTATCGGAACCCCCGGGGGAACTAATAGGCCAACATGGGCCTTCTGAGAGAGAGAGAGAGGAGGAGCCCCTAGGGCTGGTCGCGCCCCCCCTTGAGGAGTCTGAATTGGACTAGGAGGGGGCGGCGCCCCCCCTCTTTCCCGCTCGCTCTCTCCCTCTCCTTCCTTCCCCCTCTCTACCCTTGTTGGAAACCTACTAGGAATAGGATTCCTAGTAGGAATCCTACTTGGGGCGCGCCCTATGAGGGCCGGCCGGCCTCCCCCTTGCTCCTTTATATACGGGGGCAGGGGGCCACCCTAGAACACACAAGTCAACAATTATTTTAGCCATGTGCAGTGCCCCCCTCCACAGATTTCCACCTCGGTCATATCATTGCAGTGCTTAGGCGAAGCCCTGTGTCGGTAACTTCATCATCACCGTCACCACACCGTCGTGCTGACGAAACTCTCCCTTGGCCTCAACTAGATCAAGAGTACGAGGGACGTCACCGAGCTGAACGTGTGCAGATCACGGAGGAGCCGTGCGTTTGGTACTCGATCGGTTGGATTGCGAAGACGTTCGACTACATCAACCGCGTTACTTAACGCTTCCGCTTTCGGTCTATAAGGGTACGTGGACACACTCTCCTGCTCGCTGCTATGCATCACATAGTAGATCTTGCGTGATCGTAGGTAAAATTTTGAAATACTGCGTTCCCCAACAGGCACAATCCACCTGGGCGCGCCAGGGAGCCCAGGCGCGCCCTGGTGGGTTGTGCTCACCCAGGCCCACCTCCGGTGCCCATCTTCTGGTATATATGTCATTTTGACCTAGAAAAATAAAATAAGAGGAGGACTTTCGGGACGGAGCGCCGCCGTCTCGAGGCGGAACTTGGGCTGGAGCACTTTTGCCCTCCGGCGGAGCGATTCCGCCGGGGGAACTTCCCTCCCGGAGGGGGAAATCATCGTCATCATCATCACCAACAACTCTCCCATCTTGGGGAGGGCAATATCCATCAACATCTTCAACAACACCATCTCACATCAAACCCTAGTTCATCTCTTGTGTTCAATCTTGTTACCGGAACTATAGATTGGTGATTGCGGGTGACTAGTAGTGTTGATTACATCTTGTAGTTGATTACTATATGGTTTATTTGGTGGAAGATTATATGTTCAGATCCATTATCTATTTAATACTCCTCTAATCATTAGCATGATTATTATTTGTGAGTAGTTACTTTTGTTCTTGAGGTCACGGGAGAAATCATGTTGCAAGTAATCATGTGAATTTGATATGTGTTCGATATTTTGATAGTATGTATGTTGTTATTCCCTTAGTGGTGTCATGTGAACGTCGACTACATGACACTTCACCATATTTGGGCCTAAGGGAATGCATTGTGGAGTTGCAATTAGATGATGGGTTGCGAGAGTGACAGAAGCTTAAACCCCAGTTTATGCGCTATTCCGTAAGGGACCGATTGGATCCAAAAGTTTAATGCTATGGTTAGAATTTATTCTTAATACTTTTCTCGTAGTTGCGGATGCTTGCAGGAGGTTTAATCATAAGTAGGAGGTTTGTTCAAGTAAGAACAGCACCTAAGCACCGGTCCACCCACATATCAAATTATCAAAGTAGCGAACACGAATTAAACCAACATGATGAAAGTGACTAGATTAAATTCCCGTGTACCCTCAAGAACGCTTTGGTTATCATAAGAGACCGTTTTGGCCTGTCCTTTGCCTCAAAAGGATTGGGATACCTTGCTGCACATTTGTTACTACTATCGTTACTTTCTCATTACAAATTATCTTGCTATCAAACTACTCCGCTACTTACAAATTCAGCACTTGCAGACATTACCTTACTGAAAACTACCTGTCATTTCCTTCTGCTCCTCGTTGGGTTTGACACTCTTACTTATCAAAAAGAGCTAAAATTGACCCCCTATACCTGTGGGTCATCAAGGCTATTTTCTGGCGCCATTGCCGGGGAGTGAAGCGCCTCTGGTAAGTGGAATTTGGTAAGGGAACATTCATACAGTGTGCTGAAATTTATTGTCACTTGTTACTATGGAAAACAATACTTTGAGGGGTTTGTTCGGGGTAACTTCACCTCGTCCAGAACCACAATTAGGTAACCCTCAACCTACTACACCTACTGAAAATATAGAATATGAAATTCGTTCGGGTATGAGAGAACAACTGCTAGCTAATCCTTATGCAGGAGATGGAACTGAACATCCTGATATGCACTTGATATATGTGGAACAAATTTGTGGATTGTTTAAGCTTGCAGGTTTACCCGAAGATGAAGTTATGAAAAAGGTTTTCCCTTTATCTTTGAAGGAAAAATCATTGGCATGGTATAGGCTATGCAATGATATTGGATCATGGAATTGGAATCGTTTGAAATTGGAGTTCCATCAAAAACTTTATCCTATGCATCTATATCGTGTTCGGAATTATATATATAATTTTTGTCCTCGTGAAGGAGAAAGTATCGCTCTAGATTGGGGGAGGCTTAAGTCAATGTTATATTCATGCCCCAATCATGAGCTCTCAGGAGAAATTATTATCCAGAACTTTTATGCTCGGCTTTCTCGTAATGATCAAACCATGCTTGATACTTCTTGTGCTGGTTCTTTTATGAAGAAGACTATTGAATTCTGGTGGGATCTTTTGGAAAGAATTAAACGCAACTCTGAAGATTGGGAACTCGACGAAGGTAAAGAGTCAGGTATTAAACTTAAGTATGATTGTGTTAAATCTTTTATGGATACCGATGCTTTTCAAAAGTTTAGCACTAAATATGGACTTGACTCTGAGATAGTAGCCTCCTTTTGTGAATCATTTGCTACTCATGTTGAACTCCCTAAAGAGAAGTGGTTTAAATATCACCCACCTATTAAAGAAGAAATTAAAGAACCGGTACCAGTTAAAGAAGAAACTATACTTTATAATGTTGATCCAGTTGTCCCTTCTGCTTATATTGAGAAACCACCTTTTCCTGTTAGGATAAAGGAACATGCTAAAGTTTCAACTGTGGTAAACAAAAGCTATATTAGAACACCTAAACCTGATGAACAAATTAAAGTAGAACCTAGCATTTCTATGGTTAAAGATCTCTTGGAAGAAGATATGGATGGGCATGTTATTTACTTCTGCGAAGAAGCTGCTAGAATTGCCAAACCTGATAAAAGGGATAAACATAGACCTGTTGTTGGCATGCCTGTCAGCTCAGTTAAATTAGAGATCACTGTTATCATGGTTTATGTGACATAGGTGCTAGTGTGAGTGCTATTCCTTACACCTTATATCAAGAAATTATGAATGACATAGCACCCGCAGAGATAGAAGAAAATAGATGTTACTATTAAATTTGCTAATAGAGACACCATATCACCAATTGGGATTGTTAGAGATGTTGAAGTCTTGTGTGGGAAAACAAAATACCCTACTGATTTTCTTGTTCTTGGTTCCCCACGAGATGACTTTTGTCCCATTATCTTTGGTAGACCTTTCTTGAACACCGTTAATGCTAGAATAGATTATGAGAAACAAACTGTCTGTGTTAGCTTTGGTAATGAGTCTCATGAGTTTAATTTTTCCAAGTTTAGTAGAAATCTTCATGAAAAAGAATTTCCTAGTAAGGATGAATTAATTGGTCTTGCTTCTATTGCTGTACCACCTACTGATCCTTTAGACCAATATTTGCTAGACCATGAAAATAATTTACATATGCATGAAAGAAATGAAATAGATAAGATTTTCTTTGAACAACGTCCTCTACTTAAACACAATTTGCCTATTGAAACTAGGAGGTCCTCCTCCACCTAAAGTTGATCCTGTGTTTGAATTAAAACAATTGCCAGACACTTTGAAATATGCTTATCTTGATGAAAAAAAGATATATCATGTTATTATTAGTGCTAACCTTTCAGAACATGAAGAAGAAAGATTATTGAAAGTTCTAAGGAAGCACCGACCTGCTATTGGATATACTCTTAATGATCTAAAGGGCATTAGTCCCACTCTATGTCAGCACAAAATTAATATGGAACCTGATGCTAAATCCGTTGTTGATCACCAACGTCGGTTAAATCCGAAGATGAAAGATGTGGTTTGAACGGAAATATTAACACTTCAAGAGGCAGGTATAATCTATCCCATAGCTGATAGTAGATGGGTAAGTCCTGTTCATTGTGTCCCTAAGAAAGGAGGTATAATTGTTGTTCCTAATGATAAGAATGAACTTATTCCATAAAGAATTGTTACAGGCTATAGGATGGTAACTGATTTTAGAAAATTAGACAAAGCAACTAGAAAAGATCATTACCCTTTGCCTTTTATTGATCAAATGCTTGAAAGAGTATCTAAGCACACACACTTTTGCTTCCTTGATGGATATTCTGGTTTTTCACAAATACCTGTTTCTCAACCTCGTCAAGAAAAGACCACTTTTTCTTGTCCTTTTGGAACCTATGCTTATAGACGTATGCCTTTTGGTTTTATGTAATGCACCTGCTACCTTTCAAAGATGTATGACTCCTATATTCTCTGATTTTTGTGAAAAGATTGTTGAGGTTTTCATGGATGACTTTTCTGTTTATGGGAAGTCTTTTGGTGATTGTTTAAGCAATCTTGGTTGAGTTTTGCACAGATGTGAACAAACAAATCTTGTCTTGAATTGGGAGAAGTGCCACTTTATGGTTAATGAAGGCATTGTCTTGGGTCATAAAATTTCTGAAAGAGGTATTGAAGTGGACCAAGCTAAGGTTGATGCAATTGAGAAAATGCCATGTCCTAAAGATGTAAAAGGTATTCGTAGTTTTCTGGGTCATGCTGGTTTCTATAAGAGATTTATCAAAGACTTTTCTAAAATTTCTAGGCCTCTCACTAGTCTTTTGCAAAAGGATATTCCTTTTGTTTTTGATGATAATTGTTTAGAAGCCTTTGAAACACTCAAGAAAGCCTTAATTTTTGCACCTATTATTCAACCACCTAATTGGAACTTGCCTTTTGAAATTATGTGTGATGCTAGTGACTATGCTGGTGGTGCTGTCCTAGGGCAAAGAGTTGATAATAAATTGAATGTTATCCATTATGCTAGTAAAACTCTAGACAGTGCTCAAAGAAATTATGCTACTACTGAAAAAGAATTCTTAGCAGTGGTGTTTGCTTATGATAAATTTAGACCTTACATTGTTGATTCCAAAGTAATTGTTCACACAAACCATGTTGCTATTAAATATCTTCTGGAAAAGAAAGATGCTAAACCTAGACTTATTCGTTGGGTTCTCTTGTTACAAGAATTTGATTTACATATCATTGATAGAAAAGGAGCTGAGAACCCCGTAGCTGATAATTTATCTAGGCTTGAAAATGTGCTTGATGACCCACTTCCTATTGATGATAGTTTTCCTGATGAGCAGTTAGCTGCAATAAATGTTTCTCATAGTACTCCTTGGTATGCTGACTAAGCTAATTATGTTGTTGCTAAATATTTGCCACCTATCTTTACATACCAACAAAAGAAAAAAATTCTTCTATGATTTGAGACATTACTTTTGGGATGACCCACATCTTTATAAAGAAGGAGTAGATGGTACTATTAGACGTTGTGTACCTGAGCATGAACAGGGATAAATCCTACAGAAATGTCATTCCGAAGCTTATGGAGGGCATCATGCTGGAGATAGAACTGCTCATAAGGTATTGTAGTCTGGATTTTATTGGCCAAGGATGCCCGTAAGTACATCTCATCTTGTGATGAATGTCAAAGAATAGGTAATATCGGTAAGCGTCAAGAAATGCCTATGAATTATTCACTTGCTATTGAACCATTTGATGTTTGGGGATTTGATTACATGGGACCTTTTCCTTCCTCTAATGGGTATACACATATTTTGGCTGCTGTTGATTATGCAACTAAATGGGTAGAAGCTATTCCAACCAGTAGTGCTGATCACAACACCTCTATTAAAATGCTTAAGGAAGTTATTTTCCCAAGGTTTGGAGTCCCTAGATATTTAATGACTGATGGTGGTTCACACTTTATTCATGGTGCTTTCCGTAAAATGCTTGCCAAGTATGATGTTGACCATAGAATTGCATCGCCCTATCATCCTCACTCTAGTGGTCAAGTTGAACTTTGCAATAGAGAAATAAAATTAATTTTGCAAAAGACTGTCAATAGGTCCAGGAAGAATTGGTCTAAGAAATTAGATGATGCACTTTGGGCTTATAGAACAGCATATAAAAATCCTATGGGTATGTCTCCTTATAAAATGGTTTATGGAAAAGCTTGTCATTTGCCTCTTGAGTTAGAACATAAAGCATTTTGGGCAGTCAAAGAACTCAACTATGATTTCAAACTTGCTGGTGAAAAGAGGTTATTTGACATTAGCTCATTAGATGAATGGAGAACCCAAGCTTATGAAAATGCAAAATTATTCAAAGAAAAAGTTAAAAGATGGCATAACAAAAGAATCCAAAAGCGTGAGTTTAAAGTTGGAGAATATGGTCTTTTGTACAACTCTCGTTTTAGATTCTTTGCAGGAAAACTCCTCTCAAAATGGCAAGGCCCCTATGTTATCGAGGAGGTTTACCAGTCTGGAGCCATCAAAATAAATAATTCCAAAGGTACTAACCCGAAGGTTGTCAATGGGCAACGAATAAAGCATTATATCTCAGGTACGCCTATTAATGTTGAAAGTAATATTATCCAAACTTTGACACCGGAAGAACACATAAAAGAGTCCTTCCGGAACACTCCAGAATCGTGAAAATAAGGAGGTACATGATACAGTAAGTAAACGGACTCCGAAAAATCCGCAAAAATAGTTTTTATCAGTTTTGGAATATTTATGAATTTATGGAATAAATAAACTTCCAGGAAGCGTCCCTTGGTGGGCACAAGACACCAGGGCGCGCCAGGCTTGCCTAGCGCGCCCAGGTGGGTTGTGCCCGTCTGGGACACCTTCCGGACTCCGTTTTTGTTCCGTATGCTTGTCCTCCAAGATAAAAAATCTATATATACTTCTCGAACCTGTTAACCACCGTATCGCAAAGAAATCCTCTATTCTCTTTTCTTGTTGTTTCCTGATTAGATCTGAAAATATGTCATCTCAAGACTCTGAGGGTGAGAGCTATGTTGCTGATCTCATTGCAAACCCCAAGTCCTATGGGGATGAGAAGCACTATAGCTGGACCTCCGAAGAAGATGAAGATGAATCGGTTCCTCCCCGGTTTAAAAACGAAAGCATGGAGGCATTATGCAAGAGGATAATAAAACTCGAGATAGATAATGACGAGTTGAGGATAGATAATTTTATTCTCCGTCAGAAGCTAGAGGAAGCGAAGGGCAAACCCTCTACTTTCTCACCACCACCACTACCTTCTTCATCACCACCACCATCTTCTTCATCACCAAAGGAGAATTGAGTATCGGGTATGGGCACTCCCCTTGGCTTCCACCAAGCTTGAGGGAGGTGCCCCGGTATCGTATCATCTCACTATCTTTTTGCTTTTACTTATCTTAGTTCGATCTTTTGCTTTAGAATGAATAAAAGTTTAGTTCGATCCTTTCTTCTTTGAGAGTTTGCTTAGTGATCTATCCTTGTAATTGTGTGCAAGTTATATAATAAAGTTTTTGCTTTCTTTACTTCCATGTTGCAAATAAAGAAAAGAAATAAGAAAGGAAAAAGAGAAAGGAAATAAATAAAAGAAAGGAAATAAATCAATAAGATCATATACTAATCCTATGGTAGGTGATGGCACCACATAAGGAAAGGTATAAGTAGGAAATTTTATTAAAGATTGACAAACATAGCATTAGTCAATGATGCAACTCATGAAAGAATTAATTAGGGAAGAGAAGATTCACATATAAATATACTATCCTAGAAATCTTTTGTGATTGTGAGCCCTCATCAAAATATTATATGCCAAAATTGTTGACGTTGGACAAGGAAGACAACTTAATGGTTTATGTTTGTTTATATTCACATAGAAGTCATATTGTCATAGATCCTTTAACATGTGATGCTTGCCCCCTATCTTTGCTAGCCAAAATTTCTGCACCAAGTAGAGATACTACTTGTGCATCCAAAAACCCTTAAACCCAAATCTTATTTTCAAGTGTCCACCATACCTACCTAGGGATTGAGCAAGATCCCTCAAGTAAGTTGTCATCGGTGCAAAAAGGCAATAAAAATTGCTTCTAAATGTGTGAGATCATTTAGTTTAAGAGAAAATTGAGCTTTGCACAAACTTGTGATGGTGAAGAATAAAAGTGACACACTGCATAATAAAGGTCGCTATCACAAGGGAAAATGCAACGTGACGTTCTTTTGCACTAAGGGGTTGAGCATACAAACAACTAAGTGCATGACAACCTCTGCTTCCCTCAGTGAAGGGCCTGTCGTTTACTTTTGTGTATTTACTTTTATGCAAAGAGTCAAAGTTTTCCTTCTATCCTTTTTATTAAACTCCTTTGGCAACCATCAAGTGGTGAGGAAAGATCTAGGCACATATGTCCAGTTGAATATAGATAGCATGCGTTATTATTGTTGACATCACCCTTGTGGTGAATGCGTTGGGAGGCGAAACTATAAGCCCCTATCTTTCTATCACTACTGGAATCAGCTACTTTGCCATCTGCCAGCTCTTTGCCGTCAGCTAGCAGACGGCAAAGAAGCTCTTTGCCATCAGCTACCCAAAAGCTAACGGCAAAGAACTGGCTGATGGCAAAGACTTTCTTTGCCATCAGCCAGTTCTTTGCCGTCGGCTAGCTGACGGCAAAGAGGAAGGGGGCCCACTGACGAGCTGCTTAAAAAAAACTTAACGGCCCCCCTCTTTGCCGTCTACTAGCAGACGGCAAAGAGCAAAAAAGCGGACGGCAAAGGGGGCGGACGGCAAAGATTTAACATATCTAACGGCCGCGCCCCACCCCGCCATGTTTCTCTCCCTGCTCTTCACACGCGCGCCGCCGCCCCCACCACTCGCCGCCGCCCGGTCGCCCCACCACCCCGCCGCCCCACCGGCCCCCGCCCCGTCGCCACTGCCACCCGGCGCCGTCGCCCCACCACCCGGCGCCCCACCGGCCCCCCGCCCCGTCGCCCCCGCCGCCCTACCGTCTCGGCGCCGCCGCGCCCCGGCCCCCCGCGCCCCACCGCCCCGGGCCCGGCGCCGCCGCCCCAAGCCGCCCCGCCCCCTCCTCCACCGGCCACCTCCCCCACCGCCCCCCGCCCCGTCGCCCCCGCCGCCCTACCGTCTCGGCGCCGCCGCGCCCCGGCCCCCCGCGCCCCACCGCCCCGGGCCCGGCGCCGCCGCCTCAGGCCGCCCCGCCCCCTCCTCCACCGGCCACCTCCTCCACCGGCCCTGCCCCAGGTGAGCTCTACCTCCTCTTTTTTTTCCTTTTTTTTCTTCTGTTTTTTTAGTTTTAGGTTTATGTTTAGTTTAGATTTAGTTTTAGTTTTAGGTTTAGTTTTAGGTTTAGATTTAGTTTTTTCCTTTTTTTCTGTTTTTTTAGTTTTAGGTTTATGTTTAGTTTAGATTTAGTTTTAGTTTTAGTTTTAGTTTTAGATTTAGGTTTAGTTTTAGGTTTAGTTTAGTTTGAGGAAAGAAGAAGAAGAAGAAAAAAAGAGGAGAGGAGGAGAAGAAGGGAAAAAGGAAAGGAAGAAGAAGAAGAGGAGGGGGAGAAGAAAAAAGAAGAAGAGGAAGAAGAAGAAGAAGAAAAAAGAGGAGAGGAGGAGAAGAAGAAGAGGAAAAAGGAAAGGAGGGGGAAGAAGAAGAAGAAGAAGAAGGAAAAAAAGGAAGAAAAGGAAGAAGAGGAAGAAGAAGAAAAGGAAAAAAGAGGAAAAAACCCCGACCCGACACGGCACCCCGACCCCGACCCGGCACCCCGACACGACACCCCCACCCCTAGACCCCGACCCCGACACCCCGATCCCGACCCCGACCCCGACACCCCGACCCCGAGCCTGACCCGACACCCCGACCCCGACACCGACACGGCACCCCGACCCCGACCCGGCACCCCGACCCGACACCCCGACCCCGACACGGCACCCCGACACCGACACGACACCCCGACCCCCGACACCTCCCGAAAAGGTGTTCTTTGGCCTTCCAGAGGCCGACGGGGTCATATATTTGTGAATTATTAGTTAGGTCATATATTTTTCGATTTTGTTATGAAAAACATCATATATAATTGTGTTGATCGGGTAGTTTTAAATGTGCAGTTGTTTCATCGCTGCGAGGTTTGGTGTTCGACGACCTCGCCGTGCGTTTGACGAGCTCTGCCCCTTCGTTCGTGGGTGAGCACAAATGACATGTCCTCCTCCCCCATTAATTATTTGATCTATTCCGATGAAACTTGATAGCTAGCTATATATGTGTCTTGAATCATCAGTATGCGTAACCAATATGTGTCTCCCGTTCGAAAGCGTCATAGTTATAAATATGCATGCATTTGCATATTTATAACCTTGATTCTTTCGAATTGTCCAACGCTATCCATGGACAGCCCGAGTATGTTTAGATTGGGTTCGTTTTCCCATATGCTTTGCTCCGGATCCGACGCATAAATTTCGTCAGTGCCTCCCCTGTTGTTCTCCGGGTACACATCCTCTCTGTTTATTGCAGAGACGTGTATCAGGAGAACAGCGGGGAGGTGCTGCCGAAATTTTGCGTAGGATCCGGAGCATAGCATGGGAAAATGAACCCAATCTAAACATACTCGGGTGGGATTAGGACCTATCATTACCTATTAGAGTGTAGGTTGCATGGACGTAATAAAATTGACAAAGTAGATCAACTGATGAATATATACATGGTGAATTATATATATATATATATATATATTTGTTGTGTGTCTAGTAGCTCTGAAAGTCAAGATGAGTGATCGTGCGTGGATGTACACCGGTCACACTGGTCAGAACAAATGGAGCACTGAATGGTTCACAAAAACCAAGGGGTTTGTGCGAGCCGCATTTGCAAATGGCCAGAGGAAAACCTGGTGCCCCTGTTTACGGTGCGGCAATTGGGAAAAGAGGACAGAGGCTGAAATGGGCAAACACCTGCAGAAGAGTGGTTTTACGCCCGATTATACGGTGTGGACATTTCATGGTGAGTCTGCCCAACGTGACCGAGCTGAGGTGGATCGTCGTCGCACCGACGAGCATGGTACCGGGATGGAAAACATGGTGCAAGACTTCGATGATGCTCGGGATTCGGACGAGGAGATGGAGGAATCTGCAAAGGCCTTCAATGAAATGTTGGAGTCTTCAAAACGTCCGCTCCATGAGCACACTGAGCTTTGTCAGTTGGATGCCATCTCACAAGTAATGGCTCTGAAGGCTCAGTTCAACTTGGGCAGAGAATGCTACGATGCAATGATGACAGTATTTGGACGCTTTCTACCCAAAGGCCATGTAATGCCTGCAAACCTGTACCAGTCGGACAAAATCCTCCGTGCACTGAAGATGCCCTATGATAAGATACATGCCTGTGAGAAAGGATGTGTCTTGTTTAGGCTTGACTATGCGGACTTGAACTATTGTCCCATTTGCAAGTCTTCCAGGTATGTTGTGGTAGACAACGGTATGGGTGAGAAGACACAGACCAAAATCCCCGTTAGTGTTCTTCGGTATATGCCAATCGTACCAAGACTTCAACGTCTTTTCATGGTCGAAGAGACGGCCAGACAGATGACATGGCACAAAACGGGCAAAAGAACCGAACTAGATGCAGATGGGAATCTGATGATTGTACACACATCGGATGGTGTTGCGTGGAAAAAGTTTGATGAATTACATGGTGACAAAGCGGCAGATCCGAGGCATCCTCGAGTCGGCATCAGCACGGATGGGTTCAGTGTGTTTGGTATGACGGCAGCCCAATACAGTTGTTGGCCCGTATTTGTCTTTCCACTCAATCTCCCCCCCGGACAGATTATGCAAAGAAAGAACATTTTCCTGACGTTGATAATTCCAGGGCCCAACTATCCGGGGAAAAATATGAATGTGTACATGCAGCCGCTTAAGGACGAATTGCAAGAAGCCTGGGATAATGGGTTCAAGACATACGACGCCTATAGCAAACGGAACTTCATAATGCGTGTCTGGTACATGTACTCGACGCATGACTTGCCGGCGTATGCGCTATTCGTTGGCTGGTGTGTGCATGGAAGGTTCCCGTGCCCCACATGCAAGGGAGCTCTTGAGTTTCGTTGGCTTCAGGCCGGTCGCAAGTTTTCTTGCTTCGACATGCATAGACAGTTCCTGAATCCTCGCCATAAGTTCAGGAAAGACAAGAAGAACTTCATCAGAGGTAGAGTTGTCAAAAACTCTGCACCACCTGCATTGACAGGCCAACAGACCCTGGATCAGTTAAACGCTCTCGAGCCAGATCCAGAGCGTCCAGGGTACTTCAAGGGGTATAATTCTAAGCACGCCTGGACTCACAAAACATGCTTATGGGATCTGCCTTACTTCAAAGACCTCCTTTGCCCACACAACATCGACGTGATGCACACTGAGAAGAATATCATCGAGGCACTTTTTGGTACATTGTTCAGCATAGATGGGAAGTCAAAGGATAATACTAAGGCTAGAGTCGATCTGGAGGCGCTATGTGATAGGCCGTTACAAAACATGAAAGAACCGAAAGGAAAGCAGAACTGGACGAAGCCAAAGGCATGGTTCAATCTTGGAAGGCCAGCTATGAGGGAAATTATCTTGTGGGTGAAAATGCAGTTGATGTTCCCCGATGGGTATGCAGCGAATCTAAAGAGGGGAGCCAGTCTTGATAAATTGAAGATATTTGGTCTCAAGAGTCATGATTGGCACATATGGATTGAGCGGGTAATGCCGGTGATGTTGCGTGGCTTCATCCCTGAGGATGAATGGCTAGTACTGGCAGAACTCAGCTATTTCTTCCGTGTTCTTTGTGCGAAAGAACTATCGCCTGGCGTGCTAGAAGAAATGGAAGAGTTGGCGCCGGAGTTGATCTGCAAGTTAGAGAAGATCTTTCCACCGGGCTTCTTTAATCCAATGCAACATTTGATTTTGCATCTCCCGACCGAGGCAAGATTGGGGGGGGCCGTGCAAAATCGTTGGTGCTACCCAACTGAGAGGATGCAGAAGACGCTTCGACAAAAATGTAAAAATAAACGTAGAATTGAAGCATCGATGGCTGAGGCATTCATCACTGAGGAGGCGGCAAACTTCGTGACAGCACACTACGAAGCCAAAAATCGTCATTTGCATAATCCGAAGCCTCGGTACAATGCTGACGACCCTAAAAAGGGTGGATCCAACCTCAGCCTATTCAAAGGGAATCTCGCACCAGCCAGTGTTTCAAATCCAGTATCTTTGGATAACGAACAATGGCGGACCATTTCGTTGTATATCTTCAACAACCTGATAGAAGTGCGGCCGTACATCGAGTAAGTTCTCGGTACATAGTTTCGCAACTTCTATTTCCTTTGAACTGCTCTTATTCCTGGATATTTCATACAGTCGATACGTCGCCTTATTCTCGTATGGAGCGGTGATCCAAAAGGATTCTGTCGAAGAGTATGAGCTTCTCGCAAAGCAAGGAGGCGGCTATCCCGGTTTCATCTCTTGGTTCAAACAAACGGTAATTTCTATTAGACAATTTCATTTCATTCGCTAATTTGTGCGTAATGCAACAATCCTTTCATATTAAACTTGTAGGCTAATTCAGAGTCTATGGACGCTGAATTGAGACAAGTCGCTAATGGTTTTGACTATAAGGTCCGTTCATTTGACAAATACGACATCAACGGGTATCGCTTTCGTACCTATGGCAAAGAGCTATCTATGGCCGACCGAAAGTCTACAAATTGTTGTGTATCTGCTATCGGCGAAGGAGGTACCGAGTATTATGGGAGAGTTGAAGCAATTTATGAACTTCTATTCTATGGTGAAAACCCACCGAATGTCGTAGTCTTCAATGTTATTGGTTCAGCCGAAGGAGACTAGAAGGACTCATGAACATATAGGGCTAGTTGAAATCAACCAAAGCACCCATTTAGATGTTCCTGATGTCTATATTACGGCTCAACAGGCGACCCAAGTATTCTATCTACCGTGGGCCTGCCAAACTAATCCAAATCTGAAAGGTTGGGATGTCGTTTATGAAGTGCCGCCACGTGCTAGACTATCTCCCCCAAAGGAAGAGGATTATGAACCTCACATTAACCCAGACACATATGAAGGAGAATTCTTCCAAGAGACACGTCTTTCCAAAAAGCATTTCAAGAACCTCTATACTTCCCCCCAAAACATTGAAGTAGACAGCGACAGTGAATCCGACATCACCTCAGAGGAGGAACAAGAAGAGCCGGAACAAGAAGAGGTTACTGCTGCGGATGACCTGTCATTGCTTGACCGATTACGTCAAGGTGGCCTTCCACATGTTGATGCCACTGAACCCTATGAGGCCCGTCATTGATTATAGTGATGATGATGATTATGCATTTATTGATGATACTGATCGAGATTATTAGTAGTGTCAGGTATTAAATTTTTTATGTTGTACTTGATGATGATACACTTAAGTGATACACATATTATTATTCATGTCGGTCTTTTTTTTATGTTGTACTAATTTCGTTTACTGTTTGTCATGGCAGGTGTTGAAAGATGGTGGGCGCTGGTCGGGAGCGCGCCAAGGCCCCTTCTTCGTCGGCGCGTGGTCTGAGGTCTTCCATTCCAGACGCACCTCTCCGCCGACCGTTGCTGGACAGTATGGCGACACCGCTGGGCCCTTCTTCGTCGACCGCGGTGCCCAGCAGGGGACGAGGTAGGAGAGAGGAGGTGGGGCACGTGGTCGCGGGAGAGGAGGTAGGGTGACTGCTATGGCGCCTTCCTCGCCGCCACCCCCAGCTGTTTCACCCGAGCACGTGACTGCTAGGGTGGACTCGTCCGAGGAGGAGGCTACACGGACTCCGGTCCACGAGCCTCCGGTCCACGGGTCTTGGGCCCACGAGCCTCGGGTCGACTGGCCTTCGGCCCACGAGAGTTCGGCCCACGAGACCCCGGAGGAGCACACGTCCGGATGGGGTACCTGGCCGGATCAGCCCGAGGAGCCGAGTGGCCATGCTGATGATGGCGGGGAGCCGACTGATATTGAGGAGGAGGGGGACACCGTCTACCAGCGTGGTGCTACACGGCTCCCGTCCGTGCCGGCGACCCGCGAGCAGAGGTGGTTGATTTTCCCTGATGGGGAGAGGTACGTAAGTGCATTTAATATTTCTGTACCTTCTGCATTCACGTTTCTTCAAATAACTAATGCGTTGGCCTTGTCATGCTGCAGGGGTTGGGACCACCATCATAATGTCCGCCGGCCCAACTCTGTCCTTGGAGTTCTTTGCCGGCAAAACTTCCCGGGGTTTGTCACGTTGCCTGGTGAGGGTCGGCTTCCAGAGCTTGGATTGAGCTGGGAGCACTACTTGGCTGCCCCTGCCCCGCCGGATGAGATTATCGACGGTGTCTTGTGCGACACGAGGGCAGACATGGTGATCAGAAAGTTCTAGGTAATTTCTCCTTTACACATTTAAAAATCTTCAACTAGCTAGTTATTAATTGTACTAATCAATATTGTCTCATTTGATTGCAGACATTCTACAGGTGTGAGGAGGGATACGAGGAGGACGCGGCACATGTTATCGAGAACGTCTGCAAGCGCCTACTACAGAACTTACGGCACGAGGCTTGGGTGCAGGCTGTTCGAGACTACTACGCCTTGCGTGGTATCAAGAAGACCAAACCGGCGTGCCGCGATAAGTTCCTGAGTAAGGAGCAGTACATGAAGGTAATTCTTAAGGCCTTCTACTTAAGTTCCTTCATTTAGTAATTCTTAGCCGTAGCGCTCAAGTTTCTATTTGCTAACTTAGGCGCCTCCGAGATGGTGTGCGGATCGGATGGATTGTTGGGAGGTGTTGGTCAATGAGTGGTGCTCAAAAGAATGGCTAGCCCTCCACAACGAGGCCAAGGACAAACGTGCCCAAATGGAAGGTGTGCCACACCATCAAGGCAGCTCCAACTTATATCAGTTCGGGCGGAACTGGGTATGTGGTTTGCTTCATGATTCATGCAATTCATTCATCATGCTAGCTTGAGCCCTTTAATTACTAATTTACATTGTTTCTCTCTTTCAGGCACGCCACAATAAGGTGGATAAGGTGCCAGAGGTGTACGACCTGTATGCCATGGCCCACACTGCCTCTTTCAAGAAAGTCAAGGCTTTCTCTCACTCTGACCTCGATGATGCAAACAACTTCACCAACATCTCCTCCCACAACAACCTCATGAGATATAGAGATGAGGGGAAGGCGAGGAAAGGGGAGGACTTTAACCCGAGCCAGGGTCCCATTGATCCAGAGCTGGTGATGATATCTGGTGGCGGGAGGTCCCATGGCTCCATAACCATTGGAGATGGACTTATCCGTTGTCCTAGCACTCTCCCGGAGATCAAGGCGCGCCAGTCGAGCTCCGCTCCTGAGATAAGGCCTCGTGAACGGCCAGTGCAACTCGCCATCAAGGTTAGTGATACATACTCAGCTATCTTTCTCCATTACATTGTGTGCGCTTCCATCAGTGATTACAAATGGTCATGTGAGTGGTGTTGCAGGCTGCTATACAGAGTGAGAGAGATAGAACGGAGAAACTTCTGGCGGAGGCGACGGAGAGGCAGCGGGAGTTGGAGGAGAGGACGACAAAGATGATGGAGGAGGAGAGGGCACGGAATGACATGCAGGCAAGGGCCATGTACGAGCTCCTTGTGGTAAGTTTCTTCTGCAGATTAGCCAAAACATTCATGTAGTGTTTGTCTCATTACTAACTAGTATGACTGAGTCGTCAAAACCAAATGTGCAGTCTGTGTGCGAGAAGACCGGTCAGACCGCTCCGCCGATGCCAGTGATTGCTCCTGGGACCACGGTGAGTTTAATTTGAATGGACATTACTTGCTAGTCTTAACATTTGAGTGTCATCATGCTAACAAGACATTGGAAATGATCTTTGGTGCAGCGTAACTCCAGACAAGCATCGCACGATCCTTCTCCAGCTACCGACACGAGCCAGCCCGCTCCTACACCTCCTGGATCATGGTAAGTTTATCTAGTGTTTTGCTTAACACATGCATAAAGACCTAGACTTAGCTTTATTTCCTCCAATGCTTACCATAATGACCTAGACTTAGCTTCTTCTCCTCCAAAATGACTTAATAAGCTTACTGACCTCCAAAACCATCCGTTTTACCTAAGTTAGCTCTAAAACGATCTGTACTTAGCTTACTTATGTCAAAAATTGCATAATTAGCTTAGTTAGCTCATAAACGATCCATTTTACCTAAGTTAGCTCTAAAATGACCCATTTTACCTTGGTTAGCTTATAAATGATCCAGTTCATCCAAGTTAGCTCAAAAATGACCCATTTTACCTAGATTAGCTCCTAAATGATCCATTTTACCTACGTTAGCTTTAAAATGACCCATTTCACCTAGGTTATCTCATAAACGATCCATTTCAACTAATTTAGCTCATAAACGATCCATTTCACCAAGTTAGCTCAAAAACGATCCATTTCACCTAAATTAGCTCTTAAATGATCCATTTCAGCTAAGTTAGCTCAAAAAGATCCATTTCAACTAAATTAGCTCATAAATGATCCATTTCACCTAAGTTAGCTCAAAAACGATCCATTTCAACTAAGTTAGCTCATAAATGATCCATTTCACCTAAGTTAGCTAAAAAACGATCCATTTCACCTTAGTTACCTAAAAAACGATCCATTTGACCTTAGTTAGCTCATAAACGACCCATTTCAACTAAGTTAGCTCATAAATGATCCATTTCACCTTAGCTAGCTCATAAACGACCCATTTCAACTTAGTTAGCTCATATATGATCCATATCATTTAAGTTAGCTCATAAATGCCATATACTTCTTGTTCTAGTCTTCTTCTTGTTCTACTCTTCTTGTTCTAGTCTTCTTATTCTAGTCACCTTAGCTATGGAGTGCTTGTTTATGTATGGATGGAACTTGTTTATGTATGAATTGCTGGATGGAACTTTCTTATGTAATATGTATGGATGGAACTTGCTTATGTATGAATGGATTGAACTTGCTTATGTATGAATGTATGGAACTTATGTGCTGGATATATGTGATATGAATGCCTGTGAAATATATCTATATATGTCATATATATTTGCTGTGAAAATTGTTGGATTTAATAAAAAACAGAAAAAAGAGCCAATATGCAGGCTCTTTGCCGTCTGCCACCGACGGCAACGGGCTCTTTGCCGTCTGCCGCGGACGGCAAAGAAGCCACGTGGCATCCAGCTGTGCTTCCTGGGAGCTGACCCATTTGGTCAGTTTGCCTACAGTGGCAGACGGCAAAGAGTAAACAATTTTGCCGTCAGCGGCGGACGGCAAAGGCCTGCCATGTAGTGACGTGTAGATGACATCATACGGCGGACGGCAAAGACACTAGAAAGTTTGCCGTCTGCAGCGGACGGCAAAGGCCTGCCGTTAGCCACTTAACGGACTAACAGCGCAATTATTGTCGTCCGCTCTCTTTGCCGTCCGCGGCAGACGGCAAAGGGCCTTTGCCGTTAGCCGCCAGGAAGCAGACGGCAAAGTAGCTCTTTACCGTAGCCTACTTTGCCGGAGCCTTTTGCCGTCCGCGGCTGACGGCAAAGGTCTTTGCCGTCCGCTGTGGCAGACGGCAAAATAGCTGATTCCTGTAGTGTATGTGTCCGGTTGAAACATTTTGCTCATGTGTACGCGGTGAGTGTTAGCAATCATAGAAGATTATATGATGGTTGAGTATGTTGACTTGCCTAAAGGCTTCGACATGTGACCCTTCCTGAAAAGATGATGAATTGTAGTAGCAAAGTTGACTGAGAACATAGTTGTTGGTTTTTAATAGAGTTTTTGCTTTATACTTCGATTGTGTGATGAACTGTTACTTATTCATGAGAAGTCTATGATAAAATTTCTATGATAAAAGTTCTATGTTTAATTTTGTTGTTGTTATAATAATCAACATTAGGCTTCTATGTCCGTATTTTGTTTTTATCGACACCTCTCTCTCAAAGCATGTGGACATGTTTTTCGATTTCGGTTTTTGCTTGAGGAGAAGCGAGGTCTAAGCTTGGGGGAGTTGCTACGTCCATTTTGCATCATGTTTTCTTACTGTTATTTATGATGTTTTTATCCATAATAATGTATTTTGGAGTAATTCTAATGCCTTTTCTCTCATAATTTGCAAGGTACACACCAAGAGGGAGAATTCCGGCAACTGGAAATCTGGACGTGGAAAAGCTACGTCGGGCTACCTATTCTGCACAACTCCAAACAAGATGAAACTTCACGGAGATTTTTTATGGAATATTTAAGAAGTATTGGACCAAATAACTATCGGAGGGGCCCCGCTAGGTGGGCACAACCCACCTGGGTGCGCCAGGGAGCCCAGGTGCGCCCTGGTGGGTTGTGCTCACCCAGGCCCACCTCCGGTGCCCATATTCTGGTATATAGGTCATTTTGACCTAAAAAAATAAGAGGACGACTTTTGGGACGGAGCGCCGCCGTCTCGAGGTGGAACTTGGGTAGGAGCAGTTTTGCCCTCCGGCAGAGCGATTCGCCGAGGGAACTTCCCTCTCGGAGGGGGAAATCATCGTCATCATCATCACCAACAACTCTCCCATCTTGGGGAGGGCAATCTCCGCCAACATCTTCAACAACACCATCGCATCTCGAACCCTAGTTCATCTCTTGTGTTCAATCTTGTTACCGGAACTATAGATTGGTGCTTGTGGGTGACTAGTAGTGTTGATTACATCTTGTAGTTGATTACTATATGGTTTATTCGGTGGAAGATTATATGTTCAAATCCATTATCTATTTAATACTCCTCTGATCATGAGCATGATTATTATTTGTGAGTAGTTAACTTTGTTCTTAAGGTCACGAGAGAAATCATGTTGCAAGTAATCATGTGAATTTGATATATATATATATATATATATGTGTGTGTGTGTGTGTGTGTGTCCGATATTTTGATAGTATGTATGTTATTATTCCCTTAGTGGTGTCATGTGAACGTCGACTACATGACACTTCACCATATTTGGGCCTAAGGGAATGCATTGTGGAGTAGCAATTATATGATGGGTTGCGAGAGTGACAGAAGTTTAAACCCCAGTTTATGCGCTATTCCATAAGGGATCGATTGGATCCAAAAGTTTAATGTTATGGTTAGAATTTATTCTTAATACTTTTCTCGTAGTTGCGGATGCTTGCGGGAGGGTTAATCATAAGTAGGAGGTTTGTTCAAGTAAGAACAACACCTAAGCACCAGTCCACCCACATATCAAATTATCAAAGTAGCGAACACGAATTAAACCAACATGATGAAAGTGACTAGATGAAATTCCCGTGTACCCTCAAGAACGCTTTGCTTATCATAAGAGATCGTTTTGGCCTGTCCTTTGCCTCAAAAGGATTGGGCTACCTTGCTGCACATTTGTTACTACTATTGTTACTTGCTCGTTACAAATTATCTTGCTATCAAACTACTCCGCTACTTACAATTTCAACACTTGCAGACATTACCTTACTGAAAACTACTTGTCATTTCCTTCTGCTCCTCGTTGGGTTCGACACTCTTACTTATCAAAAAGAGCTACAATTGATCCCCTATACTTGTGGGTCATCACTACCTTACCGATGTTCGAGACCACAAGGACTCACGCACGTCGGCGGAGGAGACCCGCCGGCCGTGGAATATTGCTCATCTTCGGCCTTATTACACCTGAGCCACTGGCTCTTGTGATGTACATACTTTTATCAATGTATATATTATGATTAGTATAATAAAGACGACATCCCTGATAATTCAGGCCTCTGTCGTTTCATTTCTGAGAATACTTTATTGTCACTTCATACGATCACTTGGGGGCTTCCTGCTTATTGAGCATAGCTATGACTACCCTCTTGATCCGGCTTGTACGCCATCATTACAAAATACTTGGGGGCTTCCTGCTCATTGAGCATAGCTATGACTACCCTACTAATCCGGCTTATACGCCTGGAATGAAATATTACTTGGGGGCTCCTTGTTAATGAACAAAGCTTTTGTTGACCCTTGTAATAGGCTTGGACGCCAAGTGTATTCACCAAAAAATCCGGGTTATCCTGCCTTTATTTGCCTGCCACTCCGACCAGGTAATCCTGGAATGACTCGCCGTACTCTTGACAATCAATCTTATAAAGACCCTGAATTTGTCAAAGTTAAAACGGTGATTGGTCATGTGAGGTTCGGCTTACGGGTTTGAATTCAGGTTTAACGCAGCGGCTGCGTGTGATGTCTGCTAGGACTACGTCGGTATTTCCCCAAAGAGGCACGGATGATGCAGCACAACGACGGTACGTATTTCCCTCAGTGAAGAAACCAAGGTTATCGAGCCAGTAGGAGAACCAAGCAACACAACATAAACAACCCCTGCACACAGATAACAAATCCTTTTAAGCCGACGTGTAAAAGGGGTTGTCAATCCCTTTCGGGTAGCGGCGCTCCAAGATGGGCAAACGGACGTGAGATAAAATTGTAGTAGATTGATAGATTGAACGCCAAATAAATAAATAATAATAAAACACAGCGAGGTATTTTTGTGTTTTTAGTTTAATAGATCTGAAAATAAATGCAAAGGAAAAGTAGATCGCAAAGGCAAATATATGAGAAAGAGACCCGGGGGCTGTAGGTTTCACTAGTGGCTTCTCTCGAAAAAATAGCAAACGGTGGGTGAACAAATTAATGTTGGGAAATTGATAGAACTTCAAATAATCATGACGATATCCAGGCAATGATCATTACATAGGCATCACGTCCAAGATTAGTAGACCGACTCCTGCCTGCATCTACTACTATTACTCCACACATCGACCGCTATCCAACATGCATCTAGTGTATTAAGTTCATGGAGAAACGGAGTAATGCAATAAGAACGATGACATGATGTAGACAAGATCTATCTATGTAGAGATAGACCCCATCGTTTTATCCTTAGTAGCAACGATACATACGTGTCGGTTCCCCTTCTGTCACTGGGATCAAGCACCGTAAGATCGAACCCACTACAAAGCAACTCTTCCCATTGCAAGATGAATAGATCAAGTTGGCCAAACAAAACCCAAATATCGGAGAAGAAATACGAGGCTATAAGAGATCATGCATAAAAGAGATCAAAGAAACTCAAATACTTTCATGGATATAAAAAGATATAACTGATCATAAACTCAAAGTTCATCAGATCCCAACAAACACACCGCAAAAGAATTACATCATATGGATCTCCAAGGGACCATTGTATTGAGAATTCAGCAAGAGAGAGGAAGCCATCTAGCTACTAACTACGGACCCGAAGGTCTACTCACGCATCATCGGAGACTCCCCTAGGGTTTTGGGAATATTGGGGTATTTATAGAGCAAAGAGGCGGTTCGGGGGGCACCCGAGGTGGGCACAACCCACCAGGGCGCGCCCTGGTGGGTTGTGCTCTCCTCGGAGTACCCCCCGGGCGCAGCCAGGCCCCATTATGTGTCTTCTGGTCCATAAAAAATCTCTGTGAAGTTTTGTTGCATTTGGACTCCGTCTGATATTGATTTCCTATGATGTAAAATACATGCAGAAAATAACAAGTGGCACTTGGCACTATGTCAATAGGTAAGTACCAAAAAATAATATAAATGACTATAAAATGATTATAAAACATCCAAGATTGATAATATAACAACATGGAACAATCAAAAATTATAGATACGTTGATGACGTATCATTGCGCAGTCGTGGTGATTTTACAGCGCACTAGCATCACACACGGTTAAGCGAGTGCATCTGTGTCCGTTGCACGTCATCCTGGTCTGGCAGCAAAAAAACATGAGAGAGGGTCAGAAGACAACCACACCAGCATGTGGCCCAAATATATATGAATGAAAAAGGGTGGTGTGTGATGTTCAAATTCCCAATGCACAACTTTGACCGTGCAGGCCCGTGGGTGGGCGCGTCGTCAAAGATCGGTGAGAGGGCCAGAAGTCAACAACCACCTGGAAGTGGACAAATATATGTAGGAATAAAGGGTGTGATGTTTAATACACAATGCACAACTTTGGTGTCACCTTCCTCGCAAACCGGAAAGCCCCCTTGAATATATCTATAGTGACAGTCTAATAAGGTCGTAGCTAGCTAGGGTGTTTGCCCCCCCCGGCCACTTCGTGTCGGCGGGACACATGCACGTACTAATACTTTGGTCATACATGCATGTTGTCATGACCTACCATAAGATGGACCAGTGAATCTATCGCTTGGTCAAACGATCATTGTTGTTGTCGATAAAAAATGGATAGAATACACTGCTTGGGACATTAGATTAGACCATCATAAAAAATTGCATGAGGGGCCACAAAACCAACACCACCTCCATGCGGCCCAAAATGATGTACGTTGGGAGGAGTGATGTGTTTTACATATTAAATAATGTACAATTTAGATGTGGCACCAGCCTCTCGATACAGGCAACCCCCATGAAAGCCAGGTAATTAATGACGACATACATAGGGTACGGTGTCGGTCCAACCCACCAATTCGACCGTGTGGGAGGGAATCCCAATAATGCATGAGCTCAAACTTTGCTCAAACATGTCATGTAACCCGCCCTAACACGAACTAGGAGGCATCCATTCATGGCCAAACCCCCCTCGTTATCAGTCAAAGGAATGATATATATAGACCCCGGGGAGCCCACAGATATGTGTGTCGCCTAAAACCGCACAAGGAAGACACGGGCGATCAAAAGACCCCCTATACCCTGCATGTGGCCCAAAAATATGTATGGGTGGTGTGTGATCTGTTCAAATCTCCAATGCACAACTTTGATGGGGCACCAACTACATTACAAACCGAACACCGTACCCCCAAGCCAGGTTCAATAAGAAGGATGCCAGTTCCCCAACTTTGAGGTGGGTGGGGGCATGGTATCGTCCAATGCATGTGCTCAAACTTGATTTAGTCTAACATGGCACAAAGAGCAAGAGGAAACTATCATGGTCAAACCCTTCTCGTACGTTGGGTCCAAGTGTTAGACGACGAACCCGTCATGGTCAAACCATTCTCGTACGTTGGGTCAAAGGGTTAGGCGAGGAACCCGTCATGATCAAACAATTCTTGTATGTTGGGTCAAAGGGATAGATTGTGTGGACCCACAGATCTCGATCATTCTCTGATTTTTGAGAACAAGAAATAACAAAAAAACATCATTTTACAAATTACCAAAACAAGGATCCCAAGGTTTATATAATATATCATGGCGCTTAAATGAAGTTTGAGATATGCAACTTCCCACTAGGTCACCCATCCTTAGACTCCTCCAGTCCCAACACGCTTAACTTCCGCGTTCTATTCGACTCGGCTAGCGGATGGGAAGTCGCCCCTTGCTGATAAGAGTTGCCTCCTTGCCTTTAAGGCGTTTCACGCTGGTCACCATGTTGGACCTACTCCCTACTATCGCACACATTTGTGCTCTTAGGAACTGTGTGCAATATTTACATGGTTGGTGTGCGCCGCCTAGTCTTCTATGAGCATTGACACTGGCAGCGGGAAACCGATGGGAGTAGTGGTGGGAAATGGTTGCGTGTTTGGATATATAACACCATTAATATGGAAAACTTAGTAAAGAAGGAAGCACAAGCTAGTACGACGCGTGCGCACAGTGCTTACCCACGGGTGCCAGACGGTTGACCAGAGTTGCTTTAAAGATTCAGGGTTCGTTTGGCCTTTTTTACACATTATAATTAAGTTTTCTAAGATTTAATTTAATGTGCATAATTCAAATTTGAACTTCAAATACATGCTCCAGTGCACCAAAATGGATACAAAATCATACATGTGTCCTTGGATGCATGTTTAGGTCCCATGCAAAGAATGTGAATGAATTATAACCGTCTCAGCATCTGGCTCGGCCTAAAACATTGAGAATCTCGGTTTTTAAATCCCCACAAATCCACAACTCACCCAAAATCGTGAAACTTGGCATGGTGTCATGACATGGCACATATATGTGGTGATCAAAAAAATTTCCAATTTGGGGCAAGTTTTATTACAAGCCTCTTACAAACTGGAGCTTTTCTTAAGAAGCCTCATGGTTCCGATAGGGAAACGTGTCCCCCTCATGGGAGAAATGATAATCGTTGCCTCTTCACGCCTTGTATTTTTTCTATGGGCAACATGGAACAACAGGAGATTCGTGCGGAAATTTGAAATTATTCATGGTTTGTTTGGCCTTTTTATACATTAATTGAGTTTTCTAGGCATTTAATGTCCATAATTCAAATATGAACTACAAATACATGCTCCGGTGCACCAAAATGGCTAGAAAAATCGTACATGTGTCCTTGGTGCATGTTTAGGTCCCATGCAAGGAATGGGAATGAATTACAACCGTATCGGTGTCCTGGCTCGGCCTTAAACATTGGGAATCTTGGTTTTTTTAATCCTCGTAAATCCAAAACTCACCACAAAATCATGAAACTTGGCATGGTGTCATGACAAGGCACATATATGTTGTGGTAAAAAAATAGTCCAATTTGGGGCGAGCTTTTTTACAAGCCTCTTACAAACTAGAGCTTCTCTCAAGAAGGCTCGTGGTTCCGATAGGGAAACGTGTCCCCCTTGTGGGCGAAACGATAATCGTTGCCTCTTCTCGCCTTGTATTTTTTTCTACGGACAACATGGAACAACAAGAGATTCGTGCAGAAATTTGAAATTATTCAGGGTTTGTTTGGCCTTTTATGCATTAATTGAGTTTTCTAGGCATTTGATGTCCATAATTCAAATCTAAACTACAAGTAAATGCTCCAGTGCACCAAAATAGCTAGAAAAATCATACATGTGTCCTTGGGTGCATGTTTAGGTCCCATGCAGGGAATAGGAATGAATTACAAATGTCTTGGCATCCTGGCTCGGCCTCAAACATTGGGAATCTCGTTTTCTAAATCCCCGTAAATCCAAAACTAACCAGAAAATCATGAAACTTGACATGGTGTCACGACATGGCACATATATGTGGTGGTAAAAAAGTCCAATTTGGGGCAAGCTTTATTACAAGTATCTTACAAACCGGAGCTTCTCTCAAGAAGCCTCGTGGTTCCGATAGGGAAACGTGCAATGGTACGACGAGCTGCTATACAAACGGTTTTAATCCCCTTTCTGCGACGGCATTTTGAACCGTCGCCTCGTGAGTGTAGGCAATAGGGGGATCCTTCCCACACGACCCAGAAACCATCGGGGATAGGCCCTCCGGTCACACATGCTGGGAAAAATGAGATCGTGTGCAATGGAAGAGCGATCAAATACAATTATACAAGCCCAATCGGTTCTGGTCGTAAGTACATCCCACACAGTCAGTCCTAGACAAACGTTTCCGTTCATATGTACATTCCACACAATCAATCCAAGGAATACGTTTCTGTTCGTATGTACATCCCACATAGTCAATCCAAGAAGTACGTTTCCGTTCGTATGTACATCCCACACAGTCAATCCAGGGAAAACGTTTCCGTTCGCATGTACATCACACACAATTTTCCCCAATAAAATAAAGGGGGCGGGGATAAGCTTGTGAAGATGCAAGCTTATTGCCCCACCCCCCACCCCCAAAATAAACCGAACCCGGCAAGAAAACGTATGCGCAGTTATTTGTGATAGCGTCGCCGTTGCAGACGATATTAACAATTTTATTGTTTGAGTTATTGAATGCATCATATATGGTGTGTAGAAGAAACTGTGTGGCATAGGTTGTCCATCACACACACTTTTTATGTGGTAAACATTTGCACAAGGTGGCCTAACACAAGTTGTTTTCAAGAAGAAGTCGTGTGTGATTGTTCATTGGTCCAACACATTTTCTTCCTAGAAATTGTGTGCGTTGTGTGAGGTCATCTCCCATGGTGTTTTCTCAATAACCGTTTGCAATAGAAAAACCCAATTAGCAGGCTAATTGGCCTATTATTAATAATCCATTTATTAATCAAATTGACATTTCATATTAATCACACAATATGTTTCATTTTCATATTAAGAAAGCAGGATTTCATAATTGAAATACATCAGAGTACAACATCATATAGCTTCAGCACTCAGTTACACCATATAGGCATATAGCTAGCTACCCCATTACACAACTGCACCAGCACCAAGTTTCACATGCAACATCTATAACCTTTTGAAATTAGCATCATAGACTGTACATAGACAAATGAATCTTATCTGGAAAACTGCTGGAGCAGAAGGCGAATATCGAGCCTTCATTGATGTTGAAGGTCTTTGCAACTTTAGGCAAGTTCCTGTGGATGATTGCCCGTCCATCCGTCGTCCTCTTCAGGAAGACTTCAATATTGAACCGTGGGTGTTGTATGAATACCTTCCTCACCTCCTGACCATACATGTGGTTTGAGAGGTAATCATCAGTGAACTGCTATGGAAAGGCCTGAAAACATGGATATGCATAAATATCTTCTCTAGATTTGAAATGGCGCAAAGGAATAAAAAAGACAAGGTATAATAGTTAGTACCATCGTGTAGTGAACTAATGTCTTCTTCATTGTGTAGACAAAGATCTTGTTGTTTTTTGTCGCTAATTTCTTTATCCTAACAATCTTTCTTAATTTTGTTGACTTGACTAATATTCATGGACAAATCATTTCCCCATATGCAAAAAGGGCCGAACAGTGGGTCAAAACTTCTGACAGCAGGACCTACATGTCCAAGACCAAATTGTTAAAAACCTAAATATTAGAATGCTTCCTGTAATTGCACAATAATGTGCTATTAGACAAAGGACCATGCATGTGCAAACCTCGATTGTAAACCTCAGTGCTTCCCATTGTTTCCCTGCAACACATATAAGGTAGTTAGTGATCAGGTTAAGTGAGGGTTGGCATGCTATCAGTAAAATATGTTGATGAAAAATAAACACATTGCAGATTCATCAGACTAATTCGAGCCACATGGAAAAGCCATTTATCCAAACCAAGCATGATTAAGAACTAGGAAATATAACAATTGTATATGTTTCTCATGCATTAAGTGCAACCAAATTCGATTTATTCCTCACACGCATAATAATACAAAATTGTACCCACAACAATTGGACATCGCATTGCATAATTGAACCAAGCAGTTAACTAAGCACCACAAAAAAAGAACCAAACATTAACTAAGCACCACATTGCACAATATATAACATACTAGAAGATCAGGTAGTTAACCAGACCAAGCATACTTGACAACTTGGAAATATAGCAATTGTATATGTTTCTTGTGTACTTTGTATAGCCAAATTCAATTTATTTCTCACACGGAAGACAATACAAAATTGCACCCAGAAGAATTGAACATCACATTATAGAATTGAACCAAACAGTTAATTGAACACGACAACAAATTAACCAAACACTTAATAAGTGAGCACCACATTGCATGACATATAGAACATATACACTAGAGGAACAGATTGCATATGGTAAAAGTACATAGGACAATTCACTAGAATTTGTTAAGAAAAGGCAGGAGCAACACATGCAACAGGTAAACCGAGCATGCTTAACCGGCGTAGCTAGCTAACTGAACATAGATCCTTATAGTGAGCTAATAAGACAAGCTACTCCTCATCATTGGAGATATCGATGATGATTGGCTCCTTGGACATGGAACAGGACGAGGCCTCCACATCGTGGGTGCCCTCCTTGTAGTGGTGAGTTGCCTGAGCCGCTTCGGGCACTAACCTGCTAGCTCTTGAGTTGAGGTAAGCACGGGCACACTAAGAAAACACATCGTAGTCTTTGTCGAAGGCACCGAAAGTGGCCTCGAGAAAACGCCATGAACTGTCATTTAAAGCATCCAACTGTGTCGCGGCGTCGGCGCGTGAGGCATCGATGGTGGCCTCGACGGTGAGGTGCTCCTCCAAGATCTGGGGGGCGGCACGAATGGCAGCCATCACGACCTCATCCGCGTGTGCGACCATGATTTTCTTCTCCGCTGTTAAATGCTCCTTGAGCTCCTGGCTATACTGCGTGCACCACGGCTTAGGGCGGCGCTTATTTGGGGTAGGGTTTGGTGATTTGGGTGGAAGGTGTCACACCGGCAGTTGGGGCATGTGGGATGTAGAAGGAGGAGGAGGATGGGGGCGGGTGTGGATTACATGCCTGGATCGACGAGGCCGAGCAGTGTGAAGGAGGGTCGCCGGCGAGGAGGCAGTGCTGCAAGCAAGGAGTGAAGGTTTGAACTTGGAAAGGAAGGCGGAAGCAGAGGAAATGTGTCTTTTGGTAAGGAGGAGGGGGCGGGGAGGTAGATGTTTTTGAGGAAGCCGAAAATTTTGGCTCGATGCATGATACGTCTCCGACATATCTATAATTTATGAAGTATTCATGCCATGTTTACAATAATTCTATATGATTTTGGTATGATTTGATTAGAACTGACCCGGACTGACGCTGTTTTCAGCAGAACTACTGTGGTGTTGTTTTTGTGCAGAAATAAAAGTTCTTGGAACAAGATGAAAATTAATGGAGAATTTTTCTGGAAAATATAAAAATACTGGAAGAAAAAGATACCGAAAAGGAGTCCCGGGGCCACCACAAGGGTGGGGGGCGTGCCCCCCATCCTTGTGAGCGCCTCGTGCCCCCCTGACATGAAACCGACACCAACCCCTCCTATAAATCCTAAAAACCCCAGAACTGAAGAGAGATCGGGAGTTTTGTCGCCGTAAGCCTCTGTAGCCATGAAAAACCAATCTAGGCCCTCTCTGGCACCTTGCCGGAGGGGGCCAACATCATCGGAGGCTATGGAGGAGGAAGCCGGAGGGGTCACCATCGTCATGGAGGCCAAGGACCAGAGGGAGAACCTTTCCCCATCTAAGGGGTAGGCCATGGAGGAGGAAGCACAAAGGGGAGAACCGCTCCCCATCTCTCTTGGTGGCGCCGGAGTGCCATCGGGGGAACCATCGCCGCGGTGATCGTCTTCATCAACATCACCATCATCATCACCATCCTCATCTCTTTTACGCGGACTACTCTCCCGCACCCTGCTGTAATCCCCTACTTGAACATGGTGCTTTATGCCACATATTATGATCCAATGATGTGTTGCCATCCTATGATGTTTTGAGTAGATTTCTTTTGTCATTTGGGTTGATTGATGATATAGATTGGTTTGAGTAGTATGCTTTATTTTGGTGCTGTCCTATGGCGCTCTCCATGTCGCGCAAGCGTGATGGATCCCCGTTGTAGGGTTTGCAATATGTTCATGGTTTTCTTATTGTCTGTGTTGTGTGAGTGACCGAAACACAAACACGGGTAAGCGGGTCATGACATATGGGAATAAAGGGGACTTGATGTGTTAATTCTATGGTTGGGTTTTACCTTAGTGATCTTTAGTAGTTGCGGATGCTTGCTAGAGCTCCAATCATAAGTGCATATGATCCAGGAAGAGAAAGTATGTTAGCTTCACTACAAAAAAATACACTTCCGTGATGATACGTGTTTGTCACAGTAGGTCACGTTTTCTGTCATGCATGTACATCCATGACGATTTTATGACAGAATCAAGATAGTCATACCTGTGCTGTCGTAGAAGTGTTCCATGACATTACCAAAATTATCATCATGAAAGTGTCCACTTCTATGACGATAAATCGCGCGTCACGTAAGTGCTTTCGTCAAGGGTGACCGACACGTGGCATCCACCGTAACGGAACGCCGTTACTATTGGGTCCGGTTTTGGATCCGATAACCCATTAACAGCCCCGGCCAATGGGGATTTTCCACGTGTAAAATCATCATTGGCTGGAGGAAACACGTGTCAGCTCACCGTTGGGACAGATGTCGTCCACTCATTGGACCCAAAGCGCCTATGATATGTCGACACGCGGCACGGCCCAACAGAGGCCCCCTGTGAGAAGGCCGGCCCGTTTGACTTGGTCAAAAGGTGGCGGGCCGGCCCATGGCAAGCCTGTTAACGGCATGTTCGCATATAGCCCATTTACAGCCCGCTAACCCAGGGCCCGTTTACGGCCTATCCGAATTAGGCCTAGTAGCGTCATCTGGGCCGTCCAATATAATTCCAGCCCATTTTAACTTCTGGCCCATGTATGGCCCAAGACGTCTTTCAGCCCATATGAGGCCCTTTGTAACTCTCGGCCCATTAACGGCCCGTGGTAAAACTGGCCCGTAATGAACAGCGTATCACTTTATACCCATTAACGGCACGTGGTGAAACTGGCCCGTAATGAACAGTGTATCACTTCATACCCATTAACGGCCCATTATTCCATTGGGCCGTTTCCAGCCCATGTTATCTTTCGGCCTTCTCAGGGCCCATTTATTCTTGGGCTCATTTCCAGCATTCGGTTACTTACGGCCCGTTACTGTCATTTTCTGCTTGTGGGCCAAATTCAGCCCGTGGTTACAGTCAGCCCGTTTGTGGCCCGTTAATACGTTGGGCCGTCTTCATGTCAAAAAAAACCGTTGGGCTGTTTTCATAGAGTTATCAAATACGGCCTATTAACGGCCCGTTATTGTCCACAAACAGTACAGCCCATGATTGGCGAAATGATGATATGCCCCATAGAAGGCCCATGGATCGTACGACCCCTAAAAGGCCCATGGATCGTACGGCCCGTAGAAGGCCCACGGATCCTACAGCCCGTATAGAAGGCCAATTGATCCTACGGCCCATAGAAGGCCCATGGATCATACGGCCCGCAGGAGGCCCATGGTTACAACAGTCCGTGTGTTGCCATGATTATTTTGGCCTAGTTTCCAAAAATAGGTTATTGTGACCACTAGAAAAGCACAGAAAAAGAACTGCAGTGACTACAAGCAAACAACTAAACAAGACAATAAGGAAATAAATAAGCAAGCAATTAACGCTAGCCTATTACCGCTATTACACATATTACATCCACTGGGCATCAAAGTTCGCCACCAGTGCAAATATAGGGAACAAAGCAGCATATTACATACACTGGCCGTCAAAATTGGCCACCAGTGCAAATAAACGCGGCAGAAAAACAAGAGCATAACTGAAACAACTTCAGAAGAGCTCAAGAAACGTTATCCTGGGTATCCACCATGCTGGCAATAAGCTTAGCAAGCTTATTAGCTTTGTCCTGTTTGGCGCTAAAATCCTCCAACGCTTGCTGTTGCACCATAAAGTATGCATCTGAATGCTCCAGGGACTTCCGCAGTCCTTCTGCTTTCTGTTCGCAGCACAGCTGATCGATGTCTTTCAGCTTGTAGTTGAGACTCAAGAAACCGAACTGATTCAGACAGTGAGTTTGAATAGCTTGTGCAAGCGGTAGTGGCCAGTAACTCGAACACTAAACCAAGACAGGACTTTGGGGTTGTCTCACTGTCTTCGAGATAGTCTTCCTTAGCTGTTTTATCAGCTTTGTTGGAGACCAACAAGGATGTGTCACTATCCTGAACCTTATCTGCATTACTTCCTTTACCATTGCTTAATAAGGCACTCTTCCCCAATATTCTGTCAGCAATCTAAAAGAAGAAATCAGCAGACACATAACAAGTTTAGCATGTACTAGTATATGAAACTCATTTCGGTGAACCAGTTCATTAGTAAGGTGGACAGGATTAAACTACCAAGTCTTCTATTGCCAAGTACTAGTAAATAATAAAAGCATCAAACAAACATATATCTATGTCCTGTGGTCACTGCATTGTCTTGCCAAATCAAAATAGAGACACGGTTCAAATCATATCAGTTCAAGACAAAGCAGCAGTGAAAGAATACAAAGCGTGGGAAACTACACGGCACAACAAGATTTCAGATGGGTACCACGGGTCTACATGTACAACAACACTATTGGCTCTGTTGTGATGCTAAGAATGTGCATGATATGAGAAGTCAACTGTATACACAATTGAAATTGAAAACAATAGAGCTATTGATAAGAGCAAGCCTGTTAAAGAAACATGCGTGAACATACCTGCTGTGCCATTGGAGTTTCGATTGGATCCTTCAATTTAAAAATAAGTTTGTATGAGTAAATACAGTGATACAAGAGCAAAGCAGTATGCATGATATCAATCATAGTTAAAAAAGGCGCGCCTAAGCGAGCGCTTAAGCGCGCCTAGGCTCTAGGCGTTGGCAAAACGCATTGCGCATAACTACACTTAATCTATGCATAACTGCGCATAAGCATGCGCTTTGTTCAGTAAAGCACAAGGCGGTGGCAAAACACACAATTAACGCCTAGCGCTTTTTTGAACTATGATACCAATGGAATCTTAAATTAGAACAGTTGTTCTTCAGGTTTAGGCACTTGTTCTACATGAACAGAGTACAGTAAGATGCAAGAATATAATACTTAAAAATAGAAAATTAGCTCATAGACCTTACCACATTCTTGGTTCGGGACCAGTACAGAACAAGGCGTTCCCAGTCATCGTCCAGTAAATGTGTCTCAGGAGAATGTAAGGGAATTTGATGAGTTTCTTTGCCGGTGAAGTACGTTTTCTTCAGGTAATTCCGATACTGGCACCAAGCATTCTTGAAGATAGCAGAGGTATTAGCACAGGTTACCTCATCCTGAGTTTCCAAATCGGTCCTTCTCAATAGAGAAAAATGGGAAAATTTGTTGTATTATAACCATCATGGAGGTAGGATGTATGGGACAAAGCAAAGTAATTGCCATGAATAACATTACTTACACATAACTCCTGGACAAACACCTGCAACTGGCATTTTCCTTCATCTTTAGTATAATATTTCCAAGATGGGAAGATACGCACATACGATTTAACAAACACGAATATATGCTAAACTACGACTAGCTGGTTGTGCTTCCTCCACAGGAACAGGCGTACTAACTGGTGGAGTTGGGGTTCGCCGTGGTAGTACTGGCCCTTTGGGCACTGGAGCTGCCTTACTAACTGCTCTTGTTTGGGAGCTCTGTGGTGGAGATGGTGTTGTGTCAACAGGAAATGGGTTACTATCTACTGGGGTTGGGGTTAGATTGGGTGAAGCTGGTTCTCTGTCCATCGCAGTAGGGGTACAATCTGCGAGAGTTTGGGTTATGTGTGGTAGGGCTGGTTCTCGTGCATGTACAACGGGGGTGCTATCTCCACCAAGAGGTAGCACTGTTTTATTTGAAGACCGTGTTTTTAGTCTGCTAGATACTGGCATCACCCGCTCCAATTCAAATGGCTGATAAACAGGAAACATGGTTGAATGTACAGACATTGTATGAGAGACAGATGCAATAGATAGTGTGGAAAAAAAGGACATGAAATAGTTGACATGTATATTGTTTAACTAAAACGGATAGCATGACATAATTTCACATATATGATGTCTATCTAAATTGGATAGCATAGCATAACATAATTTAAAGATATGATGAATAACCAAACAGGATCGCATGACATAATTCACCTACATGTTATCTAAGTAATCAGGACCGCGTCATTTAATTCACATATGTGATTTATATGCTAAACAGAGGGCATTAGATATGATGTCTGAACTAAGAACATGGTGTTGAATATTGTGTATATGATGTCTAAACTATGCAATGCAAGACACCATATGCATGATATGAGCAGTATAACCGTGCCAAGGTAGAGCATACACCTCGGTGGGGGAATAGGACTGGTCATCTGTCTCTGAATCCATCTCTGAGGAGCTATCGGGACCCAACAAGAGATCTGCTTCGACAGGTAGCAATGTCTGCTCTGAAGGCCTTGTTTTCACTCCAGATTTTTCAATCTCCCACCCAAATGGCTGATTCACAGGAAGAGTAGTTTAATGTACAAACATTGTCGACAAATGGAAATGTAATTAAGAAAAGGATGGGAAAGATATCATTCAAATATATGATGCCTGGTTAAACAGGATGGCATTGCACATTTCACATATATTATGGCTGGCTAAAAGACATGAGACTGCATAATTCCCATATATGATATAGAAACTAAACAGGTGGCATTACAGAACATGTCTAAACTAAGCAGATGACATATATGATGTCAAAAGTAGGCACTGCAAGGCAACATATGCATGATATGACTAACATCATCATGCCAAGGTAGAGCAAACACCTTGGGGGGTAAATAGGAGTGGTCAGCGGCGTCTGAATCCGCCTCAGAACAGATATCTTCCTCTGGATTACAATCTGGAGAGGGGTGGGGAGGGTTTGCCATTGAACCCACCATGGAGCGATGTCTGCATGACGTTGTATTGCCGCACAAAACTCTTCTCTTTTTCTCTACATGTTCAGCATGACTGTGTACAATATCTGACATGCATACGAAAAAAATATGGTGAGATTATGTAAGGAGAGCATGCAGAAATTTAGAGTGATGGTAACAACTAGTGGATGGATCCAAAAATAATGATAGTAGGCTGATGATTGCTTTAATTTAATAAAAAGACAGATGATGATTGCTTTACTATTTGTTTCCCACCCAAGATGAACATAGGCATACCCTAGGTGAACCAGATATTAGACAGAGATACTATTCATTGCTTCCTCGATATGTGCCCCACAACTAATTTAGAACTCAAGTTTGAACATTAATTTGGACCTGACTTGTAGTCCAAGAGGTGAACAGGACGATAAAGTAGCAAGTAATTTTAAGCAATTGATAACATAAGCAGAAACAAAAGAGCGCGACCTCTCTTGTGGATCCGTGTACTCCTCAGGTTCATCTGTTGAGTCGATGATGGTGATGCCGTTGCGGTGGGTGCCGGCTGTCAGTGTCAAAACCGGCGGATCTCGGGTAGGGGGTCCTGAACTGTGCGTCTAAGGTCGATGGTAACAGGAGATAGGGGACACGATGTTTACCCAGGTTCGGGCCCTCTCTATGGAGGTAATACCCTACTTCCTACTTGATAAATCTTGATGAATATGAGTATTACAAGAGTTGATCTACCACGAGATCGTAATGGCTAAACCCTAGAAGTCTAGCCTGTATGACTATGATAATGAGTATCTGTCCTTTACGGACTAAGTCCTCTGGTTTATATAGGCACCGAGAGGATCTAGGGTTACACAAGGTCGGTTATAAAGGAAAAGAATCTACATATTCGGTCGCCAAGCTTGCCTTCCACGCCAAGGAGAGTCCCATCCGGACACGGGTGCAGTCTTCGGTCTTCGTATATTCATAGCCCGTCAGTCCGGCCCATGGCTAACAGGCCGGACGCTCGAGGACCCCTTAGTCCAGGACTCCCTCAGTAGCCCCCTGAACCTGGCTTCAATGACGAGGAGTCCGGCGCGCAGATTTGTCTTCGGCATTGCAAGGCGGGTTCCCTTCTTCCTGAACTCCAAGGTAGTCTCCAGACGCGATGATTGTATCCGGACCTGTCACACACCACACACAACCGTAGAGAGAATATAATACTCCACAAGTCCAATCCACTGACAACTTTTTACAACGTGACATCACGTCTGCCTAGTCATAATTTCGGACCGTTTTGTTCTGTCGTTCCACGTTTCAAGACGCAGTTGCCATTGGCACGTCTTGTCGAAGCAGAGATCGTGTCCCCTTATTGCGGGATTCTCATCAATACGGGTATGGGTAACCCAACCATGCTGTTTACACAGCCCTTGGGAATAGGCGAGTTTTAAGGCGAGCGAGGAGGCTTGATATTCGCGACCCTTTATAAGGGGATAAGAATTCGCCCTTATCTACTGACGCCTTCCCCTTCCTCTGCCCTTCCATCCTTGAGCTCCAACACCCAAGTCCCCATCTTTCTCCATCTCCGAAAAGCATCCGACCATGTCCGGATCCGGAGGTCAAGGCAAATGGATGGTCTCCTCCGTCAAGGAGAAATACATTGCCGAGCTTCGGGCGGCCGGGTATTTGGCGAAGGAAATCGCCCACCGTCTTCCAGCCTAGGGGCAAGTCGTCCCCACGCCGAAGCCCAACGAGAGGGTGGTATTCATCCCTCATTTCCTGTGTGGGCTAGGGTTTCCACTCCACCCTTTCATCCGCGGGCTGATGTATTATTACGGGATAGACTTCCATGATCTATCCCCGAACTCTTTCCTCAACATCTCGGCGTTCATCGTCGTGTGTGAGGCCTTCCTCCGCATCCAACCCCACTTCGGGCTGTGGCTCCAAGTCTTCAACGTGAAGCCGAAGGTAGTGGACGGCCAGCACGCGGAGTGCGGAGGAGCTATGGTGAGTAAGCTGGACAATGTCTCCTGGCCAAAAGGCACTTTCGTGGAGGCTGTCAAGGAATGGCAAAAACAATGGTTCTACATCACAGAACCCCGTGGCACAAACTGGGCCGCGGCTGCCGAATTTTACTCCGGCGCTCCGATGCGACTCACCTCCTGGGTCGAGGAGAGCCCGAACTGGTGTTCGCCAGACGAGCTGATAGCGCTGCAGACGTGCGTTCAAAGCATGGTGGACAAGAATGTCAAACTTGTCGATGTAATCCAAGTGATGTTGGTTCGCCGGATCCTCCCTTGCCAAAGCCGAAAACGCCCCCTTTGGGAGTTTAATCCTAGGAGGCACCAAACCCTGGAGAGGCTCTTCAGAACGACTCATGAAGATGCCTAGAATTTGCTCTTCAAGGGCGACGAGATACCGCCAGCCACGGATTCGGATCGTGGGCACGACATTAACCATCCTGCCAGCGAGGTAAGTTTCTATCGCGTCCTCTACTTATTTGCTTCAAGGAGGATATCTGAACTTTTACTATCATTGCCTCTTCAGGAATGGATGGAGAGGGCGAAGCAGATCTAGTGTCCGGCTCCGCTACATGAAGAACCAGTCATTCCGCGTTTAGCGAAGATGCTAGTGCCGGCGCCCTATACAGCACCGGCGAAGAAGGCCAAGGGGAAGGCCAAGGGGGTCCGGAGTGGCCGCCGTCGCAAGAGTGCTTCGGACGCGACATCCGAAAACAAGACCCGCTCCTCCGCCGCCGAAGATGACGACGATGAGGAGGAGGAGGAGAATAACCCTCCGCCTGATGGGGGAAGGAAGAAGAGGGCGGCCTCCACGAGCCTGGAGGCGGGGACGTCCAAGAAGGGGAAGGGCTCCTTCGCGGACAAATCCGTGTGGGACGTCAACAGTAGTCCGGAGCGACACCCCCGCACCAAGCCTCAAGCTGCTTTGTAAGTGCTATGACTCCCACATACCCATATGTCCAGCCTCTCCATTTCAATGTATTGACATGGCTACTTATGCTGTTGCAGTCCGGCCCACGACAGTTCCCAACGATCCTCATCAAGAGGTTCGTTGGACTCATAGGAGATGGCCAGCGAGACACCGCCAGCCGCTTACTCTCCCAAGGCCAAAGGGGACGGTGAGGTGCTCTCCCAACGGACCTTCCCAGGCCGGGGAGAGGCTCAAGAAGCACCCAAAGGTGAAGCCCCCGTCGCCGAACACTAGGGGGAACCAATCCCCCGGGAGACTGGGGAGGAGGGCCATACTCAGTTCGGCCCTCAACCGGACTTGATTCTGGAGACTGATACGGCTCCAGAATCTGGCACGCAACCTCCTTCGAAAGAAGGGGTATGCCTATTCCACTGGTGACCCCTGTCCAACCAGGGGCACCAGACGATCTGCTAGAAGCGCTGCGAGGCGCTTCCATTGTGGATGAGCATTGTGTTCTTATGGGCACGGTGATTGAAAGGGTTCAGTCTACCAAGAGCGGACTAACCGAAGCCTGCAGCAGCCTGCTGACAGGTTTTGAGGTAAGCGACGCAAAAAGAGAAAATCCCCATATAGACAGTAGCCCCTGAGACATTGTCCGGTGTTCGGAAAGAAAAGCCGGACAGAGGATCATTCCTTTATTGCAGGGAACTAACTAAATTTGTCTGGAATGAATATGCAGGCGTCGCTGCTGGCCGCGGCCTCACATGCTGCCGAAGTCTCCAAACGTAAGCGGAGGCTGGAGCAGGCCGAGGAGGAGCTCGGCCGGGTGAAGAGGCAGCTCCAGGAGAATCAAGGTATGTAATAACCCAAGCAGTATTCGGAAAGAGTAGGATGTTATATATTGACCGAAGTGTCTTGATATAAATAGGAGCATCGACCAAGGTCGAGGCCCTGAAAAAGGCCCTGGGCGAAGCCGAGGGGAAGGCCGTCAAGGAGCAGGCTGCCCGTAAGAAGCTCAAGTCCCGGTTCAACGAGGTCCAACAAGAGCTCCACGACACGGTGAAGAAGTGTGAGACCTTGGAGCATGACATGTCGGCTAAAGAGGCCAAACTCTCCAAGGCTCATCAGAGCATGGAGAAGGCCCAGAACAAGGCCCAGGGCGCCCTCCAAGAGGTCCAGGAGGCGACGAAGATTGCTACGGGAAAGGCATTCAGTATGCAAAGCAAATATGCGAAGAGGAAGTATCTTTTACTACCCCGGATTCGGAGTTCTCCAGGGGCTTTTGCTCATTTGCCGCGAAGTGTGTCCGACGCCGCGGAGTTCTTTCGAGCCGAAGAAGGGAGCTCCACGGAGAAGCTATTCTGGTCGCAATATCTTGCGCCAGAGCATCCCGTGCCCTTCACCGATCAGCTGAAACAACTGGTGGAGCTGCATAGGGTGGCCGAACTAGCCATGAAGGATTTGACAATCGGGCTATGGCCAGCCGAAGCTATGCCCGGCAGCTACTTCGAACTCGTGCGGCGGATGGTGGACGCCTGTCCTCGGCTGGATATCGTCAAGCGATCGGCCTGTATTGAGCGTGCTCGTATGGCCTTTGCCCGTTGCAAGATGTGGTGGGCGAAGATGAACGCTGTCGAGCTGGCCCGGGGGCCGCCCGAGGGCAAGGAGCACCGCACACCCGAGTGCTATTTCGCGGATGTCCTGGAGGGGTCTCGCATTGTAGCAGCACAGTGTGGGCAGGACATTATTTTTGAATGAATGCATTCGTGTTGTCTTTGCCTTGTATGGTGAAACAAAGTGGGTTTGTAATATAATGATTGTTATGTTTTTAATTTTACCTCCTATGCGGCCGTATTTATATGAAATCTGAGGGTTGGCCAGTCGTCGGCTTCTGCCCCCACGTAGGTAGTACGGAGGTGTTCGGGATGGAATCTAAACAATCTTGATCCAATTATATGGTCCTTGAAGGAGTTGTTTAGCGCAACGAACTAGGCAACCAGACTATTCGGCTTTAACGCCCTCGCTTAGCCATAGGAGTTCGATAATAAAAACATTGACGCAGCCCCTAGTTTCCGAACTAGAGTGCTATAAGCATCTGATCGGGAAGTGCCGATCCTTCGCACAACGTGGAAGAAATCTCCAATGATTTGTAACCTCCGAACAACTGACCGGCTCTCGCTGCATCATGACAGTCAGTTTTCGGCTTTCTCTACTGAGGTGCTCCTTTGGATAAACCAGGGCACAATCGCAGTAGTTCTCCCTTTACTACCTTAGCCGATATAGCGGAACGTAAGGTAGCAAGCACAGGAGCCGGGCAACCCAACTATTGACCAAAGACATGATTCGGAGCCAATGCATATAATGCTAAATTTGGGGTGCCGAACTATACTATAAAAAGTGTTCGGACTTTGTTGTCGTATTGTAGGGCGCCTAGGAGACCCTGGCAAATATGAAACATACCAAAGTGTACGGATGCTAGAAGATAAGTTATTAAAGGAAAACAGAAAGAAAGCAGAGGTGATATCTTGGGCCCTTAAACTTGAGCCACGAACTGTTTCCATTATAATTGGGTTAATGCGTCAAAGCGCATTAATACAAATAGTGCGATAGGCAATCCGGCTATTTAACATGCCATGACCAAGGGCAAGCTGCGTGTGGGTCCTGGCAACAGGTAGAGTGGTCATTGAATTGACCTCTAGAGCTTCCCCTATACGTCTATGCTACTTGCCATCCTGGTGTTTTTATCCTTTGACAGGATCGGTGGTCGGGCCATCGAAGAAGGCCTATGTAAAATAAACCTGGAAAAGGAAAAAGGAAATATTGACAGTATATGTGTGTCCAGGATCGGTCGAGCCGAACTGTGGACCACAAGCTAGTTGTGGCTCCGTCGATGCCCATGGGATTTCTAGTGCGTAATTATGTACGCATGGTACAAATGCCACTGCCTGATCGGGGCTGGGACAGAGGCCAAATTGCTAATCGAGCTCTTGATGAGCCGAGCTGTCCTGTTGCAGTGTAGTCCGTACCTTCTTAACGGTGTCCAGGGGCTCGGCAGCCGGATTATAGTTCTGCTTGAGAAGGCCATTCTGTACTTCTGCTGCTAGGGCAGCGGTGTGCTCCTCTGTACGGAGGGAGCGTTTCGTATTTCCGTTGACCGTGATGACACCGCGTGGACCAGGCATCTTGAGCTTAAGATAGGCATAGTGTGGCACTGCATTGAATCGAGCGAACGCGGTTCGTCCGAGCAGTGCGTGATAGCCGCTGCGAAAGGGGACAATGTCGAAGATTAATTCCTCGCTTCGGAAATTGTCCGGAGACCCGAAGACAACTTCTAGCGTGATTGCGCCCCTGCAGCGGGCCTCGACACCTGGTATGACTCCTTTGAAGGTAGTCTTTGTGGGCTTGATCCGTGATGGATTGATGCCCATTTTTCGCACTGTATCCTGATAAAGGAGGTTGAGGCTGCTACCTCCGTCCATAAGGACACGTGTCAGGTGAAATCCATTGATGATTGGGTCGAGGACTAGTGCGGCTAAACCGCCATGATGGATACTGGTCGGGTGGTCCTGACGACCAAAGGTGATCGGAAATGACGACCATGGATTGAATTTTGGTGCGACTGGCTCTATCGCATAGACGTCCCTTAGTGCGTGTTTGCGCTCCCTTTTGGGGATGTGTGTAACATATATCATGTTTACTGTTTTCACTTTTTTTGAGGGAGAACGACAGTGGGAGAGGCTCCCACTGACTTTGTATTACTCACAAAGGAACAATTACATATGTGTTACAAAGGGTTTTGTGGCCCCCCGGCCATGCTAGCTATCCACGGTCTTAGTGGCCCAAGTTTACAATGTAATTAGACAGGAAAGGATGAAGATCCTCCCGGCAGTTATGTGTTAGCAGCTCCAAGAGATGCTTGAATCTAGCTAGCCATGCTCCATGGGAGTGCTGAATCCCTCTAAAGTGTTGATTGTTTCTCTCCATCCAAAGACTCCAAGCAGCCAAGAGAAAGATATCCATGAAGAGAGGTTGTCTCCAATTACCCCTACCTCCATGCAGAAGAGCCAGTCTGTTGTCAGCTATCGGCCATGTCACTCCAACTACATCCCAGTAGTGTTGACTAAAGGGGCAATTGAAGAACAGATGTTCCACCGTTTCCTCTGGAGGGTTTTGATAGAACATGCATGCATAGTTGCCCCCCACGACAACAAAATGTCTGTGTTTGAGCATATTCCTGGTATTCAGACGATCAACTAGGAGTAGCCACCCAAACATCTTGAATTTGATCGGGCTTTTAGCTTTCCAGAGCCATCCAAACGCCTCATCTGCCACAACCTGTTTGTAGCAGTGATTATAGAACTTCTTGGACGAAAAACGCCCGAGCAAGCATTCCCAGACATCACAGTTATCGGCGGCCAGCCGATTTTGCGGCAGCCCCTCCTGGATCTCTTTGATTTCTTCTCTCGCCTGGGTCGAGAGAGGTAGACTAAAAATCGTGGATGGGTCAGTTGTAGTAAGAACCTTAGCAATGGAGTCGTCCTCATTCAAACAAAATGAAAAGGCTCGTGGGTATATATCCATTAATGGGGAATCTTGAGTATTATCAAACCAAACATCTTTCCAGAACAGAGCACTAGAGCCATCCCCGGGGGTGACTTTAGTGATCCCTCGGAATATCCCACTGAGTTGCATCACATCTCTCCACCAGAAAGAACCCACCGCCTCAGATGCATGCGGTATCTTGTTTCTGTAGTAGGCATCCCAAACAAGCTCCACCCAGGGAACATCTTCATGATTATAGAATTTGAAAAGATATTTTAGGAGGAGGGCTGCATTCTGTGTTTTAAGATCAATAACACCAAGGCCTCCGCAGCGTTTTGGGCGGCAGACAAGCTCCCAGGCCGCAAGAGAGTTATTTTTGACCCCGTCGTCAGAGTTTTTAGCCCAGAGGCAATGTCTACGCAGCTTGTCCAGATGTTCAATCACCTTTGGGTGTATCTTGATCGTGCACATTGCATATATCAGCATCGAAGTCACAACTGAATTGACCAAGGTCAGTTTAGCTCCGGATGACATCAGTGACAGCGCAGTGGATGTCTTCCGCTCAACTGCATGAACCAGCGGCATAAGATCAAGGACACTGGGCCTCGTCGTGCCCATTGGCAGGCCGAGGTATGTGAAGGGCATGGAACCAACAGAGCAACCAAAAACCCCAGCCAGTTCACAAGCACGTCGGTGATCAATGTTAATGGGTATGAGAGTTGATTTCTGAAAATTGATCTTCAGTCCAATGGAAGTAGCATAATCTTCTAGGATAGCTTTCATACGGGCAGCCTGCACGGGACATGCCTGCATAACTAAAATCGTGTCGTCAGCGTATTGGACAACCGGGAAATCACCCGCCCTGTCACGAGGGAGAGGAAGATCAAGCAGCCCTCGAGTAAAAGCATCGTTAACTGCTGCTTGGAGGAGGTCAGCCGCAAGGACAAAGATCAACGGTGAGAGAGGGTCCCCCTGGCGCACTCCACATTTACAGTTGAATTTTCGACCAGGGACTCCATTAAGGAGTACAGAAGAAACCCCCGAGCCAAAGATCGTGTTCATCCATCCAAGCCATTTGTCATCAAAACCCATGTGTTTCATAATTTCCATCATGGGGGCGTGCTCGATAGTGTCAAACGCCTTGGCAAAGTCTAGCTTGAGGAGGATGTTTTCCCTCGCTGAGGTATGGCATTGATGGATGTATTCAAACGACCACGCTAGGCAATCCTGAATAGTCCTCCCTTTGAGAAAACCGTACTGATTTCTGTGTATGATCTTGAGGATGACTTTCTGTAGCCGATTTGCCAAGATCTTAGTGATGATTTTCAGACAACAATTCAGTAAAGTAATTGGTCTATAATCATTTGCAGTTTCTGGAGAAGAGTTCTTTGGGATCAATGTGATATACCCCTCACTAATACTGGTTATATCTAGCCCTCCGGCATGAAATGCATGACACAACTCATAGAAGTCCGACTTGATGATCGGCCAGCAGCTCTTAAGGAAGCAACCATTAAAACCATCAGGACCTGGAGCCCGATCACTCGGCATTTCCTTAATAACAGTGTCAATCTCTTCATTGGAAAAAGGTGCCGACAAGTGCTCCAGTCCCTCAATCCGACGGATGATTCTGGAAAGATCAAAGCGCTTGTGAGTGGGTTTAGAGGAACCCAACCGTTCCTTATAGGTTTTGAACAACACCCCTTCCTTGCCAACATGGTCATGCATTTCCACATCGCCATCCCGAAGCATGGCGATAGAGTTATGTATGTATCTCTCCGTGGCCAGAGATTGAAAGAGTTTGGTATTTTCATCCGCAAATCTGAAGTATCTGATCGTGCATCTTTTCCTCCAGTATTCATTCTGAAACTGTAACAATGTCTGCAAGTGAGATTTCAAAATTTTCCGGAAGTTTGATTCCTGGATAAATAGAGGTCTTTTGTCCTCGAGATTATCCATCGTAGCTAAAGATTCATTACAGTTTTGAATGATGATTTTTAGCTTTGAGATATCCCTGCTCCATCTCTTGAGATCATACCTCAGAGTTTTTAGTTTTTTACAAATGCGGGCGGCAGCGTTCGGTGCATGGCATGCCTTGGACCAGGAAGCAGCCACCACCTCCATAAACCCAGAATGGTTAATCCAAAAGTTCTCAAAACGGAAGAGTTTGGACTTGGGGATAGAGGACTCAATTGTAACCACACAGGGAATATGATCGGACACCGGTTTTCCTAATGGCAAGACCATTGTATTTGGAAACGAAGTGGTCCAGCAAGAGGATGAGAAGAACCAGTCAAGATGTTCAAGTAAGGGGTCGTTTTGCATATTACTCCAGGTATATGTTCGGCCCTTCACAGGTAACTCCATCAGAGACTGCGCTCTAATGATTTCATTAAAAAGCAACATGTCCGCAGCGTCACCCCCAGGTTTGTTTCTGTTAGTCGTGGAACGAATAAAATTGAAATCACCGAGGATCAACCAGTTCTCATCATCAGGTATATGCAGGTCAAATAACCAATTAGTAAAATCCACCCGACGCTGACCAGAACATGGACCGTAGACATTGATCAATTTCCACGAGTCACTGGACTGTGTAGCAACAAAAGAGACACCCACAGCAAACGAATCAACGTACCAAGGAGTGCCCACAAACACGGAGCTATTCCAGATAATAATAAGACCACCCGAGGCACCCACAGATGGGGCAAACACAAATTTATCAAACCGCTTAGGGCAGAAAGTTTTAATAAACGCCAGATCAAAAGATTCACGCTTTGTTTCCTGGATACATATCACAGAGCAACCACTAGTATCGATAGTATTTCTGAGAGCCAAAGTTTTAGCATTGGAGTTGATGCCCCGGATGTTCCACGACAAAACATTCCACGATTTATTCATGAACCAGCAGAAGTTCAGTCTCCAGCTCCCGTGGACGAGCGCTGATCATCCAGCAGCTTCTCAGGGGAAAGAGCATCCTGCGCAATCCCGCAGCGTTTGCCCATCTGTTGAAGATCTTCAATCGTCATAGGAGGGGGACAATCATCAGACCGAACCTGCACGGGGGCAGCAGCCAAAGAAACAGCTGTGATAAAAGAAGTTTCGCGTGGTTTCACCCGTGACTTAGAGCGTTTGATGTCAGAGACGTGGTTGATCTTGAAACCATCATACTTAGTAGAACGAGTACTTCTTCTGACAGTGGTTGTGTCAAGAGGCACAAGCACATTGTGGGACTGAGAGGCATTATAAAGAGAAGTAGAAGCAATCACCTGAAGAGCCGACCCTTGAACAGACAAGGTCACTGGATGTAACGCTGCATCTTGGGGGCAAGTCTTGAAATCTCCTTAAGACCAGGAGAACGAGCCGCCCTCCCCCACTCAGTGTCAAATGCTGAAGACCTGCATTCAGTGGCCTCCTGCAGCCAAGACGACGGGATGATGGCAGCCCCCATCTGAAAGATTGAACTGAACACCTCTGTCAGAACATCACGCTCTGGGACTATGCCCTCCAGCCAGGTAGACACAGCAACATTCAATTGGTTCTGTATAAACTTGAAAGGATTGAGGGGAAACATAACAGCCTCAGATGTCTGAAAGGCTAGGGCTGGCGTATATATGCGTTTAAGCATCCCTCCCATCCAGAGCAACAAATCATGATCGACAGTCACAAAGAAACTAGCTGAATTTCCTCCAGCTCTGACGAACGCAAGTCGTGGAGTAGGATTCCCAAGCACAAAACCATCCGCCAAAGCTTCCACCGCTTGAAACTCTAAGTCAGAAGACCAAACATCCGACAGGTTATCCTGGATATTGATTTCAGGATCCACCCCATCCATCAAAGCCGGTCCATCGTACTGGAAGAACGTTCTGCAGCTGAACCCTGTGTATGGCGGAGGAACCACAGGCCACAAAGGCCAACCATTATCCTGGAATTGTACCTGGGCCGGTTCTGGGGCGTGCCATGCCGCTTCATTCAGAGCCTCTTGGGCAGCAATCTCATCAATTCGTGCTTGCTGCATGAGGGTGTAGTAGGGAAGCTCATAAGGGTGGGGTGATGCATTCAGAAGCGGAGGAGCATCTTCATTGCCAACTAAATTAGAAATAGTATTCCTGCCATTCAGAACATACACTGGTACAGACCAGGATCGAGCAAGCCCTGGCAGCAAACCAACCCTGGTAACCAACAGACTATGTGGCACTTCAGCCACATCTTTGATATGGCATTTAACCAGAACTCGAGCTTTGTTGAAACCCGGACGTGGCCACACAAGGAGCTTTCCAAAGTTAGAAACGGCCTTGTGAATATAGTGCTCAGTCTGGTAATCCATAGGGAAAGCTAGAAACATAACCCAAACCTCATATTCAAAAGCAGGCATGCGCATATTGAGACCTTCATCATGAGGTACCAGAGAAAAAGTAGAATCCTCAGACAGAGCGTGAGGTCCCTCCCTAATTGCAGCATCCCGACTCTCCATATCCGCAAAGACCACACAGCCAATTCCTAACGGGTAAATAAAATCATCCACCAAATCATACTCTAGATCCCCAGTAATGATGCGACAGACCTCGGCCAACCAGAGCTCCTTTTGATGATCAGGGACTGGAGGATGGACTGTAACAATGGCATACCTGTCATGGTTGAGGGGCGGATCATCGACCACCATGACATGGCGCTGAACGCGATGAGCAGGGCCACGGTCGAAGGTCGATCCAACCGGGGCGAAGGCGAACGGGCGCACTAGAAAGTTCGCCATAGCTAGAGCTGTCGGAGGTGTGGAATCCGCCGAAAGAGGAATCGCCGATGACGGACAGCAAGAAATCGGTGGGAGCGGGGGCAATGAAGGTTGGGGTGGTGAGCTCGAGGACGCCGGCTGACTCGATTGGGGTTTTTGGCAGGCTGAAGTGACTACACCCTGACTAGGGAGGCGTATCGTCAAGCGTTGAGTGGTGGCCACTTCCGAGGAGCGTGGGATTTTCTGTTTCTGTTTCCAAATCCAACGGGCCCGCGTATCCCTCGCCACACGGGCCATACCAACAACCATAGAATTACCAAACACAGACGCCTCCAGCTCACCCCGAGGCAGGATCCTCTCAGATTTTGTTACTGGTAAAGATTTTTGTGCCCAAACCAAATGAGGTAAAGCATTGCAATAGCTGGGCTTACGGGCCACATGACCCAGACGGTGGCAGAACGGGCAACGACGAAGCCCAGGACAAAGGCTAGTCATGTGATCCATTGCAGAACACGCATTGCATGGATGGCCTAGAGGGTCCGGGCCCACCTTGCATGGCATATGGAAGTTGGGATTATTACGTGTAGAAACACAGGAGCCATGCACAGAAACATCCCCACAAGGCTGATAAAAGAACCCATTGCAACAATCAGCAACATGACCAAGCCGATCACATAAAGAGCAAAGCTTAAGCCGCTTGTATATATAATCTTTGGTGGGAACTGAAGAGATTTGTACCAATTGCTGAACACTGTCATTATCATAACCAGCCTGCCATCCATCCAATATGGAATAAAGAATAACATCCGGAATGGACTCCCATAAACCCCGAACAAACAACTCACCTCGAAAAGAAGGTAACTTGGCCGGAATCTCGGAGGAAATAGGTACGGATATGGATCCAATCCGAAAATTATCCTGAGAAACCGGAGCCCGAAAACTACCAAAAGAGAGCACCGTCGGGGGCTCGCCGGAATGCAAATCCGTCGGCGGCGGGATCAAACCCAATTTCTGAAACACTGGAATAGATGCAGGATCCATAGACCTATTTTGTTGAGATGATAACCATTTAGATTTGATCGCCGGACCAGGTGAAGAAGCCAAACCAGTCAACTCAGTATCCGTATGCCATGATTGAATCCTGGGGCGCTTGTTCATACCACGATGCAAATGAAAATGACAAATAAAGTCCGGCCAAATACGGTCCCGTAGCCCAAAGATAAAATGTCCCACTCGATTTGATGCCATAGAGAACCGAAAATGACGATCACCCAAGCGAACGACATTGAAACCCGCACCAAGCCCTCCAATACAAGACTGAAGAGCCAAACCAACCGAATCCACCGAAAGGGGAAAAGAGGCCGAGGAGAAGGAAACTTCAAGGAAGAATTCCTTGGAGCCGGAGTTGGGGACGAAATGGACCGTAGATCCAAACCGTGCACGCACCTGTGCCTCGACCTTAAGGCCGGGGAAAAAGTCCCAATGGAGGAGGCCATCCATTGGGTTCGCCAGGAGGAGATCGTAGGGTTAAACCCTAGAATCGCCATCGTAGTCGCCCGAGGTGGAGAGGAGAGAGGTGGGAGCCATCCATTGGGTTCGCCCCTAGATTTCGTACCACGGCATGTTGATGCCGCTCTTACTGTTTTCACTTGAGGGGGAAACTTCTTCTGTCCCCCTGTGTTCGGTTGCCGGGGCTCCTCGTTGTTGCCCTCGCTTTGTGATCCCTTTTTCCTGTTCTCGGCATTTAATTTTCCGGCCTATTTAAAAACCCAACAGTCTCTGTTGGTATGATTGGCTGGTTTTTCCGGGGTGCCATGTATCTGGCACGGGCGATCGAGTATGCTATCCAGGCTGGATGGTCCCTGATTGTTTCTCTTGTATGGTTTCTTCCGCTGGTTGGACTTGGAGCCACTGAATCTGGCGTTGACTGTAGTGTCATCGATATTATCACCATTGCTTCGGCGTTTGTGTCTGTTACGTCGGAGCTTGCTGTTGTTGTTCTTAACCTCGGAGGGGCCTACCTTGCTAGTTGTGTTTTTGCTGCGAGCCAACCAACTATCCTCACCTAGGAAAAAGCGGGTCATGAGTGCCGTGAGGGTTGCCATAGATTTTGGCTTTTCTTGGCCGAGGTGGCGGGCGAGCCATTCATCGCGGATGCTATGTTTAAAGGCCGCTAAAGCTTCGGCATCCGGACAGTCGACGATCTGGTTCTTTTTAGTTAGGAACCTAGTCCAGAACTTCCTGGCTGACTCCCCGGGCTGTTGAACTATGTGACTTAAGTCATCGGCGTCTGGCGGCCGAACATATGTACCTTGGAAGTTGTCAAGAAAAGCTTCTTCCAGGTCCTCCCAGCTGCCGGGCTGGCCCTTTAAGTTTTAGTGGGAGGTATTTGATGGCGTGAAGATCATCCACGCGGGCCATGTGGATGTGGAGACTAAAATCGTCGATCCATACCGCGGGATCGGTTGTTCCATCATATGATTCGATGTTTACGGGTTTAAACCCTTCTGGGATTTTGTGGTCCATTACTTCGTCAGTGAAGCAAAGAGGGTGTGCGGCGCCTCTATATCAGGCCGCATCGCGATGTAGCTCTGATGGAGTCCGTCTGCGGTTTTCGGCTCGGGCGTGACTAGGTTTGTCACGCCCGAATAGATAGTTGTCCCCGCGCATTAAGGCACGTCCTCGCGATCTGTAGATCAATCTTGTATGTTCTGCTCTACTGTCCAGGTCTTTGCGGAGGTCATATGTATCGCCCCGATCTATCTTATCCATGCCTTTACGGCGGGGTGGGACAATCTTGTTTTTGGCTCGGGTTGCAGTTTTATCCCGACCGCGCGATGGCCGATCAGCCGTCTTGCGTGATGTTGGTGCGGGATGTGGCACCTTATCGTCGAACTGAGGTAGTAATCTGTGCTTCGGGTAACTATTGGCTGGGCGTTTAGGGCCGTGTTCCTTGGCTGCCAGGACATCGGTCCATCTGTCATTGAGCAGGTCTTGATCAGCTTGAAGCTGCTGCTGCTTCTTTTTCAGGCTCCTCGCTGTGGCTATTAGTTGAAGCTTAAAGCGCTCCTGCTCCAGGGGCTCCTCAGGCACGATGAAGTCCTCGTTGCCGAGGCTCACCTCCTCCTCAGAGGGCGGGCGGTAACTACCGTCCTCCGAGTCTTCTTCTATGGCCTGTTCGTCAGGGCTGGCATGCCCTGATTCCCGATTGTCTCGTGCGGTAGTTTGTTCATCGGGTTCTTCTATGTCTTCGGCACCATCCGGAGTGTTGTCGTCTCCTGTGCCGGTGTTGCTATCCCTACTACGACGGTATTTAGAGCGGCGCCGTTGATGCCGGCGCTTTGGTTATGTTTTAGGAGGGTCCTCCTTTGCTGGGTTTTCCTTGTCATCGCCGCTATTATTTTTTGGCGTATCTACCATGTAGACGCCATATGAGGAAGTGGCCGTCCATCGTCCTGTGAACGGCGGGTTTTGGGCCTCCTCGTCTCCGGCATCGTCGTCCATACCGTCGATGTCTTCGGAGTCATAGTCAAGCGTGTCGGTTAAGTCTTCGACAGTGGCTATGAAGTGGGTGGTGGGTGGGAGGCGAAATTCTCCCCCATCATCAGCCTCCAGCTCGAACCGAACATAATTCGGCTGTGAGTCCCCCACCAAGGACATATTTCTTAATGAATTTAGCACATCGCCCAAGGGCGAATGCTGGAAGATGTCTGCGGTGCTAAACTCAAAGATCGATAAGTGATCCAGTTCGGCGTCCGCGGATGCACATGGCTCGGAATTTATGACCAGATACGAGTCCGGAGTTCCGGTGACAAATACGTCGTGTGACTTTAGTTCTATGTTCGTCTCCAACACCGTGGAATCTGCGGCCTCCGTGGTGGGGTTGAGCCTCCCGTCCTTGGACGGCGCAATATGCTCCGGATCTACGGCCAGAGCAGTTACAGGAGCAATCTCCTGGATGCGGCCCGATGACGGATTTAGGTCATGTTCATCAGGGTGACTAGGAGCGGTCGCCGTGGTCTCGAATCCGGCAAAGATCAAATCTCCACGGATGTCCGTGACGTAATTCAAGCTCCCAAATCTGACCTGATGGCCAGGGGCATAGCTGTCGATCTGCTCCAGGTGGCCAAGCGAGTTGGCCCGCAGTGCGAAGCCGCCGAACACGAAGATCTGTCCGGGGAGGAAGGTTTCCCCTTGGACAGCATTGTTGTTGACGATTAAAGGGGCCATCGAACCTTTCGTCGACGGCACAGTGGAACTCTCAATGAAAGCACCAATGTCGGTGTCAAAACCGATGGATCTCAGGTAGGGGGTCCCAAACTGTGCGTCTAAGGTCGATGGTAACAGGAGACAGGGGACACGATGTTTACCCAGGTTCGGGCCCTCTCTATGGAGGTAATACCCTACTTCCTGCTTGATTGATCTTGATGGATATGAGTATTACAAGATTTGATCTACCATGAGATCGTAATGGCTAAACCCTAGAAGTCTAGCCTGTATGACTATGATAATGAGTATCTGTCCTTTCCGGACTAAGTCCTCCGGTTTATATAGGCACCAGGAGGATCTAGGGTTACACAAGGTCGGTTACAAAGGAAAAGAATCTACATATTCGGTCTCCAATCTTGCCTTCCATGCCAAGGAGAGTCCCATCCGGACACGGGTGCAGTCTTCGGTCTTCGTATCTTCACAGCCCATCAGTCCGGCCCATGGCTAACAGGCCGGACGCCCAAGGACCCCTTAGTCCAGGACTCCCTCACCTGCGGCAGGGAAGGAGATCTGATGCGGCGAAAGACGGTCAGGAGTCGTGATGTCTGGTTTGGTGGATGTTTCTGTCGATGGAGCAGCTCAGGTGAGGTGGACGACATCGCGGCAGGAGCAGGACAAACCACACAAAGTTCCCTTCGACACCTACCTGTAATTGAAGTAATTCTGTAAGGGCTCATTTGGCTTGCATGATTCTAAAAACGCAGGGATAGGAAAAACACCAGAATAGGATAGGAATGCACATGGTAAACAGAGCATTTGTAAACACAGGATTTCTGTCAACTTGGGTGTTTGGTTTACAGGAATTGGAAGAGCAGAGGAATGCAAAGAAACATGGCCAAAATAAAGTGAAACCATATGAAAGCGTGTACAGTTAGAATGTTATTCTGCCACTAATGCACTTGGTCTTGTTTTCATGCATAGGATTTTGAAAAGTAGGTCCAGGTGGATGTTTTGCTTCAATCCTTTCAACAAAATGCATGAATAATTGAATAGTAGAGTGCCATTGGAAAATTCCCTATTGCTATGTTTTTCCGTTGAACCAAAATAGCCCTAATGGATCGACATGAATGTATAGTAATAAGTGATGCAACAAGTGTACAACCTCTTTGCCGTAGCCGTGTTGACCTCCATATCATTGGGTTGGTCGCTGAAGCAGTTGAGGCAGAGGTGGCTGTCGGAGGTGTGGAGGAAGATCTGAGGAATCTGTAGACGGCGTCCAGGGCACTGCTCTGTTGTGATGGATTGTTCTGTCGTTGGAGCAGCTCCGGTGAGCCGTAAGACGTCAAGGCTGAAGCAGCACAAGACAGACATCGTCAATCTCAAGTGGGATTCTAATAGCATCTCCAATAGATGATGTAAAATAGATGTAAAATTTACATCACCAATAACCACCTGACTACAACAGATGAGGTTAAAACTGTTGACTCTGAACTTAACTGTCGAAACTGAAATTTACTGTGGAATCTGAATGTTACTGTCGAAACTGAACGCAATGGTAGGAGAGAGGCACTTGACATGTAGTTTAGGGAGGACCTGCAGTTCATCTTCAACCTGCACCCCCCTGAGCCGCCAGCCACCACCGGACGAACCGCCGGCCTTAGCTGTCGGTGTCAAAACCGGCGGATCTCGGGTAGGGGGGTCCCGAACTCTGCGTCTAAGGCGGATGGTAACAGGAGGCGGGGGACATGATGTTTACCAGGTTCGGGCCCTCTCGATGGAGGTAATACCCTACTTCCTGCTTGATTGATCTTGATGATATGAGTATTACAGGAGTTGATCTACCACGAGATCGTAGAGGCTAAACCCTAGAAGCTAGCCTATGGTTATGCTTGTTGTTGTCCTACGGACTAAACCCTCCGGTTTATATAGACACCGGAGGGGGCTAGGGTTACACAGAGTCGGTTACAAGGGAGGAGATCTACATATCCGAATTGCCAAGCTTGCCTTCCACGCAAGGAGAGTCCCACCCGGACACGGGACGAAGTCTTCAATCTTGTATCTTCATAGTCCAACAGTCCGGCAGAAGTATATAGTCCGGCTGTCCGAGGACCCCCTAATCCAGGACTCCCTCAGTAGCCCCCGAACCAGGCTTCAATGACGATGAGTCTGGCGCGCAGATTGTCTTCGGCATTGGAAGGCGGATTCTTCTCCAAATTCTGAGTACCTGTCGAGTAGTGTCCGGCTTCCCATGAATGTTGCACTCCTTGGCTTCTGCGCCTAATAATGGCTATCCTCCACGTGTCGAGCGAATGCGAGAAGTCGGGGCATTTTTACACTTGCCACCCTAACCATGTAAGTAAATCGTCTATTTAAAGAGGCGGGGATCCTCAGATCCAGATCACACCGTCTTCCCACAGCGAGTATCCATCGAAGCACGCCCGGAAAAGTCCATCCCATCATGATCGGCCATCGCAGCTCCTCCTCTCGCTCCCGTAGCCCTAAGCCAGGCAATTGGAAGAAGTGTTCCGTCCCTCACAGCCAATTAGTAGAGTTACAGACCCAGGGATTCCTCCCTCCAGCGTATATGGTCCCCGTTCGAGCCGGACTAGCCACTTATAATGGCGGGGAGCAAGCGGAGAGCTTTCCCAACCCATCTATGGGGGAGCGGGTATGCCTTGTCCCTTACTTATTAAGGGGACTTGGATTTCCAATCCATCTGTTCCTCCGCGGGCTCCTGGAGTTCTACGGCCTCCAGCTGCATAATTTTACTCCCGCCTTCATATTACACATCGCTGGCTATGTCGCCCTTTGCGAGCTGTTTTTGGGCTGCAAAGCTCATTTCGAGCTATGGAAGAGGCTATTCTGCCTCGTACCCCAGAGGGGTCAATATATCAAGTGGGCGGAGCCGAAATATGGCGCATCGCCGGGACCGGATACCTGTCCGGTACTCCGAAGACTGGCCTTCGGAGTGGTTTTATATGGAGGACGTCCCCCTTCCGGACCCTGTTCGGATGGGCCTTCCCGAGTTTAATAACGCCCCTTTGAAGAAACGCCACAGCTGGCGCCCTCGGAGCCCCCAGGAGGAAGATAACAGAGAGGTCCTCTACCTGATGGGCCGGATACAAACGCTGGCCAAATCAGGATTGATAATAATCGAGGTTATGTCAATATGTATAATGCGGGGAGTGCAACCACTTCAATATCGGAGACAACCCATGTGGCACTTCAATGGAGAAGACGATGCCACCCGCTGCGGTCGTAAAGGTCCGGACTCCGTCGCTGCTCTAGCGAAAATACTGTCCGATTGTATAAAGGAGAGGAAGAGGAGTTCATCCGCATCAAGCCACGGGATGGATTCTCCATGTACAACCCCCAAGCTGGGTGAGCTGCTACTTTTTACTCCAAACTTTCCCGCATTCTTCGTCATAAGTATTTACCTTGCCATTTCATAGCAGGAACTGCGAAAAGCTGTGAGGGAGGTCCACAGCCCGCCTCCACAACCAGAGGACCCTGACCGGGCCCTCGACCCCGGACTCGAAGAAGATCCGGACACATTTGTGGAGCTTATTGACAGGACGTTCTATCAATTAAGCTGCGACGGTGCCATGGTGGCCATCATAGCCGATTATCCTGGACTACTCCCTGCATCGCATGTAAGTGAAACCGGAGTGCCAACTTCCGAGAAGGATCCCTTTTTCTGCACTTCACCTACCGCACACATATGGTGTCTTACAGGGAAGGCCCTCGGGACGCCATGCCGAACCCGCAGTGACTCACCAACAAGGGGCACCGAAGCCGGGTAGGCTTAAAAGGAAGGCGGTCAGGACTGAGACGCCGTCGCAGAGGTATGAAAAAGAACCCTACTCCGTGGTTGTCGTCTTTTAAAATATAATAACGCCCATGTTTCCTAGTAGGAAAAACACTCGCCAGACTATATCCGGAGAGGTTGCTGGCCACACCTCCACCAGTCGGGCTCCAGAGCCGGACTTAGAGGCGGATGCTAACATGGGGCCAACACCGGATGTTCCTCCTACAGAGGATGCAGATAGGCTGTCCGCTACGAATTCCGAAGTGGAGAGCGCCATGAATCACAGGCGTCGTCGGGCCGTACTCCGCGACGCTTGTTTCTCCCAAGAGGCTTCAACTCAGGAGACGCGTACATCCGAGCTGCTCAAAATGGTCTTGCCAGAGCCACGGACCAGTATGTAAAGGATATACGGGTAAGAAAATCTAATAATTATGTATATCAGTAGCCCCTGAGACTTGAAACAGTTGACACAACTGATTTAAGGATCATTATTTGTGTAGGTTCTTACGGAGAAGAATACCCAGTTGTCTCAAGAGCTGGAGGAGTGTAAAGCCCAGCTTCAGGCCACAGTTGCCGCAGTGAAGGAGTCCGAGAAGGCCCCATGTGGTAATACTTGTTTCTATTGCAAAGAATGACATGTACCAGGTAGTATGCGGCATGTATGCAAATCTAACAATAGATTCCGCAGATGACCCCGGAGTGAATCCGGAGGTTGTGCGAGGCGATGAGCAACATGCTCAACGACAGCTAAAGGCTGGCGAGCGCGTGCTTAAGAAGGTTAGGCAGGAGAAAAACGATCTCCAAGATGCCAATATCCGGCTGAGTGTTGAACTGAAAGATGTTCGGGCCCAGCTTGCTGACTCCGTAAAGGAGAATAAGAGGCTTCGACGCGGCATTTTTAGTAAGTGCTTGAACGAACTTTTATAGAGTTCGGCGAAGAAACCGACTAATAGAGTTATATCTGTAGGTATGCTGACGGGTCGTCCCGCAGAAGAGATGCCCGGGTCTGCAGGTGATCTTCTGCCCGAGCTCTCACAACTGCACGAACAAGTTCGGCAGGTGATGCAGGGCATTGCCCAGGCCTTGTGGCCATCCGCCTCCCTGCCAGGAGGCATGGGGGAGCTCGCAGAGATGCTCAAGGGAGCGCGGCGGCGCTTCCGATTATGGAAGATATCTGCCTGCCGACAAGGTGCGAGGGAAGCCTGGGCCATGGTGAAGACTCGATATACCAAGGCTGACCCGAACCATATGGCCGAAGTCGGACCTGTGGGGTCTGATGGGAAAGAAATCCCCGTCAGTTTGGTGTATGACCAGGTGAAATTAGCCGCAAAGTATTCCCAACAGGATTGTAGGCTAGACAGCTTGTTGGATGGTATAGAAGAAGAATTAGTCAGTCTAAGTGACTGTGTACTTCAATTGACATATATTGTGCCTAGCCGGATTGTAAATCATTTGTCATGGCAGACCTTTTCGCTTCGACCTCCGGAGCCGACAGTCCGGAGTGAATCCGAATACCCGCTCAGTTATGTAAAAACCGGGGTATGCGTGGAAACCAGGCGTAGGGGTCATAAGTGCTTGAACAGACAAGTACCCAACTAGCTATGTTATATTACATGGATAGTAAGAAACATCTTCTAGGGAGAATAGTTCCGTTAGGGGTTCCTTTCCCTGGGTATGCATGCATTAATGTGCATGTCCGAACTACGAAAGGAGACGCAGGATATAAACATCTGGGGGCATGTATTACAATAACTAAAAGTCATCTTTTGTTCACCGACCGAATATTCCCTTAAGAACGCTAGCTTTCGGCTTCACCCAGTCTGAGGTACACATCCGGCTGACCCGGCAGTAACAATCGCAGAGGTGCTCCCCTTATGCCCTAGCCGAATTAACGGGAACGTAGGGCATAAACACAAGAGCCAGGCAACCCAGCTTGGCCAAAACTTAAGTCATATCGATGCATATAATGGTGAAGAAAAGGTACATGTGGAAAAGTAACACATGTGCGGGGGGCATAAAGCCCGGAACATAATTATATTAAGCTTCTGTATAAGAAGCCCCCAGGTATAGTGATCACGCCTAGCGCGTCAAGATTGTGTAGTCAAGACACATTTTAACCTTGTAAGGCTGTGAAGAAAAAGGGAAAAAGAAAGAAAGAAAAGACAGATAGCTGATATATAAAAAATTGATGGAGGTAAGGAGACGAACACATAGTCCGGAACTAGGCGTAGAACCTTCGGAGTCTGGCTGCGTTCCATGGGTTTGGCTCGAGTCGATTGTCCGATGCATCCCGCAGACGGTACGCTCCACCGGTCAGAACTTGGTCGATAACGAAGGGACCTTCCCATTTGGGCTCGAGTTTGTTCTTTTTCTTCTCTGGTAGGCGTAGAACTAGTTCGCCAACATTATAAGTTTTGGCCCGTACTTCTCTGCTTTGATACCGTCGAGCCTGTTGCTGATAGAATGCGGAGCGGGCTTTTGCCACGTCACGCTCCTCCTCCAGGGCGTCCAAACTGTCCTGCCGATCAAGCTCGGCTTCTTTCTCTTCGTACATGCGCACTCGAGGTGAGTCATGAATGATGTCGCAGGGCAGTACCGCCTCTGCGCCGTACACCATGAAAAACGGTGTGTATCCGGTAGTGCAATTCGGCGTGGTCCGCAGCCCCCATAGTACGGAGTCGAGCTCCTCTACCCAGTGTGTATCTGATTCCTTTAAGGATCACACTAATCTGGGTTCAATGCCGCTCATGATAAGACCATTTGCCCATTCGACCTGACCGTTTGTTTGGGGGTGATGGACGGAGGCATAATCGAGCTTAATGCCCATGTTGCTGCACCAAGTTTTTACCTCTTCGGCTGTAAAGTTCGAGCCATTATCGGTGATGATGTTGTGGGGGACACCGTAACGGTGCACGACCCCGGATATGAAGTCTATCATTGGTCCGGATTCGGCCGTTTTAACCGGTTTGGCTTCTATCCATTTGGTGAATTTATCCACCATGACCAATAGGTATTTTTTTCTTATGGCTTCCCCCTTTAAGGGGTCCGACCATATCAAGCCCCCAGACCGCAAAGGGCCAAGTAATGGGGATTGTTTGGAGAGCGGTAGGTGGCATATGGCTTTGGTTTGCAAAAAGCTGGCAGCCGACGCAACGTTGAACGAGGTCCTGTGCGTCTGCTCGGGCCGTCGGCCAGTAAAAACCTGTTCGGAAGGCCTTGCTTACAAGGGCCCGGGCTGCGGCGTGATGGCCGCCAAGTCCAGCATGAATTTCTGCCAATAGTTGTCGTCCTTCCTCTTCGGAGATGCACCTTTGAAGTACTCCGGTAGCGCTTTTCTTATAAAGCTCTCCCTCGTGGACCTTGTAGGCTTTAGACCGCCGCACAATGCAACGTGCCTCGTTTGGGTCCTCGGGGAGTTTTTGCCTAGTTAGGTAAGCCAAGAAGGGTTCTGTCCACAGGGCGATGACGGCCATAATCACGTGGGCCGAAGGTGTTATTTCAGTGGTTGAGCCTTCGATTACGTCGGAGTGTTCGGGATCTGGCGTTGTGGCCGGGTCCGGACTATTGTTGCCGGTCTCTCCTTCCCATACCACGGATGGCTTAAACAGCCTTTCCAAGAAGATATTAGGTGGGACAGGGTCGCGCTTAGCGCCGATGCGGGCGAGGATATCCGCCGCCTGATTGTTTTCCCGGACCACATGGTGGAATTCAAGCCCCTCGAACCGAGCTGACATCTTGAGGACGGCGTTGCGGTAGGCCGCCATTTTCAGATCCTTGGCGTCGAAGTCTCCATTTATTTGAGATATTGCGAGGTTCGAATCCCCACGCACCTCTAGGCGTTGAATGCCCATGGAGACTGCCATCCGGAGACCATGTAACAGGGCCTCATATTCTGCTGCGTTGTTGGAGTCTGTGTATAGTATTTGGAGTACGTATTGGACTGTATCTCCGGTGGGGGATGTCAGGACGACACCAGCCCCCAGACCAGCCAGCATTTTAGAGCCGTCAAAATGCATGATCCAATTGGAGTATGCGCCGTACTCTTTAGGGAGTTCGGCTTCTGTCCATTCGGCGACGAAATCAGCCAGTACTTGTGACTTAATGGCTCGCCGTGGTTTGTATATTATGTCGAACGGGAGGAGCTCAATAGCCCATTTGGCAATCCGGCCCGTGGCATCGCGGTTGTTTATTATGTCGTTGAGTGGTACTTCAGAGGCCACCGTAATTGAACACTCTTGAAAGTAGTGTCGTAGTTTCCGGGATGCCATGAAGACCGCGTATGCTATCTTTTGATAATGTGGGTACCGTGATTTGCATGGAGTGAGGACAGTGGATACGTAGTATACCGGCTTTTGAAGCGGGAACTTATGTCCTTCCGTCTCTCGTTCGACGACGAGCACTTCGCTTACAACTTGGTGTGTTGCCGCTATATATAACAGCATTGGTTCACCGACATTTGGCGCGGCCAAGATTGGGTTGGTGGCCAGGATGGCTTTTATTTCTTCCAATCCGGCCGGGGCCGCATCCGTCCACTCGAAGTGTTCGGTGCGTCGAAGAAGGCGATAAAGGGGTAGTGCCTTTTCTCCTAATCGGGAGATAAAGCGGCTTAAGGCAGCCACGCATCCAGTTAATTTCTGGATTTGCTTGAGGTCTGTTGGGATGGCCAACTGTGACAGAGCTCGGATTTTAGCCGGATTTGCTTCAATTCCTCTACTGGAGATGATGAAGCCCAGGAGCTTTCCGGCGGGCACGCCGAAAACGCATTTTTCTGGATTGAGCTTGATGTCGTATGTTTGGAGATTGTCGAACGTGAGCCTCAAGTCGTCTATTAAGGATTCGACGTGTCTGGTTTTGATGACCACGTCGTCTACGTATGCCTCCACTGTCTTGCCAATTTGTGTTTCCAAGCATGTCTGAATCATGCGTTGATAGGTTGCACCGGCGTTTTTGAGCCCGAAGGGCATGGTGTTGAAACAGAAGGGGCCGTATGGAGTGATAAATGTCGTTGCGGCTTGATCGGACTCCGCCATCTTAATTTGATGGTATCCGGAGTATGCGTCGAGGAAACACAATGAGTCGTGTCCTGCGGTAGCATCGATAATTTGATCGATGCGAGGGAGGGCGAAGGGATCCTTGGGGCAAGCCTTGTTAAGGTCCTTAAAATCGACACATAGGCGCCAGGATTTGTCCTTCTTTGGTACCATCACCAGGTTTGCTAGCCAGTCCGGGTGTTTTATTTCTCGAATGAATCCGGCCTCAAGTAACTTGGCTAGCTCCTCTCCCATGGCTTGTCGCTTAGGCTCAGAGAAACGCCGAAGAGTTTGCTTGACTGGCTTGAACCTCTTTAGAATGTTGAGGCTATGCTCGGCCAGCCTGCGTGGGATTCCTGGCATGTCTGAAGGATGCCAGGCGAAGATGTCCCAATTCTCGCGCAAGAACTCCTGTAGTGCGGCATCTACTGTGGGGTTTAACTGTGCCCCGGTGGATGCTATTTTTGTACGGTCCGTTGGGTGGACTTGGAATTTGACTATTTCGTCCGCTGGTTTAAAAGGGGTGGACTTGGGTCTTTTGTCGAGTATCACGTCGTCCCTGTCCACTGTGGAGCGCAGCGCGGTTAGTTCTTCGGCCGCAAGGGCTTCGGATAACGCCTCGAGGGCTAGTGCGGCGGTTTTATTTTCGGCGCGGAGTGCTATGTCCGGGTCACTAGTTAGAGTGATGATTCCATTAGGCCCGGGCATTTTGAGCTTCATGTACCCGTAATGGGGTATAGCTTGGAAGATCGTGAATGCCTCCCGCCCTAGAAGGGCGTGGTACCCGCTACTGAACGGGGCCACTTGGAATGTGATTTCTTCGGACCTATAATTCTCCGGTGTGCCGAATACCACATCTAGTGTGATTTTTCCTGCACATCGTGCCTCCCGACTAGGGATGATCCCTCTGAAGGTCGTGCTGCTTTGCTCAATGCGGCTCCTGTCTATTTCCATTTTTCGAAGAGTCTCCTCATAGATGAGGTTTAATCCGCTGCCATCGTCCATGAGCACTTTAGTAAGCCGGAAGCCGTCCACAATTGGACTAAGGACCAAGGCGGCTGGTGCTCGGGCTGTTCGGAATTTAGGTTCGTCACTGGCATTGAAGGTTATAGCCGTATTGCTCCATGGATTTATTGCTGCCACGTGGCAGACTTCGGCAAGGCTGCGGAGTGCTCGCTTACGCCTATTATTTGAGGCGAAGGTCTCGAAGACTGTCAATACTGTATTGTTATTGTCCATGGGATGGTGCTCTGTGGTATTGTTGATGAGGAGATCCTCACCGCTCTTGGCCACCTGCCGGAGTATCCAACATGCTCTAAGGCTATGAGTTGGCGTGGTATCCGGTGTACTGTGAATTTTGCATGGCCCGTTGAGCCATCCCTCCAATATAGTTCCACGTCCTGCAGTGGGCTTTTGTTTCTTTGTAATTAGATCGGGTGACTTACGAGAGTATACCCTTTTAGTTCAGACGGGGGGTTTAGTGAGAACCGGAGGATCCCAGAGTTTTGTTTGGGTTTTCCAGGCGCTTTCCATCGCACAGTACTTCTGTACTATGGCCGCCAAGTTAGCAAAGTGTGCTATGTCACGGCGACTTATGGTGTTGAGGATTCCCTTGTCTGTGCAGTTTTTGCAAAAGAACGAAATTGTGTCTTCCTCGCGACAGTCCTTGACCTTGTTCATTACAAGGAGGAATCTGGCCCAATAGTGATGTACTGTCTCTTGGGGCTCTTGTCTAATGTGGGAAAGATCACTTATATCTGGGTGGGTGGGTAGATTTAAGTCCGAACCCTGACCTGATCTGAGACCCAGGGGCGGGGGAGTTTCTGATCTTAGAAGTTCGGGCTCCGGGATTTTTCCCAATAGGTCTGGCCCGCTGTCTGATTCTAGGTTCAAAGCTTGGGCCATGTCCTCCCGTAGACGGGTATCCGGCTCGGAGAGCTCGGGAATCCGGACATAGTTTGTCCTCAAGATAGAGGAAGAATCGCTGCGTTGCTCCTCCACCACCGCTATCTGATGGGTGACCGGCGGAGAGTTAATCTCCCTTTGGTCGGGTTTAAGCCCGATCCGATCATAGTCCGTAGTGACTCCCAAGGCGGCGATGCGATCCAAGAGCTCATTCAAGGAAGAGAGCTCCATTGGATCCATCTGCTCGGTGAATTCCGAGCCGACACGGAGGCTGTTTTCGATGACCCGAGAAGTCATCGTCGGCGCAACGGCCGAGCGGGCGGTCATGACGAAGCCGCCTAGTCGGAGAGTTTGGCCTACAGCCAGGGCTCCCCCAGAGGTGATGTTGTCCTTGACAACGAGACGAGCCATCAAGCCTTATGATGACGGCACAGTGGAACTCTCAATGAAAGCACCAATGTCGGTGTCAAAACCGGCGGATCTCGGGTAGGGGGTCCCGAACTGTGCGTCTAAGGCGGATGGTAACAGGAGGCGGGGGACACGATGTTTACCCAGGTTCGGGCCATCTCGATGGAGGTAATACCCTACTTCCTGCTTGATTGATCTTGATGATATGAGTATTACAAGAGTTGATCTACCACGAGATCGTAGAGGCTAAACCCTAGAAGCTAGCCTATGGTTATGATTATTGTTGTCCTACGGACTAAACCCTCCGGCTTATATAGATACCGGAGGGGGCTAGGGTTACACAGAGTCGGTTACAAGGGAGGAGATCTACATATCCGAATTGCCAAGCTTGCCTTCCACGCAAAGGAGAGTCCCACCCGGACACGGGATGAAGTCTTCAATCTTGTATCTTCATAGTCCAACAGTCCGACAGAAGTATATAGTCCGGCTGTTCGAGGACCCCCTAATCCAAGACTCCCTCACCAGCGCCACCTCGCCGCACCGAAACAACTCCCCACCGCCGGTCCGCCGTCGCCCCGGCCAGCCCTCTAGGCCCCCGCCCCCCACCCTGAACCCTAAGATAGATAGTGGGGTACCTCTCCGGCGAGCCCCCGTCCCCGCTGTGGGTGGTTCTTCCGTAACTCCGGCAAGCCCCCCCACCCCCTGAAAACCGACTGACCCAAAAGTCGATTCAGTCGACTGAAGTGTAGCTAAATTAGAGCAGAGCAGCAGCACGAGCGAGGGGGAGAGCAGCAGCAGCAGCAGCGCGAGCGAGCGAGAGCCGGATCAGCGGCAGCTGGGCGAGCGAGCGATCGAGCGAGAGCCGGAGCAGCAGCAGCAGCAGCAACAGCGCGAGCGAGCGAGCGAGAGCTGGAGCAGCAGCAGCAGATCCGGCTGGTATGGACGCCGCCACCAAAGGGGCCTCGCACTGGGGGAGAGCCGCCATGGAGATGTCGCCCGCGGCGCCGGCTTCAAGGTAGCCGCTCCATGGGGGTGCGGGATGGAGCACCGTCGACGCCGGGAGGTCGAGTTAAGGATAAGGTGCAACGCGATGAGTGTACAACCTCTTTGGTGGCGCCGAGTAGGCCTCGGCTTCGTCCGAGGAGTCGGTGAGGATGCTGCGGTTTTGGTGGAGCAGGTTAAGGCGGCGCTGTGGGGATGGAGCAGCCGCGATAGACGAGGCGATCGTCGGAGCAGCTCCTTGGAGGTGGAGGACGGGGCGGCTGAACCAGCGGGACGACGAGATGGACGACAGATCCTCATCCGGGGAGGTGGACGAGGGACGTCGAGCTGTTGCGGTGGACGATGTCGTCGGGGAAGAGGCTCCGGCTGGGCAGCGGTGAGGTGTCGACGGAGGAGGGTGGGGTTTCGCGGCTGGAGCGAAGAGGTTATGGCGGCCTGGGATTTCGAATGGCAAAAAGGAGGCGATGGGAGGGGGTGAACCATGACTTAGGGACGCGCTTGTCCAAAATGTAGGATGTGTTACAAAAGTACCCCCCACCGATTTGAACTAGCGGCCCTTTTGGCTCAGGGTTAGAAGGGGGATTTCGCATGTCGGGATTTGGCAGCTGGAGGGAGTTTTCGCGCGCGTTGTAATTTCGGGATATCAAGTTGCGGGTTGTGAAGGCGCCAGTTTTGGGAGCACGATATCTGAATTTTCAGGATATAACAAGGCGCGGGTTGAATTTTAGGGACAAGCCTAACGTGTAATATTGTACTTGTACGTACCAAATCAATTCGCACTTCCCTCAACTAAAAAGAAAACAAAAAAAATAAAACTATTCACACCACACAAAGAGAGAGTCTTGCCCCGTTTTACTATAAAAATGATATTCAAAGCTACTCCCTCCTTCCATCTATATAGGGCCTAATGCGTTTTTCGATGCTAACTTTGACCAAATATTAGAGCAATAATATATGACATGCAACTTACACGAAGCACACCGTTAAATTCGTCTGTTAAAGGTTCTTTCAATGATACAATTTTCACATTGTGCATGTCATGTACTATTAATCTTGTCAATAGTCAAAGGCAGTCTTAAAAAATGCATTACGCCCTATATAGATGGAAGAAGGAGGGAGTATGAATCCATGTTATGTCCAATCAAATTTTTTCGCTTGCTGTATGATGCATGTAACCTACTCATACCAACATTTTAGTGCATTCCAAATGTCTATACTACCGCTGCAATTCGAACTGAATTTGAATTCGTTTGTCTATTTCAATAAGAATCTACAATCATGATTGTTGCCAACTTCAACCATCATTCGTGTATTACCTTAATAACACACCACATGATTACTATAGAGATATATATGAACTATGTGTACTACATGAACTCAAATTCTAGTTTTTTGAATACACTTGATGTTGATTCCAAATAATAGTACATTTGATGTACTAACTATATATTCGTAATCTAAACCATGTTCCATACGTACACCGTGTTTATCACACATGGTATAGTGCCCCGCCCCCTACATTATGACAAGTATTTAGACCTGAGCTGCAAAAGCCACACATTAGCCCAAATTATGATCAATGTTCTATATATTATACGTAGTACTAGCAAGGTGCCCATGCGTTCCATAAAACATCAACATGATCAAGGGGAGGCCTAATTTGCAAATATGGAGAGGGGTGTGGGTATCTTTTTTCAAAATTGCCATAGTTTCCTTCCTATCCGTCAGATATAAATCGGACGACCTATATTGCAGGATGGCAGGCACACCATCATCAACAACTCCGTTTTTTTATAAGAGTAGAATAAAATATATTATATGTAGTATAACATGTTCATAACCACACCATGTGTATCACCGTTATATATATTCACACATGCGTCGGTTTAAAACACTATGATAAATTCTTCAAATATCCGAATTCGCTTTTTATAATGAAGTATGATCTCTATTCGTCTTTTCCACCCACACAATCCTCTTATCTTTGTAGCTAGCGCTAACTTTCTCTCATGCATGCACACGCCCGCATCCCTCTCACCCTCCCTCAGCATTCTCTAGCTCCATCGTGCACATTTGTCTTTTCACTTTAGGTCGTTCACCCACGGTATGTGTAGGCCCCCCAGCTCCTTCTTTACGGCACACGTCGATCGATGCCTCTCTAGCCAGGTGTGCCTAGCACAAACACAAGCTTCCCCTCTTCTCTTATCACCGTCCATGCCTCACTCCCACCACTCTTTTCATTGATCTCGTACTCGCACACTCCTTCCCCCTCGATATAGTATGACTCTCGTACCACCTCCTAGATGCATACCTCTCTCTCTATCCTTCTCCCCGTGCCTCATTTGCTTCTAACACACACATGCATGTATACCGATCGGTCTCCCAACATATACCTAGGTCGACTTTAACTATTCCCCCCCATCAATCGACGTACCTCACAAGTTATGTCTATCCTTTCTCTGACAAAGGACGATTGATCTTCCTATGTAGTTATGTCTGCTTACCACAGCCATATCGTCCCCCCTCATCATTCGTGCATGCCTCCTGACCCGTCTCTCACACGCACGTGCACGGACAGGCAGCCATCCCCTCTCTTATTGATATTGCAGGTGTGCCCTCCGGTTGTCTAGCAAGCCTATCCCACCATTTGTTAGAAGCAACTCCACTACCACCCCCTCCAACACTCTAGCTCTGTCTCTCTCCCAACCTTATTCCTCTCCTACACATATGCATGGATGCCGATCGATCTCCCTTAATACATGAGGTAGGCCTCTCTCCTCCTCCACACATATACCAGCCATTGTACCTCTATAGTTAATTAGGCCTCCCTCCCCCCCACCACCACACACCGATAGTCGAGCGCTGTAGGTAGGTATCCATGCCACAGAGACAAACTGCACCTGTCCCCTCTCACATTCCAGTAGGCGAGCCACTATATATCTTTGACGTGGGCACACACAAATTCGATGGCACTCTTTATCGATCGCGCGCACACACACACACACATCATCCCTCTCTTCGATTCTATGGACACCTCAAGCCGATGATACCTCCACTCTCTTCTCGTGGATCGCCCCCTCTATATATATGATATATCCAGGACTCTTTTTCACACACATTGCATATGTTACATTTTTTGATTGACCCCCCCCCCAAAAAAACTATCACGAACCACACACTATATCTCTCTACGTTTGTATCTCTCTCACACAACCCCACGTAGGTGGTGTACGTATACAAGAAAAGAATAGGTGCACTGTGCACGTACTCATGCTTCGTGCCCAGCCACACCCGCGCGGGTACACGGTGGAGCTCATTTCCGTACGAAATGGCAGCCCACGTGCTAATTTGAACGCATGTAGCGGTTGTTTACCTACGGAGGTCGTGTACAACGCGTGCACGAAACAAAGTTCGACTTGATGCGTTGGCGCGTTATTTTTAAATAAAGTTATATCGCTCAATGGCACATACACAGAATATAAAACGATTTTTATGGAGAAAAAGGTAGTCCGCTCCACTATATACAATGGAGCCTGCCTGCCTGGTTTGTCTCTCTTCAGAGTATCTCACACAAGGCTGCGGTGGCCTCTCTCTCTCCCTCACCGTTGGTCACTGATCCAGCCGCATCCCGTCCGCCGGAGGAAAGGGAGGGCGTGCATCGTTTCTCCGTTCGACGGCACCGAGGAAGCACGTCCCGATCTGCGCTACACGTCGTTCTCTCTGACCAAGCTCCGGCGCGGTAGGGCCTACGCCACCTGCTCGCTGCCGCAGTATGAGCAGATTCCTCCCACCGCTGGTCACCTAGTTACATCCCGATGACCTCCAGGTATCCCCTCCGGCCTTGCTCCACTGCCCGTCTTCCCACGTTGCTGCATGTGGATCATCCATAGTTCTTTGCCCAAAACGTAGCTCGTCCGACGTACTTTCCATATTGCAATCTCGTCCTCACACCGTTTTAGACAAACACAACCGTGTTGTTATCTTCCCTTAGGACAAGGAATATGCTTCTTTTTTGTCGTCGCATGTGTCATCAACTATTATTGGCCAGTAATTGTTTCCTTGCTACCTCTTTTTTGCAAACAGGGCTATCCATTTCACCTCGTTGCTATTGCGACCTTTTGGTGAACTGCACAAATCACTTTTTTCTTAAGAGTGTTTTGTGCAGTTCTACCAAAATGTCACACGGGCAACGTCTCTACATTTCAGTTCGACTACACAAAGGGAGATTGGTTTTGCTCTATCCTCCTTATCGTGGATTTATCACGGCAGATGTCCTAGTGTGAGGACTTAGTCGTGAGGCCAACGCATCTTTGTAGTAACTTGAGAGGGGTTGAGCGGAATCGAGAGACACAACACAAGACAAGGATTTAGACAGCTTCGGGCCCCGGGAAACATCATCCGGTAATAGCCCTACATGTTGTTTGTGGCTAGATCTCATTATGCTCATGAGAGAGTCGCCGCATAAGCCGGCTCCCCCTTTGTGTCTAGCCCTAGAGATTGTTTCTTGTTGCTTGTTCCTCTTTGGGGAGCCCCGCCCCGCCCTATATAAGTTGAAGGGGTGGGTTACATGACTAGTCCTAGTAGGATTAGGATTACTCTATTACAAGTGGAGTCCTAGTCTTGCTTCCTTTGTAGGAGAATATTCCTTATGTCTTCCTCTTAAGCCGGCCCACCATAACATGAGCCGGCCTTCTGGGCCTTGGGCCTTGTCATCCATCTGAAACACACGTCGGGTCACCAATGAGTCTTTAGGCTCATGAGTCGTCACACCAGTGAACCGCCAGAAACATGAGTCGCCAATCTTCTGGCGGGTTGCCAATGAAACGCCAAGTCCGGCCGGGTCACACCGCGGGGTATATCCCCGACATTAGCCCCAGTTTAATTTGGATTTATCCATGTTAAACTAATCCTGCAAAATAACTCAAGAACAAATTTGACAGGTTGTGCTCCGGGTTAAATATTCTTGTAAGCCGGCACCTGATGATCCTTAAGTCCTTGACATTTTCTCCTGGAAAATCCGGGTCAATAGGCCAGCTTCATAATCCATTTGCTGACATTGGCTCTTGTAAAGAAATATTATAAGAAATAATCCATTTGAGTCGGCTTTCAATGCTCTGATTTGACAAAAATATTGGTCTTGAAATATTCAACTGATATTCAGCCGGCTTAAAGATGTAGATCTTGCCGATTTATGATTGCCAAAATTGTCGGGTTATAAACAAATGATGTCGGGTCATGTAATTGTTACTGATGCCGGGTTAATCTTATGATGACGCCGGGTCATAAACTTTGCAGATTTCTCCGATAATAATATAATACCTGATTTGCTCAAAACTGAGAATTTGAAGTTATTCCTCCCTTATATGCATATCACCTGTAGCCCCCAAGTGCCGGGTTGTCATGCTTGCAGCAACCTGGGATTTGTAATTGCCTTATGCTCATAAAAATTTAAACCGGTGTAGCCCCCAAGGGCCGGGTCATTATGCAATAATGAGCAGGGACTTTGTAAATATGATCATGTAAACTTGAGCAGCAACATGTAGCCCCCAAGGGCCGGCTCAGTAAGATATTACTGAGCTGGGACTTTGTATATGATTCATTGATAATAACATCATATGATGTAATCTCCACCATGGGGCTTGAATCCACGTCCACAAGGTTAAGAGCTTTGTACTCTACCAACTGAGTAGTGGATCTTTCAACATAATGGATTAAGGCTTGTGTACCTTGAATATTTGACAGGAGCAATTGGTAGCCCCCAAGGGCCGGCTCATTTCGAATGTGATGAGTCGGGTCTTCAATAAGTTGAGCAAAAAATTGACTTTGCATTAGCCCCCAAGTGCCATGGTGCATGCTGGCAGTGGCATGGGACTTGCATATTCGATGTAATCTCAATTTGAATAATGTAGCCCCCAAGTGCTGGGTCGTAAGCCTGCAGCGACTCAGGACTATTCCTTTCATTGTAGAATAAACCATATCCATTGATAAAATAATAGCCATTGCGCCAAAGAGACTTTGAATACCTTATATGTTGACAAGTAAATCCGGAGTTTAAATACCCGGTGGCTCTTGACCGATGGCGATTTAATATGCCTCCATTGTAAGCCAGAATTTTTATAACCCGACGGCTTATAGCCTTTGAGGAAATCCAGAACGGATAATTATTTCGAAGCATCAATTTTAATGATGAGCTTGGACTTAAGCATTTATATAAGTCATAATTCCGCAAATCCTGCACAGAGTTTAAACAACATATGCCCTGGCGACTTAATGTCAAAAGCCAGGGCCGGCTTAAACATAATCATGTATAAACAATATCATACCTGTGATATTGAATCGTACTGCCGGCTTATCATACATGTGCAGTAAGGGTGATAAACCAATCTTTAGAAGCCAAAACTTCCAAATGTTTATGATTGTCATATATGGCAGCTTATCATCCAAAGTCAAGCCGGGTTAATCGAAACCACATATATGCTTCAGATATGAACAAAAAGGTCTCAAGACAAAACCAAAGATTGTTTTCAAAAAAATTAAGCCAAAACAGAGAAAAAATGAGGCTTCTGATTCGAATGCGATCAGTAAACCAGACCAAAAGGGGTTAAGCTAGGATTCGAATATGATCATCAAGCCCCCTAGTGGTTTTGGCGTTGCGCCGATTAAGAGGGTACCGACAGCTATGTTCTCTTTGGTTCGAATACGACCTATGTTTGAACAGGAAGCCCCCAAATGACCTTGAGATTTTTTTTAACGACTCTAATTCGAATACGATCCAAGTCGGACCCAAAAGGGGTTAAGCTAGATTCAAATACAATCAGCCCCCAATGGTCTTTTCAAGCAGGGTACCTATGTTTGAGTTGTGCCTTGCAACAGAATCTCTTTGGTCCCTTTAATTTTTCCTGAGAACTCGAGCTTTGCGAGAGATAAATTCTTCTTGAACCGGAATTTTTTCCGGACGACCTTTAAACTAGCAACATTTATTGAGCTATATCCATGTAGCCCTCGAGTCTTTAAGACGACTCAATGAGTTGACTTGAGATTCTCCACAGTTGACCGTGATATAGACCGGTTTGAGTCCTGCATGGGAGAACTTGCAAGCCAGAGTAATTGCTCTTTTAAAGAAAGCAACATGTAATATAAAAATATACTGGATGGATTTCACCTGATACATCAGGCCAATAGTCATCCGTCGCGGAGTTGATGATCATGACGAGTGAGTCGGCCGCGGGAGCAGACAGATGAATCGCCCGTGGAGTTGTAAGCCGTTACAGATGAGCAAGTTGTCCTCCTCGTTGTAAGCCAGTGCAGACGCATGAACCGGCCACGAGAGTGGACGGGCGAGTCGTCCGTGGCGTTGTCAACCGGTGAGGCCGCGAGAAACGGCCATGGCGTTGTAAGCCGGTGCGGGAGTCCGTTGAGTAAGGACGACCTCCTGTGCCGAATGATGTTGGCGCACCTCCATCTCCGCGGTATAATGCCACTTTATAATGAATAATTCTCCTGTATATAAAATACAGCAGGGCAAAGTAGTTTTGCTTGGATGAATTAATATGTACTTAAAAATAAATAGGGTAAATAGCACCTGATTCACTTTGACGGTAGATGATCTACACGCAGACTGCCAGCATCAACTGATACATGTACTGCGTGTTCTCTCTTTTTCCTCCATACTTTTCTTTTGATATTTGGAAGGTGCTGATTTGCAGTCCTGGCTGGGCACTTAGTCAGGCCGGCCGTGTGGGTCAAGCGTGACACGGCGGCTCAGAGGCGATGGCGTAGGCCAGCTGCAGCAAAGGACCGGCTCAAGGCACGGGGATTTGGAGGTGAGTCCGCTCCGACGAGGGTGCTTCGGCGGGTTGTTGAAGTGCGGTCGCGGGGCACAGCTGTTGACCGTAGTAGCAGAGGTGTGGCCGTCTTACGGCCACAGCAGCGGAAACGGCGGCTTGAACACGGGTTATTTGCTGACTGATTCTTCTAGTACTCCCTCTTGCATGTACGTGTATCCAGTTTGATCCCTGTCGTACTTCTAGATTCCCTTGTGTGGCTGGCAGATGTTTCAATGATCTGGGATTTTACACTAGTAGAAAAAGGGGCTTTCGTTCGGGCCTGGCCAGCCCATTAGTCCCGGTTCTTATACGAACCGGGACCAACGGGTGCATTCGTCCCGGTTCGTTAGCCCAGGTGGCCGGCCGGGGCCTCGCGGGCTTTGGTCCCGGTTCGTCTGGACTCATTTGTCCCGGTTCTAGGAACGAACCGGGACCAATGGGCCTCGCTCCTGGCCCATAACCATTAGTCCCAGTTCCAGCCACGAACCGGGACAAATGATTTGCCTATATATAGCCCATCGCCAGCGAGCAGAGCACTCCACCGTGCTCTGTTTTTTGCTGGCCGATGAGGGGAGGGCATTTGGGTGCTCTAGCTCACCTCCTATGCACATGAGGTGTTCGATGAAATGTCCGAGCCACACTAGTTAATATTTCTTCTCTCGAAACTCGACCTCCGAGCTCCATTTTCCCCGAGATTTTTCTAGGTTTAGCGGTCCGTCACGTCCCGTCCCCGTCTTCACCGCCGTCGATCGCCCGCGCCGATCTCGTCGCCGGCACCACCGTGGTGAGCCTCTTGTTCTTATCTTCTTTTTGAAAGAAAAAAAATTCTTACTTGAGATGGATACTTGTCTAATTTTCTTACTTTTATTATTCCTTGTTATTATATAGTGCGATGGTTCTGGTATCCGCCCCCGTCGGCCCTCGTCCTGTCTATGATTCGGATGTGCTATATATTATCTTTTTATAACTATTTGGTTCATTTATTGTTTATGACAATTATGCCGACCAACGTGACATAGATTTTTTTTATGTAGGAGGTGGTTGAACCAGAAATTCCAACCGACCCTATTGTCGAGAGGTTAAATTTAGTCGAAGAAGAAAACAATTACTTGAAGGAAAAAATAAAAAAAATGAGGAGGAGAAGATGATATTGGAGTTGCATGTTGCGGATGTCGTCGATGATCACAAGATCGAGATGGATGCAATGCGGTTGAAGATTAGAAAGATTAGAAAATATGCCATTCATACCGAGGCTTGGTATCATTATGTCGTTGGATCAATTGTTACCTTAGTTGTGATTATGATCGCATTTGTTGTTGCATTGAAAGGTTTTACATAGTTTCAATGTATGGTTTAACTAGATGCTCTGGAGAGCTATATGTTGTTCAATTTGAACTATGTATGTACTTTGGTTTTAGTGTGATGATGAACTACTATTAATTAGGTCACTTATCTCTATCTAGCTGAAAAAAATAGTAAATGCATGAAAAATAACAAATGAAGTCAGAAAGGGTTGAAAATTGATGATGTGGCTTTGAATGGTGCATTTTGAACACAGAAAAACTATGGAGTTCAAATAAGTTCAAAAAAATGAAATCCCTTTGTAACAGACGAGTTTCCGTATGAAACCCTGATACTTCGAAAGAGATTGTCCGTTTTGTACATGAAGTGCATCCAGTTTTTGCCGTAAGCCTCTCTACTTTCTTGCACATGCTATGTGGGTGAAATGATGATACCATGCCAACTTTCAACCCTTTCAAAGTTCATTTGAAATGCTTTTCAATTTTAGGGTCTTATAGCTCAAAAAAATCAGTAAATGCATGAAAAATAACAAATGAATTCAGAAAGGGTTGAAAATTGATGATGTGGCTTTGAATGGTGCATTTTGAACACAGAAAAACTATGGAGTTCAAATAAGTTCAAAAAAATGAAATCCCTTTGTAACAGACGAGTTTCCGTATGAAACCCTGATACTTCGAAAGAGATTGTCCGTTTTGTACACGAAGTGCATCCAGTTTTTGCCATAAGCCTCTCTACTTTCTTGCACATGCTATGTGGGTGAAATGATGATACCATGCCAACTTTCAACCTTTCCAGAGTTTATTTGTAGTGCTTTTCAATTTGAGGGTCTTATAGTTGAAAAAAATCAGTAAATGCATGAAAAATAACAAATGAAGTCAGAAAGGGTTGAAAATTGATGATGTGGCTTTGAATGGTGCATTTTGAACACGGAAAAACTATGGAGTTCAAATAAGTTCAAAAAATGAAACCCTTTGTAACAGACGAGCTTCCGTATGAAACCCTGATACTTCGAAAGAGATTGTCCGTTTTGTACACGAAGTGCATCCAGTTTTTGCCGTAAGCCTCTCTACTTTCTTGCACATGCTATGTGGGTGAAATGATGATACCATGCCAACTTTCAACCTTTTCAGAGTTCATTTGAAATGCTTTTCAATTTTAGGGTCTTATAGCTCAAAATAATCAGTAAATGCATGAAAAATAACAAATGAAGTCAGAAAGGGTTGAAAATTGATGATGTGGCTTTGAATGGTGCATTTTGAACACAGAAAAACTATGGAGTTCAAATAAGTTCAAAAAATGAAATCCCTTTGTAAGAGACGAGTTTCCGTATGAAACCCTGATACTTCGAAAGAGATTGTCCGTTTTGTACACGAAGTGCATCCAGTTTTTGCCGTAAGCCTCTCTACTTTCTTGCACATGCTATGTGGGTGAAATGATGATACCATGCCAACTTTCAACCCTTTCAGAGTTCATTTGAAATGCTTTTCAATTTTAGGGTCTTATAGCTCAAAATAATCAGTAAATGCATGAAAAATAACAAATGAAGTCAGAAAGGGTTGAAAATTGATGGTGTGGCTTTGAATGGTGCATTTTGAACACAGAAAAACTATGGAGTTCAAATAAGTTCAAAAAAAATGAAATCCCTTTGTAACAGACGAGTTTCCGTATGAAACCCTGATACTTCGAAAGAGATTGTCCGTTTTGTACACGAAGTGCATCCAGTTTTTGCCATAAGCCTCTCTACTTTCTTGCACATGCTATGTGGGTGAAATGATGATACCATGCCAACTTTCAACCTTTTAAGAGTTCATTTGAAATGCTTTTCAATTTTAGGGTCTTATAGCTCAAAATAATCAGTAAATGCATGAAAAATGTGCATGAAAAATAACAAATAAAATAAATAAGTAATTAGAAACAAAGTAATATAAACTTTAGTAAAATATATAAGTAGAAACCAAATATAATAAACTTTAATAACATTTATGAAACTAAAATTAACAAAGTATTTTCTGTTCAAAACATTATAAGCAACCTCTAGTATTATTGAAACTAAAATTATATAAAATTGATGCAACTAAAATTATCGAAGTATTTTCTGTTCAAAATCATGAAAAGCAAAAAGAATTTTCATAAAGAACTTTTCTTGTTAGAAACTTTAATAGCAAAAAGAATTATCATAAAATAAAATAAATAAGTAATTAGAAACAAAACAAAATAAAATAAAATAAATAAGTTTTTTGTTATAAGTAGAAACAAAACAAAATAAATAAAGAAAACAAAAAAACAGTCAAAAAATAAAAAATATGCCACCTACTGGGCTGCCACGGCCTGAATACGACTAGAAACCCATCGATGGGCCAGGATTCAGGCCCGCAAAAGGCCCAGTAGGCCCATCAGGCATAGCAGTGACATTTAGGCCCGTAAGCCTGCAATGGAGAGGAGCTCGAGAGGGGTGCGGCAGTGGGGCTTATAAACCACTGCGCGCCCCTCTCAACTAGCGACGTGGGACTAAACTTTCGACGCGGGCGCAGCAGCACAGGACCTTTGGTCCCGGTTGGTAGCACCAACCGGGACTAAAGGTATGCATTGGTACCGGTTCATGGCACCAACCGGTACCAATGTCCCCCCTTTAGTCCCGGTTGGTGCCACCAACCGGGACCAAAGGCCGCCTCTTCCCGCCCTTTGGCCTGCCGAAAACTGACCTTTGGACACGGTTGGTGGCACCAACCGGGACTAAAGGGGTGCATTGGTCCCGGTTGGTGCCACGAACCGGGACCAATGCTCTTGGTATATAAGCAGGACTTGTGAAAATTTCACTTCTCATCTCGCAGTTGCCGCCGCGACGACACCGAGGACATCGACGCTGCCAGGCTGCCGCCCCTACCCTGGCCTCGCTGCCCCCTGCCCCGACCTCGCCGCCCCTGCCCCGACCTCGCCGCCGTCTCCGTCGTCGCTGTCGCCCCTACCCCGGCCTCGCTGCACCCTGCCCCGACCTCGTCGCCATCGCCCCTACCCCGGCCTCGCTGCACCCTGCCCCGACCTCGTCGCCGTCGCCCCCGCCCCGACCTCGTCACCGTCGCCCCTGCCCCGGCCTCGCCGCTGTCTTCGTCGTCGCCGTCGCCCTGCCCCGGCCTCGCCGCACCCTGCCCCGACCTCGCCGCCGCTCGCCTGCAGTGTGAGCCTCACCGTGCCGTTCCCCCTCCTATCCCCCTTCCTCCCCGCGCCCCAACGCCGCCGCGCGCCCGGCCCAACGCCACCGCCCGCCCCGACGCCGACGACGAAGCAGGCCCCCTGTTCATATGCAAAAGTTAGGATTTTTGGTGATATTATTGTAGAATATGATGATGATATTGTATAATATGCAAATGTTTGTATGTATGTTCATATGCAAAGAATTTTTATTTTGTTCATAGAATTTTTTTGTTTTTTTTGTTCATAGAATTTTTATTGTAATTTTGTTCATAGGATTTTTTATTGTAATTTTGTTCATAGTATTTTTTGGTCAGGTAATTTTGTTCATAGAATTTTTATTGTTTTTTCTGTTGTAATTTTGTTCATAAAGTTTTAGGATGAAAAAAAATAAGACGAAGAAATACAAAGGGAGGAGGAGAAGTTTCGTTTAGTTTTAGGATTATTTTAGTTTATGTTTAGTTTAGGAAGAAGGAAAAGAAAAAGATGAAGAAGAGGAGAAATAAATAAGAAGAGGAAAAAAAGGAAGAAAAAAAGAGGAGAGGAAGAAAGGAATAGAGGAGAAGAAGAAAATATTCTATTTTTTCTTCTTCTCCTCTTTTTTTTCTTCTTTTTTCTTCTTCTTCCTTTTCTTATTTTTTATCGGGTATGTCGTTGTCGATATAACCCCCTGTTGACCATGATAACTTATACCACGGGAGCACCCCCGGCCCTCTCGCTCGACTAAAACCCTCGAGGACACCCAAACCCTAGAAAAAAACGATGTCGGTCTCCTACCCCCTCCCGCCGCGCCCCTACCCGACAAACTCTCTCGAGGCCATCCAAATTTACCAAGTTAAAAGAGCGTTGTCGTCGAGGCCACCCCAAACCCTTGAAGCATTGTCGAGGCCACCCCAAACCCTTGACGCGTTGCCGAGGCCACCCCAAACCCTAAAGAAGTGTCGAGGCCAGGCCACTAATATGATTCCTTATTGTGCTGCTAGCTAGTTCTACGTTTGCCACTAATATATCCATCTGTCATGTTTGAATAATAATTGCCATGTTGTAAATATTTGCAGAAACTATGGATCCGCACCCCCGAGACGAAGCAAAAGAAGCGGTGTTGGGGGAGATAATCGCACATGGAAGTGATGCCGTCTTGTCGTTTCTCAACGACACATGCACCGATGGTCTGGAAAGACAGCTGGATGAAGAAGCAGGCTACAACGATGATCAAACAATGGAGGAGGAAGGACACTGTGATGACAGCTCCGGTGACCGAATGGAGGGGGAAGGAACTGTGATGACGGCTCCGGTGACCGAATGGAGGGGGAAGGATACCGTGATGACGGCTCCGGTGACCGAACGGAGTCCGGCCAGGTATATATATTAATTAATTAAGCATGTGCTGACTAATTGGTGTGCATTAATTGTTTTTGGTATGTACACATATTAACTCTCTTCTTTTTCTTCTTTTCTAGCCCTCCGGATCGAGCAGCACTTCGGTAACGAGACGAGGCCCGAAGAGAAAGTTGCGCACGGATGAAAGGTACACGATCATCGAAATTGATCGCGCTGGCCAACCGATTGAACCCCTCCGGACCAAGCAAAAATTTAATGCTTAGTGCGGGGTTCTAGTGAGGGACATGACCCCGATCAGCATCGAGCAATGGTTGAAGCCTAAGGACAAAGACTCTCAAGTGTCTTATGTCAGCGATAGGCAGAAAGCTGATCTTTGGACCGCGCTGCAGGAAAATTTCACCTTCCCGCCAGAGGAGGATCCGGAGAATCCAGTTAAAAAGCCAATGATCAAGGCTTATGCTCTTAAGAAGATGGCTGAGCTATTCAGGAGGTGGAAGAATGAGCTGAAATCATCGTTTGTCGACCAAGACAAGACTCCTGAATTCATCGGCCGATTTGAGAAGATCAAAGATCAGTGGCCCGAATTTGTCACCAAAAAGAAATCTGAGAGAGCATCGAAGATGTCAGCGACAAACAAGAAAAATGCTACAAATAAGAAGCATCACCATCGCACGGGGTCAGGTGGCTACCTAAAAGCCCGGCCGTTGTGGGACAAGGCTGAGAATGACCTCATTGATAAAGGGATCGAACCAGAGACGCGACGCTGGCCAGACCGTTGCAGGACTTGGTTCTTCATGGTTGGGGGAAAATTGGACCCTGTAACAGGGAAGTGCGTTTGGACCGACGAGCAGCTGAACACACCTGAGCAGCCACCAGCCTCCTCCTTCTCCGCCTCGCCAGCAAGGTCGGAAGAGACCCGCCGCCGCCCCGGCTGCTCCGGCGCGTCGTAGTCCTTCTCCTCCGCCTCGTAAGCAAGCACGAAAGAAGACATCCGCAGCCGCTCCATTTGCTCCGGCGTCTAGCAGTACAGCCAGAGGCGGGAGGCAATACAGATACGGTCCACCTCTCAAGCCTCTAGAGAAGTTACCGTACGAGATGACCGCGGAAGAAAACAAGAAGATCGCGGAAAAAGAAGTGAAGGACCTCTTTGAAGGGGTGAAAGCAAAGAGACATCCACCTCTGGAGGAGAAGGTAGATCCGGTGAAAGCAAAGCGCACTATCGATGCCCTGAGGAAACCACCAAAGTCTCCGCCGAAAACCAACTATGAGCGCATTACTTTAAAGACATATATCAAAGCGGAGCGGTCGGGAAGTACTGTCAGTGATCAAAGGTTAACAGAACGACGAGCAACTGGGAAAAAAATTGCCCAAATCGGCGAACAAGCGAACCAATCGTTCCCCCTGCTCAATGTGTCTAGCGACATCGTCGCTAATGCTCCTGGGATGGTGCCCGGTTATAGCAATCTTGGAGATTACCTGCCCGACGATGTACATTATGATTTCTTGGAGGTGGAAGAACACAGATACGAGTACGGGAAGCCTCTCATCAAAGATGAAAAATCTCTAACAACGATGATGCGAAGATTCCATAATTGGTACATGAAAACCTGCAGAGAGTCGGGGGGACGAATACTTTGTATCTAAGAATTAAAGAGGAGCACGACCTCGTTGGAACTGATCTGTTGCATGTTCCATTTGAGGAGTTCTTCCAGTTCTTCAATCAAAAGGCCCTCCATAAATTAACGGTCACTTGCTACTGTCTGTAAGTACTACTTCTGTCATTAAGTCTCTATATATAGATCAGCTCTTTCATTGCATGTATTTATAATTATCCTCACTATATTATGCAGATTGAAGATCATCGAGTGCAGAAAAGCAGAAATGTATGATATTGGGTTCATTAACACAAATCTCATAGATGAATTTCAGGTTACAAAGAACGCCGAAGAGGCCGAGGCCAACTTGCTCAAATCATTGTTAATAAATCAAAACAAAGATTTAATACTCTTTCCTTACAACTTCAAGTGAGTGTTACTGTCGTGTGCATATTCGGTTTCCCTTATTACTCGAGCGAGGTTATAGTAATGTAATTGATGAGTTATGCATGCGTGCGCAGCTTCCACTATATTCTCCGGGAGATTAAGCTTGAGTGGGGACTAGTAACCTTCTTAGACTCGAGAAGAAAAGATCCCGAAACCTATGCGGAGATGACTAAAATTCTCAACAAGTAAGTTCAATCGATCATTATCGCACCATATCGGCAACTTTTTGTTCATTTCCTGATATCTCAAGTAATAATTATTTTCTTTGTCTTGCAGGGTTTGGAAACAGTTCACCGCAGAAGCTTCGGGACTGCCGAAGGAGCTACGATATACATACCCGAAAGTAAGTAATACTAGCTAGCTAGTTGTGCGCATCTCCCGTTGATTCTATAGCTACTTTCATCAATGCCATTTATAATGCTTCATTATCAGTTTGATTGACCTCTACTTCTCGTAAAGTGCTTGTGGCAGGAACAAGGAAATGATTTCAAGTGCTGATCGATGCAAAAATAAAGTCTGATGGATTCCCTAGCTCCTGCTGCTTCCTATCAATCCAAAGGTGTACTACTACTCTGACATGAAGAGTTTCATTACATGCATGGACGTGAAGGATAGTACTACTACAAAGCCACGCAAAGACAAGTACGTGGAGCATAAAATATTAAAAAAAGGGAAACAGCCCACGATTCGGAAGACGAGTCCGCTATTGAGTCGTTGTTGCTCTGCCGGTCGTCCGCCTCTGCGGCTGGCTTCAGCCGCTACAGTCGAGTCGCCGCTGGTGCCAGAACCGGCCTGCTGCCACCTCCTCGCCCGCTGAACCGCCACGGCATTTGCCTGTCTTCGAGTCGCCGGCGCCTCGACACCCTCCTCCGGCTGCGTCGGCCTCCAAATCGCTGATTCGCCTTCGAGCTGATGCCGGTAATGGCCTGCCTCTACCCCCGTCCAAGCCGCTGCTCCAATCATGGCCGAAACCTCAAACTGCTGGCCGACTCACGAGCTGCATCAATGTTCCGAGTCGCCTCCGCAGAGCCGTCGAGCCGCCTCCGAGCCGCCCGCGTTCTGCAGCCCCGAGCCGGCCGGACTGTGAGCCGCCGCCATGCCGTTCTGCTGCGGCCCGCCCTCACCGGTCGTCTTCACTCCGAGTCGCCCCAAGCCTTTGTTGCAAGCCGGTCGCGGCCGCCGCTGACAAAGCCTCGTTTTCTGGAGCTGCTGCTGTCGCGCGTTGCGCCTTCTGGAGCCGCTAGCACGTTGCGCCTCCAGAGACGCCGCTGATTTCATCGCCATAGCCGCGCCAGACCACCTCGCCTCGGTTCGCGGTTGAGCCGCCCTGTATCTATGTCCTCGCCGCGTCGCTGAGGCCATGGAGTTTCTGCAGCTTTGCCTTTCTCTTGCTGCAGAGTTGCTTCTACGGTTCTGGATCAATAAACTATCACTGCGGGCATACAAACCTGCGTTTGCTATGAAGTTTTAATCACGTGAGGGAGCAACATGCTGGTTATATATATTGCAGGTCGGGATGCAACGTCTTGTGCAGTCAATTATGGCCACAAAGCCTGTTTCTTTACTTGGGAGCTAGGCATCCCATTCACTGCTGCCATCGTTCAATGTACAATGTTATAACACTAGTAAAAAAGGGCCATTTGTTCCGGTTCATAAGGCCCATCTGTCCCGGTTGGGGAACCGGGACTAAAGGGTCGTTACTAATGCCTAGGCCTTTAGTCCCGGTTCTTATACTAACCGGGACAGATGGGCCTCCACGTGGCCGGTGTTGCGAGCCCAGGCAGGAGGTCCTTTAGTCCCGGTTGGTGGCACCAACCGGGACCAATAGGCATCCACGCGTCAGCTGTTCAGGGGCTAGGGTTTTTGTTTTTTTAAGGGCGTGGATTTGGGGGTTTTGTATGGTTAATTAATGTGACGCCCCCGATTGGACCGTACACTAATCATGCACGCAAATGTGTACGATCAAGGTCAGGGACTCACGGGAAGATATCACAACACAACTCTACAACATAAATAAGTCATACAAGCATCATAATACAAGCCAGGGGCCTCGAGGGCTCAAATACAATTGCTCGATCACAGACGAGTCAGCGGAAGCAACAATATCTGAGTACAGACATAAGTTAAACAAGTTTGCCTTAAGAAGGCTAGCACAAACTGGGATACAGATCGAACGAGGCGCAGGCCTCCTGCCTAGGATCCTCCTAACTACTCCTGGTCGTCGTCAGCGGCCTGCACGTAGTAGTAGGCCCCTCCAGTGTCGTAGGTGTCGTCGTCGACGGTGGCGTCTGGCTCCTGGACTCCAGCATCTGGTTGTGACAACCAGATAGAAAAGAAAAGGGGGGAAAGAGGGAGAGAAGCAACCGTGAGTACTCATCCAAAGTACTCGCAAGCAAGGAGCTACACTACATATGCATGGGTATATGTGTAAAGGGACATATCAGTGGACTGAACTGCAGAATGCCAGAATAAAAGGGGGATAGCTAGTCCTGTCGAAGACTACGCTTCTGGCCATCTCCATCTTGCAGCAGGTAGAAGAGAGTAGATTGAAGTCCTCCAAGTAGCATCGCATAGCATAATCCTACCCGGCGATCCCCTCCTCGTCGCCCTGTTAGAGAGCGATCACCGGGTTGTATCTGGCACTTGGAAGGGTGTATTTTATTCAGTATCCAGTTCTAGTTGTCATAAGGTCAAGGTACAACTCCGGGTCGTCCTTTTACCGAGGGACACGGCTATTCGAATAGATAAACTTCCATGCAGGGGTGCACCACATAACCCAACATGCTCGATCCCATTTGGCCGGACACACTTTTCTGGGTCATGCCCGGCCTCGTAAGATCAACGCGTCGCAGCCCACCTAAGCACAACAGAGCGGTCAGCACGCCGGTCTAACCCTATGCGCGCAGGGGTCTGGGCCCATCGCCCTATGCACACCTGCACGTTGCGTACGCGGCCGGAAGCAGACCTAGCCTAGTGGCGTTCCAGTCCAATCCGGCGCGCGCCACTCAGTCGCTGACGTCAAGAAGGCTTCGGCTGATACCACGACGCCGGGATACCCATAACTACTCCCGCATAGATGGTTAGTGCGTATAGACCAAATGGCCAGACTCAGATCAAATACCAAGATCTCGTTAAGCATGTTAAGTATCCATGAACGCCGACCAGGGCCAGGCCCACCTCTCACCTAGGCGGTCTCAACCTGCCCTGTCGCTCCGCCACAAAGATCCACTTGCGGGTACTCCTACGAGCCGACCCGACTTTAGTCATCACATGTGTCATGTATGTAGTATATAAGTATATACCCGTGATCACCGCCCAGGTGATCACGGCCCGATAGTATAGCACAGCAGACGGACAAGAATGTAGGGCCACTGATGGAAATCTAGCATCCTATACTAAGCATGTAGGATTGCAGGTAAAGGTATCAACAGTAGTAGCAAGGATAGGCTATGCATCAGGATAGGATATCGAAAAGCAGTAACATGCTACACTACTCTAATGCAAGCAGTATAGAGAAGAATAGGCGATATCTGGTGATCAAGGGGGGGCTTGCCTGGTTGCTCTGGCAAGTAGGAGGGGTCGTCAACTCCGTAGTCGAACTGGGCAGCAGCAGTGTCGGTCTCGTAGTCTACCGGAGAGAAGAGGGGGAAGAAACAGTAAATACAATGCAAACATAAGCATGACGATGCGTGACATGACAATGAACGGTGCTAGGTGTGTCCTAACGCGACATGGGTGGTACCGGCGAAGGGGGGAACATCCGGGAGGTATTCTCGATGTTTCGCGTTTTCGGACAGATGGACCGGAGGGGGAAAGTTGCTAGTTCGATATATTAGGGAGGTGTGGTGGACGAACGGACTGCGTATTCGGATTCGTCTCGTCGCTCTGAGCAACTTTCATATAGAAAACATTTTCATCCGAGTTAAGGTTTAAAAGATATGAATTTACAAAGATTATTTGAATTTCTGGAATTATTTAATTAACAGAAAAGGGATATGACGTCAGCATGACGTATGAGTGACGTCAGCGGTCAACAGTCCGGTTGACTGGTCAAAACTGACACGGGGGACCCACCTGTCATAGACAGTGGGTTAACAGAAGATTAAACTAATTAATTTTAGTTATTACTACTGGCCCCTGTCAGTGAGTGATTAATTAATTATTTTTATTTAAACATTTTCCTTTTCTTTTTTTATTTTTGCGGCGGGGCCCGCATGTCAGTGGCTGGGCCTGCCCAGTCAGCACGTTGACTGGGTGGACCCAGTCAACGGGGCCCACGGGCCCACTGGCAGTGGCACTGGGGGGGCCAGGCCAGCCACGTCGACGGCCGGCGCCGAAGCGACTCCGACGAGCCAAACGCGGCGGCGCGGCTCGGGAGGGGCGCGGGTTTCACGCACAGGGGGTCTGCGGGGTCGTGGCGGGGCGCGTTCGACGCGGCTCGGCGCCGCGCGTCCAACGGTGGTGGCCGGAGGGGCTGGAACGGGCGGGGGCGAGCGCTTCGAGCTCGCCGGCGGCGAGGTGCTTCGGGCGAGCAACGGCAACGTTGGTTCGGCGCGAGATCGGGCAAGCGGAGGAGCTGGGGAGCATCTACGTGCGGTGGGGAGTGCTGCGGGCTTGAGCCCGTGACCAAAAGGTCACCGGAGACCCGCCGGCGGCGAGCTCCGCGGCGCGGCGTTCGGGCGCGCGCGGGGAAGAAGCTAGGGGGCGCGCGAGAGAGAAAGGACAGGGGAGGAGGGGGGAGAGGCTCACCGCGCGGCACACGGAGGCCGGTGAGAGCTTAGGAGCAGCAGGTCGGCGCCGGGGAAGAAGGGGGTCGCCGGCGTCCGAAGTTGAAGACGAGCTCGGGGAGGCCGTTGCAGTGGCTCCGAGCTTCAACGGAGAGGCGGAGGTGGTGTAGTCGAGGGCGGCGACGGCGTATGACACGGCGAGGTGGCGATTGGGGCACGGTGGCCGTGTGAACGACGGGAACGGCGGCGAGCGCGTCGGGCGTGGGGAAGAAGAGAGCGGCGCGGATCTGGGGGGGAAGAGGGAGGCGCAGGGGCCGAGAGGTGAGCGGGGTGAGTGGGAGAGAGGCCCGAGGCGGCGGGGGGGTGCTGGCGCCCTTATCCTCCCCGTCGCCGGCGAGGTGGTGCGGCGGGGACCGGCCCCTGTTCCGACCCCGGTCGGGGGAACAGGGAAGGGGGCGAGGGGAGAGGTGGGCTGGGCCGGGGGTCGGCCCAGTTGGCCAGGGGTCCAGTGGGGGGAGGGCCTTCTCCTTTTTTTTCTTTTTCTTTGTCTGTTCTGTGTTCTTTTGCTTTTCTTTTTATTTGTTTATTTTCTTTTCTGTTTTATTTCATTTAAAAGTATTTAGGTATTTTATAAAAATGTGTTTTCTCCACCATAATTACCAGTGTATTATTTGGCACCCACCGAACATTTTTGTTCAAATTTTTGAAAACTTTTATTTTCCACTTTGATTTTAATTGAAGTTTGAACTAGGAGTTTGAAAAGAAATTTGATGCAATTGTGATCAAGCCCTGTTTAGCAACATGATTAGCTTAATCTCAGAGAGTTACTGTAGCATGATTCTCGGGGTGTTACAAATCTCCTCCACTACAAGAAATCTCGTCCCGAGATTTAGGAGGTAGAAGGAAACAGTGCGGGGTATTCTTCGCGCAGACGATCCTCTCGTTCCCAAGTGGCCTCATCTTCAGAATGGTGCGACCACTGGACTTTGAGAAACTTGATCGCCTTCTGACGTGTGCGGCGTTCAGCTTGGTCGAGAATGCGGACCGGATGCTCCTTATAGGAGAGGTCTTGCTGCAATTCGAGCACTTCATGATCCACAGCTCGGATTGGATCCTTGAAGCAACGGCGGAGCTGTGACACATGGAACACATCGTGAACCTGAGAAAGGTTCGGCGGTAGCTCCAGTTGGTATGCCACTTTTCCACGCCTTTCGAGAATAGTGAATGGGCCAATATAGCGAGGAGCTAGTTTGCCCTTGATCCCGAAGCGGTGAGCACCCTTCATAGGTGTGACTCGAAGATAAGCCTTTTCGCCAGGTTGATAGACCATGTCTTTATGATGACGGTCATACTGACTCTTCTGACGTGACTGAGCAGTCTTGAGATTCTCACGAATAATGCGGACTTGTTCTTCGGCATCTTGGATAATATCCGGACCGAAGAGTGGACGTTCCCCAGTTTCTGACCAGTTCAGAGGGGTTCGGCACTTTCGTCCATATAACACTTCGAAGGGGGCCATCTTCAGACTAGCTTGATAGCTATTATTATAAGAGAACTCAGCATACGGGAGAGATTCCTCCCATTTCTTGCCGAAGGAAATAACGCAAGCTCGAAGCATGTCTTCGAGAACTTGGTTGACGCGTTCAACTTGTCCTTGCGATTGAGGATGAAACGCAGTACTGAATGACAGATGAGTTCCCATAGCTTCTTGGAAACTTGCCCAGAATCTTGAAGTGAATAAGCTGCCACGGTCTGAGCTGATAACCAATGGAATACCGTGGAGTGAAACAATCCTGGACATATAGAGCGTTGCCAACTGGCTAGCAGTGATCGTTTCTTTGACTGCCAGAAAATGTGCAACTTTGGAAAGTCGGTCAATGACGACAAGAATAGCATCATTACCTTTCTGTGATTTGGGAAATCCAGTGACGAAGTCCATCTCAACATGGTCCCATTTCCATTCAGGAATAGAGATAGGTTGCAGAGTTCCAGCAGGCCTTTGATGTTCTGCTTTGATACGACGGCAAACGTCACACTCAGCAACATAACGAGCAATGGCTTGCTTCATATTAGACCACCAGAATCTCTGACGGATGTCTTGGTACATCTTTGTACTACCAGGATGGATACACAGAGGTGTATCATGAGCTTCTTTCATAACTTCCTGTGTCATATCCAGGTTTTTCTCTGCACATGGCACCACTAGGCGGCCCTTGAAGTATAGGGTGCCATCTTCAGCAATGGTGAAGAATGAGGGCTTTCCTTCTGCGAGGTAGCGCTTAATCTTGTGGGCTTCAGAGTCATACTTCTGTAGCCTTTTGATGCTATCCACGAGATCTGGTTTAGCAACTAGGGTATTGAGGGAACCCTGGGTAACAACGTGGAGGTTCACCTTGCCAAACTCCTTAGGAGGGGGAGCGAGTGCACCCGGAAGGAACAATATGGAGGTTCAGCTTCCTGAATTCTTCAACAAGCGAGGGCTGAACTTTATGAACCTGGAGGTGGTTGCAGTAAGACTTGCGGCTCAAGGCATCAGCCATTACATTAGCCTTGCCTGGCGTATAGGAAATACCCAAGTCAAAGTCTGCAACAAGCTCCATCCATCTCTGTTGACGGAGGTTCAGATCTGGCTGAGTAAACAGATACTTCAGACTTTGGTGGTCAGTGAAGATCTCGCAACGATTACCGAGAAGGTAATGTCGCCACTGCTTCAGCGCATGAATGACAGCAGCAAGTTCGAGGTCGTGAACTGGGTAGTTCTCTTCGTGAGGGCGCAATTGCCGAGAGGCATAAGCAATCACTTTGCGGTCTTGCATTAGGACACAGCCTAATCCTTGACGGGAAGCGTCGCAGTAAATGACAAAGTCCTTCTTAGTATCAGGTGGAGCTAGAACTGGAGCAGAAGTCAACTTGTCTTTGAGTGCTTGGAAACTTTCCTGACATTTGTCTGTCCATTGGAACTTGACACCCTTATGCAACAGGTTAGTCAGAGGCCTGGCGATCTTAGAGAAGTTCTCGACGAATCGACGGCAATAGCTGGCGAGACCGAGAAAACTTCTGACTTGCTTAACGTTCTTGGGAGGAGTCCAATCAAGAATAGCCTGAACTCGCTCGGGGTTGACGGCAATACCATCCTTAGAGATGACATGCCCAAGATAGGTTACTTCCGGTAGCCAGAATTCACATTTGGAGAACTTGGCATATAGTTGATGCTCTCGTAGCTTCTCCAGCACAAGTCGAAGATGTTCGGCATGTTCTTCTTCGTTCTTGGAAAATACCAGGATATCATCCAGATAAACCACGACGAACTTGTCGAGGTAATCCATGAATATATAGTTCATCAGACGAGAGAAGGTGGCTGGAGCATTGGTTAAACCGAAAGACATGACGGTGTACTCGTATGAACCATAGCGAGTCACGAAGGCGGTCTTTGGGATATCCTCTTCGCGAACACGGATCTGATGGTAGCCCAACCTCAAGTCGAGCTTAGAGAACACTGACGAACCCGCCAGTTGATCATACAGATCATTGATCCGAGGAAGAGGGTATTTATTCTGAATGGTAGCTTGGTTTATAGGACGGTAGTCTTGAACTAACCGGTTTGTCCCATCCTTCTTCTTGACAAAGAGAGAAGGTGCTCCCCAAGGAGAGCAACTTGGGCGAATGAATCCTTTGCGAAGAGATTTGTCGATTTCCTCCTTAAGCTCAAGGAGTTCATGCGGCGGCATTTTGTAGGGTCGCTTGGCTATAGGAGTGGTGCCTGGTTTCAAGTCGATGATGAATTCGACAGCTCTAGCAGGGGGAATCCCTGGAAGTTCTTCAGGAAAGACGTCGAGGAATTCACGCACGACGGGAATGTTTTCAATGCCCTCGAGTGGTGCAGCGTTCAATGCATTCAATGCATAGAGCCTTGCCTCGGCATTTTGCACCAGATGAGCTTGGTAAGCAACTATTTCATCTGAAGGGTGTAGCAGATGGACGGTTTTAGTGGCGCAAACTATAGAAGCAGTATGCGCTTTCAACCAATCCATACCCAAAATGAGGTCGATGTTAGACGACTTCAGGATAATGGGAGAGGCATAGAATTCCAGCCCTTCGATTTCCACGGGGACATCGATGCCAACCAAGGAGGTTTGACACTGTCCCACGGGGGTTTTGACCAATACAGAGGTGTTCATCTCCTCACATTTAACGTCGTGCTTGTATGCAAAATCTTCTGACATGAATGAATGCGATGCACCTGTATCAAATAAAACGGATGCTGGTACTGAATTTACGAGGAGTGTACCCATCACAGTAGCAGGCTGGTCTTGAGCTTCGTTGAGATCAACGTGGTTGGCATGAGCACGACCATAAGACTTAGCATTGTTGTTGCGGGGCTGATTGTTACCACGGCCAGTTGCTGGAAGGGCCAGTTGATTCTGGTTCTGGTTGCATTCTTTAGCACGGTGTCCTGGTTGACCACACCTGAAGCACAAGCCATTATTCGGAGTGGGAACAGGAGCTTGGGATGGTGGAGCTGGAAGTCTTGACTGCCTAGATGGTGGTGGAGGCAGACGAGGTGCAGCATATGTCTGCCTTGGGGCAGATGCATTTGGACGGTACATGCTGTTCGGGATCCATATCTTACGCTTCTGTGCGGGCGAGCCCGAAGATGAGCCCGTGTCACGGTTGCGCCTGTGAGAGCTCTGGTATTCCTGCAGACCAGTTTCGACATTGATGGCCTTGTTCACCAAGGTGGAGAAATCAGCAAAGTCATGCACTAGAAGTGCGAGCTTGATGTCAGCTTGAAGGCCATCACGGAACTTCTCCTGTCTGCGTGCATCAGTTGCAATGTCTTCTTCAGCATAGCGGGACAAGTCCAGAAACTCCCGCTGATAAGCTTCGACAGTTTTGTTGCCTTGGGTGAGGTTGCGGAACTCACGCCTCTTTCGGTCCATGACTCCCTGAGGAATGAAGCGGGCACGGAAAGCAGCTTGGAAGTCTGGCCATGTGATGATTGTTCCAGCTGGCAGAGTACGCCTGTGGCTGTCCCACCATTGAGCTGCGGGTCCCTTCAAGAAGAAGGAAGCAAAGGTGACATAGCTGGCAGGGGCTACATCAGCAGACTCCATCTCATAGGTGATGTCACGGAGCCAGTCATCAGCATCCAGAGGCTGAGTTGAGCTGCGGTAGATGGTTGGGTTGAGGCGTATGAAATCTTGAAGAGTCACTTGGGCTGGCTGCTGGTTCATATTGGGGCGAGGAAACTGAGCCATCATATTTTCCATGAATTGGCGGTTCAGTTCAAACTGTTGGATCATACCAGCCATGTACTCAGGTGGTGGTGGGGCATCGCCACCACGACCACGACCACCTGGTCTAACCATCCTGCTAATATATAACAGGGGTAGTTCAGCATTGAGAAATTTGCAATGACAAGAATCATTCATGATGAAACATGCATAATGAAAGGAGCACGATAGCTACTACATAGTAGTCGGCATAACTTACAAAAGGGGTCATGCATAGAGTTCAGTACATAGAGTTCAGTACATAGACTAAAACATCATAGGCGGCACACAGGCTCGCGGCGACTGCAACTAATACTACAAGCAAGCCTACATCAGTCCCAAGAGGTACTGTGGAGGTAATCGTAGCCCGACAGCTGGTAGTGAGGCAACGGATAGCCCTCGACGTCAGCAGACTGGGGGCCGCGGATACTCAGGTGTAGAGCCCGACGCTCAGGTGGCAGAAGAGGGCCAAGTGCGGGAGAGTAGCCTCCCACCTCTGGCCAACCGACACCGTGGGGCATCACGGTCCTGGCTGGGTAGATCGCAGTACGCGGTACCTGTCCAGATCGGACAAAGGGGTGCAGCAGCGTCAGAGCACGGTAAAGGTGCTGACGGGTGGTGTACATCTCGTGGCGAAGAGCTCGGTTAGCTCGATCCAGCCCATCAGCATGCAGAACCAGGTGCTGATGGTAGAAGGGCTCTCGGGTGACAGTGGAGTAGGCAGCAGTATAGTATCCCTCCGCACCAACATCAGATGCGATAGCAATGTGCCTGAAAGGGGAGGTGTCCAACTCCTGATACTCTCCACGAAGACGTGTCAGAGCAGCATAGGCAGCATCGTGGACAGCCATATCGATGGTCACACCAACACCATGTGCGGTGTGCAGCACAGTAGTGGAGTCGTACTCCCGAGAGTAGAGGTGGACGATGGCACGGTACTGCTCCTGGTTAAAGTCCTGGTACTCCTCGTAGACGGTGTACTCAGGGTGCCAGCGATAACCCAGATAGGTCATCATCTCAGCTAGCACCGCAGGTGATCCCGAGGCACCAATGGCCGTCGTGTGGCGAACGACCTGCCTCGTGGGTTCCATCTGAAAGCAAAGACGTTTCAAAGGAGTCAAATGACAGTGTGTGAATTGTTCAAAATACTACTCTAAGAAACAACTATGGCTTATCCAACTTTGGGGTGAATGCGGTCACGGGATCCTAGTGTTAGAGTTAGTAAATTCGTTTAACCCGAGTAGAAGAGAGTTCAGAGTCCCAGAGTAAAGGTCGAGGAGTAAAAGATACTAGTACCACCCAATGGCGACGTGGGCCCGTAAGACACACAGCCATGTTAGTAAAAGTTTTGTAATGTCTAGACTCGACTTCGGCCAAGGAGTGTGGAAAGGGGGATTCCTACAGGCAGTCGGCTCTGATACCAACTTGTGACGCCCCCGATTTGACCGTACACTAATCATGCACGCAAATGTGTACGATCAAGATCAGGGACTCACGGGAAGATATCACAACACAACTCTAAAACATAAATAAGTCATACAAGCATCATAATACAAGCCAGGGGCCTCGAGGGCTCGAATACAAGTGCTCGATCACAGACGAGTCAGCGGAAGCAACAATATCTGAGTACAGACATAAGTTAAACAAGTTTGCCTTAAGAAGGCTAGCACAAACTGGGATACAGATCGAACGAGGCGCAGGCCTCCTGCCTGGGATCCTCCTAACTACTCCTGGTCGTCGTCAGCGGCCTGCACGTAGTAGTAGGCACCTCCAGTGTCGTAGGTGTCGTCGTCGACGGTGGCGTCTGGCTCCTGGACTCCAACATCTGGTTGCGACAACCAGATAGAAAGGAAAGGGGGAAAAGAGGGAGAGAAGCAACCGTGAGTACTCATCCAAAGTACTCGCAAGCAAGGAGCTACACTACATATGCATGGGTATATGTGTAAAGGGGCATATCAGTGGACTGAACTGCAGAATGCCAGAATAAAAGGGGGATAGCTAGTCCTGTCGAAGACTACGCTTCTGGCCATCTCCATCTTGCAGCATGTAGAAGAGAGTAGATTGAAGTCCTCCAAGTAGCATCGCATAGCATAATCCTACCCGGCGATCCCCTCCTCGTCGCCCTGTTAGAGAGCGATCACCGGGTTGTATCTGGCACTTGGAAGGGTGTATTTTATTCAGTATCCAGTTCTAGTTGTCATAAGGTCAAGGTACAACTCCGGGTCGTCCTTTTACCGAGGGACACGGCTATTCGAATAGATAAACTTCCCTGCAGGGGTGCACCACATAACCCAACACGCTCGATCCCATTTGGCCGGACACACTTTTCTGGGTCATGCCCGGCCTCGTAAGATCAACGCGTCGCAGCCCCACCTAAGCACAACAGAGCGGTCAGCACGCCGGTCTAACCCTATGCGCGCAGGGGTCTGGGCCCATCGCCCTATGCACACCTGCACGTTGCGTACGCGGCCGGAAGCAGACCTAGCCTAGTGGCGTTCCAGTCCAATCCGGCGCGCGCCACTCAGTCGCTGACGTCAAGAAGGCTTCGGCTGATACCACGACGCCGGGATACCCATAACTACTCCCGCGTAGATGGTTAGTGCGTATAGACCAAATGGCCAGACTCAGATCAAATACCAAGATCTCGTTAAGCGTGTTAAGTAACCGCGAACGCCGACCAGGGCCAGGCCCACCTCTCACCTAGGCGGTCTCAACCTGCCCTGTCGCTCCGCCACAAAGATCCACTTGCGGGTACTCCTACGAGCCGACCCGACTTTAGTCATCACATGTGTCATGTATGTAGTATATAAGTATATACCCGTGATCACCGCCCAGGTGATCACGGCCCGATAGTATAGCACAGCAGACGGACAAGAATGTAGGGCCACTGATGGAAATCTAGCATCCTATACTAAGCATGTAGGATTGCAGGTAAAGGTAACAACAGTAGTAGCAAGGATAGGCTATGCATCAGGATAGGATATCGGAAAAGCAGTAACATGCTACACTACTCTAATGCAAGCAGTATAGAGAAGAATAGGCGATATCTGGTGATCAAGGGGGGGGGGCTTGCCTGGTTGCTCTGGCAAGTAGGAGGGGTCGTCAACTCCGTAGTCGAACTGGGCAGCAGCAGTGTCGGTCTCGTAGTCTACCGGAGAGAAGAGGGGGAAGAAACAGTAAATACAATGCAAACATAAGCATGACGATGCGTGACATGACAATGAGCGGTGCTAGGTGTGTCCTAACGCGACAGTAGGTGGTACCGGCGAAGGGGGGAACATCCGGGAGGTATTCCCGATGTTTCGCGTTTTCGGACAGACGGACCGGAGGGGGAAAGTTGCTAGTTCGATAGGTTAGGGAGGTGTGGTGGACGAACGGACTGCGTATTCGGATTCGTCTCGTCGTTCTGAGCAACTTTCATATAGAAAACATTTTCATCCGAGTTACGGTTTAAAAGATATGAATTTTCAAAGATTATTTGAATTTCTGGAATTATTTAATTAACAGAAAAGGGATATGACGTCAGCATGACGTATGAGTGACGTCAGCGGTCAACAGTCCGGTTGACTGGTCAAAACTGACACGGGGGACCCACCTGTCATAGACAGTGGGTTAACAGAAGATTAAACTAATTAATTTTTAGTTAATTAACTACTGGGCCCACCTGTCAGTGAGTGATTAGATTAATTAATTATTTTTATTTATAAAACATTTTCCTTTTCTTTTTTTTTTTTTTGCGGCGGGGCCCGCATGTCAGTGGCTGGGCCTGCCCAGTCAGCACGTTGACTGGGTGGACCCAGTCAACGGGGCCCACGGGCCCACTGGCAGTGGCACTGGGGGGGGCCAGGCCAGCCACGTCGGCGGCCGGCGCCGGAGCGACTCCGACGAGCCAAACGCGGCGGCGCGGCTCGGGAGGGGCGCGGGTTTCACGCACAGGGGGTCTGCGGGGTCGTGGCGGGGCGCGTTCGACGCGGCTCGGCGCCGCGCGTCCAACGGTGGTGGCCGGAGGGGCTGGAACGGGCGGGGGCGAGCGCTTCGAGCTCGCCGGCGGCGAGGTGCTTCGGGCGAGCAACGGCAACGTTGGTTCGGCGCGAGATCGGGCAAGCGGAGGAGCTGGGGAGCATCTACGTGCGGTGGGGAGTGCTGCGGGCTTGAGCCCGTGACCAAAAGGTCACCGGAGACCCGCCGGCGGCGAGCTCCGCGGCGCGGCGTTCGGGCGCGCGCGGGGAAGAAGCTAGGGGGCGCGCGAGAGAGAAAGGACAGGGGAGGAGGGGGGAGAGGCTCACCGCGCGGCACACGGAGGCCGGTGAGAGCTTAGGAGCAGCAGGTCGGCGCCGGGGAAGAAGGGGGTCGCCGGCGTCCGAAGTTGAAGACGAGCTCGGGGAGGCCGTTGCAGTGGCTCCGAGCTTCAACGGAGAGGCGGAGGTGGTGTAGTCGAGGGCGGCGACGGCGTATGACACGGCGAGGTGGCGATTGGGGCACGGTGGCCGTGTGAACGACGGGAACGGCGGCGAGCGCGTCGGGCGTGGGGAAGAAGAGAGCGGCGCGGATCTGGGGGGGAAGAGGGAGGCGCAGGGGCCGAGAGGTGAGCGGGGTGAGTGGGAGAGAGGCCCGAGGCGGCGGGGGGGGTGCTGGCGCCCTTATCCTCCCCGTCGCCGGCGAGGTGGTGCGGCGGGGACCGGCCCCTGTTCCGACCCCGGTCGGGGGAACAGGGAAGGGGGCGAGGGGAGAGGTGGGCTGGGCCGGGGGTCGGCCCAGTTGGCCAGGGGTCCAGTGGGGGGGAGGGCCTTCTCCTTTTTTTCTTTTTCTTTGTCTGTTCTGTGTTCTTTTGCCTTTTATTTTTATTTGTTTATTTTCTTTTCTGTTTTATTTCATTTAAAAGTATTTAGGTATTTTATAAAAATGTGTTTTCTCCACCATAATTACTAGTGTATTATTTGGCACCCACCGAACATTTTTGTTCAAATTTTTGAAAACTTTTATTTTCCACTTTGATTTTAATTGAAGTTTGAACTAGGAGTTTGAAAAGAAATTTGATGCAATTGTGATCAAGCCCTGTTTAGCAACATGATTAGCTTAATCTCAGAGAGTTACTGTAGCATGATTCTCGGGGTGTTACAATTAAGGTGTTTCATATATTGTGTTAGGTAGCTAATTAATTAATAGAGAGAAGTGTCCTCTCTTATCTCTGTGCTTGGTCGACGCTACGTACTATACATAGAGAGGCTCTCGACACGCTAGCTAGTAAGAAAATGAAGGAAACCATTAAGTACAGAAGTTCGTCATGCATACCGAGAGAAGTGATCGACCTCTCCTTCTCCGAGAGATTGGTCGAACAACAAGTTTTCGTATTATCTATCCGACGCTACTGGCTACGTACATATACAATATGTAAGATCTCTTACAATCCCCTAGCATTTGAAATCAACTTCCACATGGTATTCTCTGGCTTTATTGATGACGTGGTCAAGAAAGAATCCCGCCAATTCCTCTTGAATTGCTTTCATGCGATCTTGTGGTAGGAGTTCATTCCGCATCTGCCACGTCTAATTTGAAGAAGGGGGTTAATACATATATATGAATGAAACTCAACAGAAATGATGGTGTAATAAAATGAAATTGTGAATATTATTGCTTACGCACTTCATATTGTATTTCAGAGTAGCCCCGCTTATTTTTCAAAGCCGCGTTGTAATCCTTGATCCTGTGCGTGCGCTAGGTCGACCCGAAGACTTCACAAGGCCACAAGCCGCCGCCGTCTTTGACACGTGACTGCTCCCGAGTAGCGATGGATTCAGACAGTTGTCTTTGAAGTAGCGACAGCGACTCGTACCATAAAATGGCGGCTTATCTCGGCGAGACTGATTTCTTGCCGGTTTCGGTGGATCAGTAGTGCGACAGCGCGCAGCTGAGAGCATCCTATATGGAATTTTATGGTTGTTCTCACCACGCGTGTGCTGCCTCAAATATTCCTTTGTAGTTGTATCCGTTGACCTTGGATGCTCCTCCACTTGATTGCACGGAGGACGTATACGTGTGCCGTCGTCGCCGTAGTTACTTTTCCGACTTAAACCCGAGGTTTAAAAAAGAATTTCCATCTCAATCTGATGAACTCGAAGTTGAAGTAGATCCTTCCGTACCGGCTTGTTAATCCGGCACATCGCGAGCTTCTCGGTCCATAGAAAAGATCCCTCCAAGAACTCAACACCACCGTGCGCAAGCCCCATGGTGGGCGCCAACTGTCGTGGATTTTTCACGGCAGATGTCCTAGTGTGAGGACTTAGTTGTGAGGCCGACGCATCTTTGTAGTAGCTTGAGAGGGGTTGAGCGGAATCGAGAGACGCAACACAAGACAAGGATTTAGACAACTTCGGGCCCCGAGAAACATCATCGGGTAATAGCCCTACATGCTGTTTGTGGTTAGATCTATTATGCTCATGAGAGAGTCGCCCCATAAGCCGGCTCCCCCTTTGTGTCTAGCCCTAGAGATTGTTTCTTGTTGCTTGTTCCTCTTTGGGGAGCCCCGCCCCTCCTTATATAAGTTGAAGGGGCGGGTTACATGACTAGTCCTAGTAGGATTAGGATTACTCTATTACAAGTGGAGTCCTAGTCTTGCTTCCTTTGTAGGAGAATATTCCTTATGTCTTCCTCTTAAGCCGGCCCACCATAACATGAGCCGGCTTTCTGGGCCTTGGGCCTTGTCATCCATCTGAAACACACGTCGGGTCACCAATGAGTCTTCAGGCTCATGAGTCGTCACATCAGTGAACCGCCAGACACATGAGTCGCCAATCTTCTGGCGGGTTGCCAATGAAATGCCAAGTCCGGCCGGGTCATACCGCGGGGTATATCCCCAACACTCCTCATCCAACTCCAAGCCTAATCTTCTCCAACTAGTTAGTCTTAAGAGAGACTGCAAAGGTGACCGGCTTCTATTTGTGTGTTTATTGTTTCATCAGCAGTCCTCTATTATTGTAATCACACTTAATATCTTTAGAACAGGGACGCTCAGCTCTATTTTAGTGGAACTGCACAAAATGATCGGAATGTTGCATGCTCCAGACAGCTACTTTTTTCCCAACATGCCTTGTTGATTTAGACAGAGCTGGGGGGACGTTGCTGCCAATGAAATCATAGATTAATTTTAATTTAACACCTTCTCACAACTTTGTCTTCAGTTGTGATGTAAATATTAGCTCTGATCTGCTAATAATTGAGATGCATTAGCAAGGAAGTTAGTTTTTTATTGTTTCTGAAAGAGCATCGATGGCAAGACACACGAAACAAAAGCTGAAAGCTCACACCATTGTACAATTTCATGTCGCTGGAAAATTATTTGTATAGTATGTCAATTATGTAAACAAATGCTGGAAGCTTGATAGCATTGCCAGAAGCCTCTTCGGCATCCGGGTCCATGTGCCATGCACAAAATTATACTCCTTCGTTCCTAAATATTTGTCTTTTTACAAATTTCAAATGGGCATATTTTAGAGTGTAGATTCACTCATTTTGCTTCGTATGTGTACTCCCTCCGTTCCTAAATATTTGTCTTTCTAGAGATTTCAACAAGTGACTACATACGGAGCAAAATGAGTGAATCTACACTCTAAAATATGTCTATATACATCCGTATGTAGTAGTCCATTTGAATCTCTAAAAAGACAAATATTTGAGTAGTCACTCGTTGAAATCTCTAGAAAGACAAATACTCCGGAGTATATTTAAGAACCGAGGGGGTAGTGCACAGCCGCATGGGAGACTCAGCCCGGTCGTTGCGCGCATTAATAGTGAGTAATGAGCAGTCAAATCATAAGCCCCACCTTTCCCACTGTAAGTTGCTCGGAAGAAGCAACCATCAATACGCTCTTCTTTGAATCCGCTCATACTACTCCATCCGTCACTGTTTATAGAGCGCGCTTCAGAAAAAGAAAAAATCTCTGGGACCAAGGCGACTAGCGATCGGCCTGAAAAATAGCATTGGTAGTTATAGCACGGCGTCTATTACTAGAGGAAATAATGCGTACACACATGCATGCAGTGCTTCCACCCCGGGTACACACATGCATGCACTTACTCCACTCCGTAGTACATCGAGAGAAAATTGTGGACTTGATTGCGGTTACCACGCCCTAATTAATTGAGCATTAAACCAAACGCGTCTAAAGTCTCTCTGGTGGTGGAAATGCATTGAGAGAAATGCATCATAATGAAGCGCGCCCTGTAAACTGTGACGGAGGGAGGAGTAGTATGAAGGTGCAAAACCAAGTACGCGTATGGCCAGTCGGTCAACGCACCTCCTCTTGGCATATCACTGACATGTGGGACCGGAGTGTGAGCAAACCGATCTCAATTGACGGCAAAATGGCCAACCCGCCGTTCCTTGAGAGAGACGAGGAGCGAGAACACACAGACGGGCTCGCACGGAGGCCAAGATATATTCGAGCATGGTTGATCGATATCATCATTACATGTTGGGCTGCCGTTTTCCGCCCTTCTCCGGAATAAATGTGTACTTTATCAGAGATTAAAAAAATAAGAGTACAGAGGCTCCACCATGCGGTTCTAGTAGTAGTACTACTCGTACTACTAAACCTTGCGCTTGGCTCTTCGCCTCTTCGTGAAGTCGAACAATGATGGTACTCCGCATGTTCGGTACTACAGTGTATGCCTCTGGCAATCTGACACCGAATGAACTGATGCATGTCCACCGCCTGGGCGAGGGTACGTTGCATTAGTCAAAAGGCGTAAGCGAGCTTCACCTTGTCCTGCAAGCTTCTCCTCGTTCTGCGAGTTGACGGGACACACCAAAAAGTAGTGCTAGTCCATACTCCCTCCTTTCCGGTTAATATGGCTTAATCTTTTTTGCGGGTAAATGAGAGAGCTTTATTCATATATAAGCATTCTTAGGACGATCAGCCAAGACACTGGTCACTAGGAAGCGAGGTACCCCGCAAAAAAAGAAGTAGGAAGCGAGGTGTTTCATCAAGCCAGCTCTCGGCCACATTCAAAGTGCAGCAAGCACGGTTCGCACAAAGATGCGCCGCAAGGTTTGCTGACCTGTTTACATGCTGAATAACAAAAAAAGAGGAAATATTACCGAGCGCTCCTATTTGTAACAGGATATGAGCCAGAATTAAGCGAGAATTGTGGCGAGTGTTCCATGCAATCAACTTCCATTATCACATGCGAGAACCCTCGAAGAGAACCAAATGTGTTGAAGATTGCTTTATCACATTTTAAAAATATAATAAGAGTGCAGACGCTCCTCCATCCGGTTCCTAGTACTAGTATAGTACATACCTCTATAGACTATAGTAGTAGTACTAGTACTAGTAAACTTTGCGCTTGGCTGTTCGCCTCTTCGGGAAGTCGAACAATAATAGTACTAGTATAGTGTATGCTTCTGGCAATCTGACACCGAATTAACTGTTGCACGTCCACCGCCTGAGCGAGGGAGAGCTTGCATTAGTCAAAAGTTTCTCCTTGTCCTGCGAGCCACCGCGCGCAAGCTTCTCCCGTCCTGCAAGCTTCTCCTCGTTCGGCAAGTTGACGGGACACAGCAAAGTAATGCTAGTCCATACTGCCTCCTCTCCGGTTAATATGGCTTAATTTCAAACGAGATAAATACACTGTCTGTCACTGTATATTTGTAAAAATACGGTCAGTGGACTTCATAATACGCTCATTGCGCTCAATATATACATTTTCCGGTGTTTATACGGTCACTAGCTCACCCTGGCTGAGTATGTGTGTGCATGCACGTGTAGGTTGAGCACTTGAGCGTGACCGTGTGTGTTCCGTCGTGTGCTCGGACATGCATGCATTAGGGCGTCGCGCGCGTTTTTGCGTCCATGTGTACGTGTGACTGTTGCATACACGTAGGGGGAGTACGTGTAGGGGCCACTAAAGGAGCAGTCAAATCACACAGTAAGTTAGTCGGAAGAAGCAACCATCATTTCACTCTTCAATGACACGTACGCAATATAAAATGGTTGATATGGAGAGAAAAAGAAAACCACTATATATACACTAGCAGGAGCCTAAGCTACAAGCCTGCTTGCTTGGGTTGCTCTCTTCACAAGCATAGAACGACGGTGGCCACACCGCTGGTCACATATCCGGCCTGATCCCGCAGCTGGGGGAAGGGAACAATGTTCTGCGTAGACGCGGTCGACATCGGCGAGGGAGAAAATCCACAGTCGGTGCGTCCCAATCGGGGGTCACCGCGGTATGGGCCGATGCCGCGTCCCAACCGCCCTTCTAGCTACAGCCCGACGTCCCAGGTAGTCCATCTTCCTTTTGGAGCCGGCTTGCTCCACTGCCGCAGCTCCCCACGTAGCTCCATCTCCATGTCGATCTTTCTCTACTTCTACCGGCTTCTACTTGTGATGAGTTTATGTCTCATGAACTAGTGCCAGTACTATTATTCTAATCACACTTCTTCAATATCTTTGCCATCAGGGATGCTCAGCTCAATTTTAGTGGAACTGCACAAAAGCATCGTATGATCCGAGGGTGCCAGCCGTCTTTCCTTCGACAGGTTCTACCTGGCCAGGAAATTAAATCCTGTTTAGGGTTTAGGGTTTAAGTCGTAGTGACCCCAGCAGTAGTTTTTCTTTCGTACACGCTCTCACAACTTTTGTCTTTAGTTGTGAAGTAAATATTGGCTATGATCTGTGAATCATTGAGATGCATCAGCATGCGTGTTAGTTTTCCTTTGTATTTGATGGAATGTTGTAACGGGGCAACCTTGGAGTAGGAATGAAAATGGAGTGGAAAGTTTCCGTTTTTTCGGAGAAAAAATGGAAACGGAGAGAAACCAACGTTTCGTTTCGTTGGATCGCGCCATCGAGCAAAACCAACGTTTAAATCACGTCTGTCGCGTTCGTGTCTCACCCTCCTCCACGGCTCGACCCCACACGGTCGCTCGGCATGCCACTCACCGCAAACCGAGTATACGATAACTTTCCCGCCTGCTTGTCGATGGATCGCGCCATGGAGTACTAGTACTACTGGAAGAGATTGACGAGTTGGGGGAGGACAGCTAGCTGTAGCACGGACTCCCAAGAACTTTTTACATGCATGTTGTGGCCGGCTATTGCGACCTTTGAACGCGGAGCAGTCGCGTGCACCAGGAAGCGGCGCGGGCGACGCTCTCTCGGCCGGCGCGCCGCTTCAATGCCGGCGCCAGTGAGAGGTCGCGTCCGCTCTGGCCGGGCATGAATGCGGCACTGACCGTTTCGGGCGGGAAGCACGCGCGGGTGATGAAGAGGGTTCGGGTTGGTCAGGAGCGGCCGTGGCAGCGGTCCGGACGCCCGCAAACAAGAGATGTTGTACGTTAATATTGCCGCGTATATAATTAACAACGTAAATAATGTGCCAGTTGGACAAATATGATTGGAGATGGAGATGGAAATGGAATTTTACGTAAACACGGATATGCATGTCTATGTCTATGTGTGTGTGCGCGACGACTCTCGCGACCTGGAAGCGGGGGCGTGTTTTTGATCGAGTTTTCTTTCTTGGTACGTTAAAAAATTGTCCGCCAGTTTTCGTTTCTTTTTTCCGGGAACGCGCGTATTCTATTTAAAACCACTGCTATGGAGAGATTGTTTTACTCCATTATAGCCTCTTGTTTGATAGAGTTTCTCGCGTCTCGCTCTCTCACCCTCTCCATATCAAAACAAGATGACAGTGTCCACACTATCTCTCTCCTCACCGGTGGTCACAGATCCGGCCGAATCCCGTCCGCTGCGGGAGGTGAGGAGGTGCAGCGTTGACGTTGTCGCCGTCGGCGATGGAGGAAGCCGATGCGCACCGTCCTCTCGGAGCCGGCGCTGGCGCGGACGAAGGTCCTCCGCGCCCTTGTTCGCTGCCGTCGTGTGGGCAGATCCCGCCGCCCGCCTAAGCGACATCTCGCCCACCTGAGGTATAACTTCTTGTACTGGTCCAGCTCCCCAGGTCGCTGCATGCGGGTTTTCTTCTATGCGACTACTCCCCAGCTCCCCATGTATAGTAGCTAGGGTTCGTCGGCTGGTCCAACATCACCTACTATTATAGAGGAAATGCCACTCGAAAAGTTGTCCTGATTTATGCCTCGGTGGAGGTATACATGTTGTTTCGACAAAAAGTACATGGTGGTTGTGCGGTCATTGTCCATATGCTCCTATTGCTGCTGCTAATCTAATACTATCACTGGTTAAATGAAGAAATGCTTTTTTTCTCGGGTATCCTGGTTTAGTTCCCATCAAGATAATCATGATGCTTCTGTTTGTTGGTGTACTTTTCATAATTCTTATTGACAATTGAGATGTCGTTGTTAATCTTGTAAAACAAAGTAACAACACTATATCCCTTTTTTATATTTTTGGAAACAGCGATGCGTATCTCCATACCCGGGCATGTCTTCCTCAATTTTAGTGGAACTGCACAAAATTGGATGGCCATTGTTGTTCCGCCTCACTGTCCTCTGCCACGTGGTTCTTCCTTCCTCGAGCTTGATTACTGAGAAGAAACAGACCACAGTGAGGATTTGTCGAACTTCATAGGTGCCTCACCCAAACTTGATGCCAAATGGATGATGCATCACCACGATGACCTATCGATGCTCATGGTTGCGCCTCATGGTTGCGTCGGCTGGTGAAGCTGATCGATTTTCAATGAAAAACAAGCTGTCTTCCATCAGTGCTCTTTGCTTGTTACCCACAAAGATGATATCCTTCGTCAGTTCACCTTGGTTGCGTTGGAGACGCAGTCGTCTTTCACGTTGGTGCAATTTTATCACACAATTGGCTATGAACCAAATGTTTCCTCGAAGAAGGATCGACGTTGGTACTAAGAGCATAAGTTTTGTATTGATTTCTAAGCCTTCTCACAACTTTGTCTCCAGCTCCCCTGTAATTTTATTTGTCCAGCTATTAACTTTGATTAAAAAAATGGTGTGGACTAAAAACCCGGATGGACGTAGTAGCCCTCCATTTTTATTTACTCCGCATATTAGATTTGACTGAAGTCAAACTTTGTAAAGTTTGACCAAGTTTAGGCCGAACACAACAAACCATAATTATTAGAGAGGGCAAACTGTACATACTCTCAAACCTTTCCGATAATTGAAATTAAAATTCTTTATTTGTACACACTCTCACACGTTTCCGATAATTTGGCGCATGTGTGGTTGTTCACTTAAGGGAGGGTAGTGTACCGCACGTGAAGGACAGGAAGTGCGACCAGGACGCGTGGATCGTTAGTTCATCGGAAGTACTCCCTCCGTTCCTAAATATTTGTCTTTCAAGTGGTTTGAAATGGACTACCACATACGGATGTATATAGACATTTTTTACAGTGTAGATTCACTCATTTTGCTCCGTATGTAGTCATTTGTTGAAATCTCTAGAAAGACAAATATTTAGGAACAGAGGGAGTAGTAGTTTTCTTCACTGGTACGTTAAATAAAGAGTTTCGTTTCGTACTTACACAATTTAAAACGATTGTTATGGAGAGAATAAGAAAACCACTCCACTATATATTAGTCGTATACACGAGTACTATATGGACGCAGCTTCATTGACTTTAGTGCACCTGCCTTTGGGTTTATGACAGGTGGGCCCAAAATGTGGCTGGCCCACCTGTCATACAGCCAAAAGCAGGTGCAGTTAAGGCACCGGAGCTCAGTCCGTACTACAGTATATATATAAGCTGGAGCCTCAGCGCTTGTTCGCTAGGGTTTGCACTCTCCACACTCTCGCCGCACTACATATATATATACACGCTGGAGGCTCAGCGTTCCTTTGCTAGGGTTTGCTATATTCACAGTCTCTCACCCTCTTCACCAGATCTAAACAAGACTGCGTTGTGGCCTCTGTCTCTCTCACCCCCCTCACAGCTGGCGAAGGAGGCGTCCGGATCCCGTCGCACCGGGAAGGGGAGGAGGTGCAGCGTTCACTCTATCGCCTTCGGCGAGGGAGGCAATCCACTGCCGGCTGCGCTTTTCTCTTTCACCCAGCGCCTGTGCGGGAGGGCCACCGACCCCTTCTTCCTCGCTGCCGTACGTAGTGTGGGCAGATCCGACCTCCCGCCGCACGCCTTGCCACATCCCGACGACCCTAAGGTATAAGTTTCTTTGAAACCGTCATTGGTCTAGCTGCATGCGGATCTTTTTCGATTCTGTAGTCGAATCTAGGTCTTGGTTCAAAGAGGAAAGAAGGGTGCGGTGGGGTGGAGCATGAATCTAGGACGTGGTTCAATGAGGAAAGGAGGGAGGGAAAGTAGTATAGACTAGCTATCCAGCCGCTTTGTTGGTCGAAAAGGGAAAAAGGGGGTAACCCAGTACACACATCTGTAAGGAACCGAACTCTTTGTTGAAAAGGGAAAGAAACTGGGGGGTCGGGTAGTTTGTGCAGGACTAGATTTGCTGCCCTCACATAGGAAAAAGTTTCAAAGAGAACAAATATGGGACCAACGCAGATATGCTGCTTGGCTACATACTCTGCATCACCCATTTATACGTGTGGACGCACATGGTGCTGGCATGTCCCATGTCCCATCCACATGATCGTGCAGTGTGTTTTGAGATGTTGTGCTACTTGTATTGGTACTGTTTTAAATAAATGTTGAATTGAAGCTATTGTATTGCTCTCTTTTCCCATTAAGTAGGGAACAAAAATGGTACCAACCCAGACATGATGCTTGTTGCTTTGTTACAACAAACTCTGCATCACCCCCTTTATAAGTAGATGGAAGCACATGGTGTTGTTGCGCCCACTCGCCCCTGGAACTGTTTATGCTTTTTCTTAATCTAATGCTGATGGTAAAATTAAGCAATGCCACTCTCAGAATTAACTACTGAACTATTTTAAGAGAATTTCTCTGTTAATATGAATCAATGCAACCGTTTTAGAAATGCTACTGTCCTATACTTTGTTTTCCATCAAGATAAGGTAGATGCTTCTTTTTGTGGCCGCATGTTTCATCCTCCTTTATTGGCAGTAATTGTTTCCTTTTTTGCCTCTGTTAAATCAGGGATATCTATTCAACTTGTTGCTATAGCAAACTTAAATGTCACACCGGCGACTTTACTTGATTTCAGTGCAACTGCACAAAACGAGATTGGATTTCCTATTCGTGTTGGCAGATTCGTACGTGATCTTGTGTGCGTCATGACAGGTTGGTACTTGCCTTCATCCACATGATCGTGCAGTGTGTTTTGAGATGTTGTGCTACTTGTATTGGTACTGTTTTAAATAAATGTTGAATTGAAGCTATTGTATTGCTGTCTTTTCCCATTAAGTAGTGAACAAAAATGGGACCAACCCAGACATTATGCTTGTTGCTTTGTTACAACAAACTCTGCATCACCCCCTTTATAAGTAGATGGAAGCACATGTTGTTGTTGCGCCCACTCTCCCCTGGAACTGTTTATGCTTTTTGTTAATCTAATGCCGCTGGTAAAATTAAGCAATGCCACTCTCAGAATTAACTACTGAATCTTATTTCAAAACTGCAACACTTGTTAGGGATTGGCGGGATTACCATTTTTGTGGCCGCATGTTTCATCCTCCTTTATTGGCCAGTAATTGATTCCTTTTTTGCCTCTGTTAAAACAGGGATATCTATTCAACTTGTTGCTATTGCGACATTTTGCTTCGCTTAATTTTGGTGGAACTGCACAAAATGAGACCGGATTTCCATATATGTGTTGAGATCTCTTTTAGATCTTCCTCAGGAGTTGTTTCAAATCTTGGTCTTGAAAGGTCAGTACCTACTTTCCTCAGAATTAACTACTGAATCTTAGTTCAAAACTGCAACACTTGTTAGGGATCGGCGGGAGTACCATTTCTGTTAGGGATCGGCCGGAGTACATGTTTAAGAAATGTATTGTTCAGATAATGTCTCTGTTATTATATATCAGTTACAGTGTTTTACAAATGGTACTATCCTGCTTTGTAGTTCTTTCTACATGTTTAACCAAGGTATTGTTAAGATAATGTCTCTGTTAAAATGAATCAGTCGCATTGTTTTAGGAATGATACTTTTCTGCTTTGTCGTTCTTTATACATGTTGAAACAAGGCATTGTTAAGATAATGTCTCAGTTAATATGAATGAATCACACTGATTGAGAATTGCTACTCTCCTGCTTTGTTTCCCATTAAGATAAGGTAGATCAGTAGATGTTTTTCTTCTGGGAGTACAAGTCATCAACCGTTATTTCTCAGTAATTGTTTCCCTTATACCTATTGTTGCTTACAGGGATATCAAAATTAAAGCTCGGTTTTATTCCGACTTTGATTTTAGTTGAACTGCACAAAAGGAGCCAATGTGTCTAAGGCAAACTGCTGCATTAGTGGGTCCAGTTGGTCTTACCACTTTGCAGAAAGAAGCAGTCACTGTTTGCGCTACATTACACAAGGAATGATCGAGAAGCTTTACAGAGTATTAGTAGACGCTGGTGACATGACTAGTCTGCAGAGAGCATAGGAAACTCTACAACACGTGGAGTGCACTGGGCAAAAAGTGCCCAAACAAGTACAGGAAGCCAGGACAGGACTCCAAATCTGTCAATGTCATTCTAAGCAACAATGATGGGGCATCTGGGTATGGTAATCTGTTTACCGTACTTTCAGTTTGTTAGTCCACCGATTGGTGGGTTGACACTGGGGCCAATATTCATGTGTGTTGCTTGTGTCTTTGTTTTCTTGCAGCATATAAATACGATATCCACAGGGATGCTCAGCTTGATTTTAGTGGAACTGCACAAAATGTCCAGATGGTTTGTGTCCTCCATAATACTTCATCATGCACAATACATCGAATGGTTCTCTAATCATTCGTCGTCACCTTGAGCCACCGGACTATATGTTTGAATGGTGCTGCCAGCGTCGGCCATTAAGAAGGGTAAGAAGAAAGACAAAAAGAGAGATGGCTGCTTTACTTGTGGTTCGGAGGAACACTGGGCAAACAAGTGCCCAAACAAGTACCAAGAAGCCAGGACAGGACTCCAAGTCTGTCAATGTCACTCTAAGCAACAATGATGGGGCATCTGGGTATGGTAATCTGTTTACCGTACTTTCAGTTTGTTAGTCCACCGATTGGTGGGTTGACACTGGGGCCAATATTCATGTGTGTGCTGATGTGTCTTTGTTTTCTGGCAGCATATAAATACGAAATCCACAGGGATGCTCAGCTTGATTTTAGTGGAACTGCACAAAATGTTCAGATGGTTCGTGTCCTCCATAATACTTCATCATGCACAATACATCGAATGGTTCTCTAATCATTCGTCGTCACCTTGAGCCACCGGACTATCAGATGACAAACTGATGACAAACCCTGCCCGTTCCACAATCATAGGCATTACATATTTTGAATGGGAAAAGCTTGTCAAAGTTGACATTAGTTTAATATATTGGAATTGGAAAACCTTGTCAATTTTTGCTCATTGATGTTAGCCAGAAGACATGCATTTGATATTTTTGAGTGGGACGCCCTTTGCTGTGAGCAACGTCGATCGTTTTTTCCTATTCCTGTCTTCAGTTCAGAAGTAAATATTTACTCTGCTGAGATGCATAGTCACATGAATGTTGACTTATGTAAGATATTTTAAGAGTTTGTTCTGAATATTGTCTATGTAATGCCAGGCCTTGTGTTTGATTGCAAAGTTGAGCTTGGAATGTTGTGGCATGCGGCATCACGAGCTGTTCACCGTGCCTCCTGAGAATAATGCTTCGTATTGTTTTGCATGTCGATCTAATGCCAGTGATTTGCTTGTTAGGAAGATCATCCTCTTCTGTTGTTTCCGTGCTTAAGAAGTTCATCGTCTTATGTTTCATTCATAGCCTATACGACAAGTCGGGTAGGTTAGACGTGAAACCATATGATCTTCCGACCAACTCATCATCTTAGGCCGTGATTGGATCGTCGTTTTCCAACCAAAACCGCTTGTAAAACTGACGCTTGTAAATAAAAGCAGATGGTCTCGGGCGAAGCGCTTGGTTGGTCGATTTCGACTAGTAAAATATACACTGGTCTCTCAAATTACACGCGTAACCCGCCGGTTTTACTTACAGACCTCGGGCCCTCGGTTTCATTACGCCTGTATTTTACGCGTTGTTTCCGATGACGAGTAAATTACACTTGTATCTTAATACAGGTGTGAAATAAACCAGAGCTCCCAAGCGCGGCCTTACCGTTTCATGCCGTCTCAGTCTCTCGAAGGTGCTCATAGGTGTCCGATGATCCTGGCTTCCTGAATGAGCAGCGGGCGCTGTATCAGACCATCCGTAGGGCCCGCGAGGCCCTCTCCGTCGTCCTTCGAGTTGTTGCGCTCGCCGTGGCGCCGAGCATTGTTAACATGGTCAATGAACATGAGGATTCAGGAGATGACTTTATTTTGACTGGATGACAGTAGGGACCCACTAGGGCCATAGCCGTACGTACGCAAGTGCCTCCTTATTATGTACAACTATATTTTTTTTGCTTCCTCCTGGTTTCCTGACATCACGGTCCCACACCATTGTCAACCTATGTAGTCAATATAAACGAGAGAATTGCACAAGGTGCGGCCGACAGCTGGGACCAAGCAGCTTGAGCAGTATTTGTGTTTTTGAGGCGTGAGCACTGCAGAGTTTTTCTTGGCGATGTTTTCGTTGTTGTTTAGAGGAGAGCAGGGTATTAACTGAGCGGGCTGTGGCCCGTCTAGCCTAGGACAGATATCCAGCCTAGATATTAATTTTTTTCAAGATGAAAATGGCTAGCCCAGCTATACGTTTTTTGAGGAATACCCAAGCAAGGTCAACTTGTTATTCTCCGCCCCGCTGGGCTGCAAATCTTTCCTAGGAGGGATGCATTAGGCTTAACAGGAAAATGGGCTTTAAAAAATAATAAATGGGATGTAATTATAAAAACTGGGCAGTAACTATAAAAAAATGCACCAAACACGAAGATAGTTTATAAAATATTATTTATGGATTTTGAAAATCTTAATTTTTAATTGTTGCGCGCCAATGTTTCGTTAGATTTTTACGTAATACAAATTTATATTTAATCTGACTAGAAATTTCGGGATAAAAATATTTCGGATCCCATCAAAATGTGGGAAATTTTATTGAATTCTGTCTTGAATGGTTGGTTGAAATTATTAATCATTGTCCTAGCTAGAAAATGGGTTGTACTTTTAACAAACTGTAAATGGGTTGTAGTAAATTCCATTAGAATTCAAAAATGGGCTGTACATTCTTACAAATCGCAAATGGGCTATAAGTTCTGTGCCACACACTTGTGGGCCTACTAAGTTGACGCGTCCCGTAAAAGAAAGAAGTTAGCGCGTATGCAAGGCTTTGTCAACTTATTATAATCAACACACGGTTCTAGCAGCAGTGGCCGTTGGATGTCCATCCAACGGATGCTGTGCTTCTTCTTCAATCTCGGATATTCTAGCTTCACCCGCCCAAAAAATGATTCCTCCCCCTGACATCTGGGGCGCGCCGTTTCGGAAGCTGACCTGTGGGCCTACTAAGTTGACGCGTACCAAGGTCTTTGTTAACTTAGTCAATATAAACGATTTGAACTGAAGTGACCATACGATGTCCATCCAACAGCCGTAGTGCTTCTTCAACCTCTGGTCTTCTTGCTCCAGCCGCCCAAAGCAGCGCCGGTCGTTCCGCCTGCTCCTGCCTCCCGTGGCCGGTTGTGCTGCCGCGGAGGCCTCACCGCCCCCTACTACTCCCATCGCTGGCCAGGCCATCCCTCCACTCACCCACACCCCCTGTTATTCTGTGGCGACGGCAGCCTCACACCGTAGCCGAACCAGTTAACCCTCGTACTCCTCTCCGCGCGGGCTTCCACTGCCGTGTCTTCCCCGGCTCCGCACCGTCCCCTTCCTAGGCCTCGCCGTCGTCCACCGCCCTGGTGCTCTCAGCGCGGTGTGGTCAACGTGGTCAAGGAACGACTTCCATCAGAAGAGTACTGTACGTGGAGAGGCTGACAGCTGGGTCCACGGCGGCCGCAAGGAAGTGCCTCCTTATTACACGCAAAATAATTATTCCTGCACCTGACAGCAGGGACCCACCGGACGGGCCACCGTATTTCACGAAAAAAACGTTTCCCCCTGACTGCTAGGACCCACCAGCTACATCTTCGCACACAAGGAAGTGCGTCCGGGCAAAAACAAATGAGTCGCCCCCTGACTACTGGGACCCACCAGCTATATGTTCGCACGCAAGGAAGTGCCTGACAGTCAGGACCCACCTGGTCAAAGCGTACGTAGCATTGTCATTCTCGTCGTGAACGTCTACGTACATACTTGTCGATGTAGAGGCGCGCACGTATGGTAGTAGAGGCGCGCACGTAGCATGTACACGTACGTACAGCGGCAGTGTGCAAGAAAGAAAATACGGCCACGTACGTACATACGGGCAGGGTCTCGAACGCCTACTTGCGCGTACGTACGGCCAAGGCTCGTGTACATGGCTGGGTCGGAACGGAGAAACTGCGTCATCGTCGTGTTCATGGGGAGCCAACCGGCTGGGTCGGAATGGAATGTGTCGTCGTGTTTATCGGGAAGGCTTGGACGGAACAGCCGATGGAAACGAGGCCTGGCATACCGCACAACGGAGGAAACGGCCTTGTGTTCGACCGGCCACGGTCGAAACGGGATCCTGTTCATCGGGAGGGGTCTGGCATATCGCAAAACGGAGGAAACAGACCTCCTACGGTCGAAACGGGGGTCCTATTGATCGGGAGGGGTGTGGCGTACCACAAAACGGAGGAAACGGACTTGTGTTGGAGCGCTACGGTCGAAACGGGGGTCCTGTTCATCGGGAGGGGTGTGGCGTACCGCAAAACGGGACTCCACGGGATACTGTTCATCTCCACCGTCGACCCCCTCCAGCCTCCACGGGCTACTGTTCATCCACCGTCGACCTCCTCCAGCCTCCACCTGCGACTGTTCATCCATGGGCTCCTGTTCATCCAGCCTCCACCGCGCGCTACTCCACCGGCTACTGTTCAACCAGCCCTCTCCATGGGCTCCTGTTCAACCACCCCTCCACGGGCTACTGTTCATCCAGCCCTCCACCGTCTACTGTTCATCCAGCCCTCCACGGGGTGGTCCTGTTCATCCAGCCCTCCACGGGGTCCTGTTCATCCAGCCCCAACCGGCTCGATCGATCGGGGTCCTGTTCATCAAGAGGCAACACCACGGGGTCCTGTTCATCCACCCCCACCGGGAACTATCCATCCAAACCCCCCCAGCAACGCTCACTGTTCATCCAGAGGCAGCATCGACCGGCTTCAATTAGCAGCAGTAGCGAAGGAATCGCTCGATCGGCTTCAGTTAATAGCCGTCGATCGATCGCTCGGGTTCAGTAACGCGTAGCCTGCAGTGCAATCGCTCGGGTTCAGTTAGAGCCCAACGCCTCGCTCGGGTTCAGTTAGAGCCCAATGCTTCGCACCCACGCGCGTGCGTGTATGAGAGAAACGCGCATCGCTCGGCCCCGACCACCCACCGTAACCGGGAACACCCCGATATTTTCCTCGCCCTCGCTTCTACCACGGTTTTTTCCGTCATGGACGGCCCAAAGAATGTCATGCAGCTGCGTCTCCGGCCCGCCCAGGACGAAAAGCCCATTTTCTGTCATGATTTTTTGTCATAGAAGTAGGAGCCCACCACATCTATGATGATACCGGATTTTGTCACAATTATCGTCATAGAAGTGTCATAAGTATGACAGGAAAAAAATTCGTTCGGCTCAAAATGTCACGGATGTGTCTTTTTTTGTAGTGCTTATGCCTCTCCCTCATATGAAATTGCAATAATGATAACCGATCTTGTTAACAATTGCCTAGGACAATTCCGCACACCGATCCATCATTATTCCACACTCGCTATTTATAATATATAGTAATATATTCTAACTTTATGTTAACATCACCTACTTTTATATTTTAGTGCTCCGATATCATGCAAAGTTATCCTCTTCATACCCACCATGTAGTTTTATTTGTCGTTTCTAGATGGAAGCAAACATTCGGCGTATGTAGAGTCGTACTGGCAGATAGGACTTGAGAGAATATTGATCTTACCTTTAGCTCCTTATGGATTCGACACTCCATACTTATCACTTCCCCCTTTGGAAATTGCTACGATGATTTCTTGCACTTGGGGATTATCAAGCTCTTTTCTGGCACCGTTGCCGGGGAGCAATAGCGTGGGGTTGATATTTTTGTGTATGCTTGTTTGCTTTCTTCACTAAGTAGATTTTGTTTTCCCTTTTGTTTTTCTTTAGTTGTGGGTGAAACAAAAAAAATTACAAAATGAAAATACCAAAAAAATTACTTGCCTCTTATGCCTAAAATCTTTTTCAAAAAGAGAACTGATTGGAAGGTTATGCATTGGAGAAGTGAGGGTCGACCTTGAACACTTGTGTTCATGCTCATGGAAACAATGTAGAATTTTTCATGGAAGTTTCTCAAAAATAAGTATCCCTCTGTATATATTCTTTGTATTAGAAAAATAATGTGTCTAGGTTTGGTTTTAAAATGTTTAAATTGCTTGTTTGGTGTGTGCTGCAGAAAAACAGAAACTTTGGTTGTAGTGTTTGAATTGTTTAAATTCACTGCTCTTTGCACTTCACTTATATTTTTTGAGTATGGCTTTATAGAATGCTTCATGTGCTTCGCTTATATCATTTGAAGTTTGGATCATTTGTTCCTCTTCACATAGAAAACCGCCATTTGTAGAATGCTCTTTTGCTTCACTTATATTTGTTAGAGCGTGGGCATATCTTTTGTAGAAGGAATTAAACTCTCGTGCTTCACTTATACTTCCTTCGTTCGGAATTACTTGTCTTGGAAATGGATGTATCTAGAACTAAAATACGTCTAGATACATCCATTTATGTGACAAGTAATTCCGAACAGAGGGAGTATCTATTTAGAGAGTTAACAGGAATTGGTCATTCACATGGTTAGTCATAAAATCCTACATAACTTGTAGATAACTGAATATAATATGTTTGATTCCTTGCAATAATTTCGTGATATAAAGATGGTGATATTAGAGTCATGCTAGTGAGTAATTGTGGATTGGTAGAAATACTTGTATTAAGGTTTGTGATTCCCGAAGCATGCACGTATGGTGAACCGTTATGTGATGAAGTCGGAGCATGATTTATTTTTTATTGTCTTCCTTATGAGTGGCGGTCGGGGACAAGCGATGGTCTTTTCCTACCAATCTATCCCCCAAGGAGCATGCGTGTAGTACTTTGGTTCGATAACTAATAAATTTTTGCAATAAGTATGTGAGTTCTTTATGAATAATGTCGAGTCCATGGATTACACGCACTCTCACCCTTCCATCATTGCTAGCCTCTTCGGTACCGTGCATTACCCTTTCTCACCTCGAGAGTCAGTGCAAACTTCGCCGGTGCATCCAAACCCCGTGATATGATATGCTCTATCACACATAAGCCTTCTTATATCTTCCTCAAAACAGCCACCATACATACCTATCATGGCATTTCCATAGCCATTCTGAGATATATTGCCATGCAACTTCCGTCATCATCATATACATGACTTGAGCATTCATTGTCATATTGCTTTGCATGATTGTAAGATAGCTAGCATGATATTTTCATGGCTTGTCCGTTTTTTGATATCTTTGCTATGCTAGATCACTGCATATCCTGGTACACTCCCAGAGGCATTCATATAGAGTCATATTGTTCTAGATATCGAGTTGTAATATTGAGTTGTAAGTAAATAAAAGGGTGATGATCATCATTATTAGAGCATTGTCCCAGTGAGGAAAGGATGATGGAGACTATGATTCCCCCACAAGTCCGGATGAGACTCTAGACGAAATAAATAAATAAATAATAATAAAATAGGCCAAAAAAAAGAGATGTGCCAAAAAAATGAGAGAAAAAGAGAGAAGGGGCAATGCTACTATCCTTTTACCACACTTGTGCTTCAGAGTAGCACCATGTTCTTCATATAGAGAGTATCTTGAGTTATCACTTCCATATACTAGTGGGAATTTTCATTATAGAACTTGGCTTGTATATTCCGATGATGGGCTTCCTCAAATGCCCGAGGTCTTCATGAGCAAGCAAGTTGAATGCACACCCACTTAGTTTTCAGTTTGAGCTTTCATACTGTCGGATTACGGGTTTCGGCAACACCCTTAAGGTTCAAACTCTGGGGTGCGCACGAAGATCTCTCTCCCCCAAGCTCAGACACTCGCCGCGATCTCAAGTCCTAGCTCGCCGAACCCAAGGAACAAGGGACACAAGAGTTTATACTGGTTCGGGCCACCGATGTGGTGTAATCCCCTACTCCAGTGTGGTGTGGTGGATTGCCTTGTAGGTTGTGGATGAACAAGTACAAAGGAAGAACAACCTCCTGAGGAGAGGTGTTCTAGAGCTCAATGAGCTGGTGCGTGTGAGGATGGAATGGATCCGATCCAAGGTCGGTTGCTCTCTACGGTGGTGGCTAGCCCTATTTATAGAGGCCCTGGTCCTCTTCCCAAATGTTTAGGCGGGAAGGGATCCCACAACGGCCAATTTGAAGGGGGGCAACTAGTACAAGCTATCGTGACAAAAGGTGGTCTTCGCCTGCCAAAGGCTCTGGTGGTGACGCCGTCGTGGGCTCCGTGATGACCTCCATCCTGCCGTCCTGATGGTCTTGGTCTTGTTGCACCAATATGGAAACCTTTGCCTGATGCCTCGGGACTCCTCGCCTGCGCCTGCCTCTTTAGCACCAAATAGGAAACCGGTACTCTGCGCCCGCTGGCGCCCGCCTGGCCTTGGTCGTCATGGCTCACGTCACGGGAACCTCACGAGGTGCCCCTTGCCTTGATCTCTCCGCTCCTCGCGAGCCAGCCTAGTGAGGCTGCCCCTGAGGAGGTCTTGTGTTGCCCGCCTCGCGAGGCTTGGCCCCTCGCGAGGGTCTTGAGTGTTTGCTGGTGAAGATGGGTCGTACCAGGCCACTAATGGAGCCACGCCGTGGGTCGCAGGCAGGCAAGTCTGGGGACCCCCGTTCCTAGAACGCCGACAGTAGCCCCCGGGCCCAAGGCGCACTCGGACTTGGCTTCAAGGCAAAGCTAAGGGGCTGCGGGCCCCATCCGCCTACGGCCTTGATTGACACATGGCGACTGACGGGATGTGGGCGTCTCCGCTTCCCCACGCTGCCGCAGCAACTGCCCGACTGACAAAAGGCTGGCGCGGGCTGCGCTGCCCTCATTGCTCCCCTTTGTCTTGCTCCAGATCCCCTTTCTTGCTCCTCGTTTCCAAAGGCTCCAGATCCGCTCAAATCCTTCTTCGAGCTTGCCGCCAATGGCGCCCAACAAAGCTCGGGCCGCCCCTCTGCCATCCTGGTACGAGCCCGCGCTGAAAGCGCCAAGCATCTCGGAGAAGAACCTTGCCGCCACACTCCTGATGACGGCGGAGGGCGATGAGAAGAGGAAAAATGCACTCCGGGTGGCTCCGCCGAGCCGGAGGCCTCGGGCAGCACCTTCTATCCCTTCTTCATGAGCAGCATCGTTGCGGGGTTGGTTCCTCCCTTCTCCGAGTTCTTCTATTCCGTCCTCAGCCATTACAAGCTTCACGCCCTCCATCTTCATCCCAACTCCATCCTCCTTCTGTCGATCTTCGCCTTCTATTGCGAGGCGTATGTTGGGGTGATGCCGGCCGTGGCGCTGCTGCACCACTTCTTCTATCTCCGGATAAAGGACGACCACTACTCGGGGTGCGTCAACTTCGTCGCGGCCAACAAGACCAATGCGATCTCGAAGGCCGGGAAGAAGGCCGAGGGCTTCAGGAGCAAGTGGGTCCTGATGGATGCCAAGTGCTCCCACCCTCGGCTGGTGCTGCCGACGGAGATGCCCGCGTCTCACGACGGGTGGCTCCGCGCGAAGCTCACCGACCCCCGGGCGGAGCGGGTGCTGGAGAGGATGACTGCCGACCTGAAGCCTGATGACCCTCAGGCGGCAAAACTGACGGGGGCCATGATCGTCAAGGAATTCATGGCACAGCGCGTGGCTCCCCTCCAGGCGCGCTCGCGCCCCTTGTGGAAGCTCGGGAACAAAGGAGATGACCTATGCCTGCGTCCGGAGGCCCTGTTTGACGAGGAGCTGGGCACGGCCCTCCGCTCCTTGGTTGGGGACGACCAAGGGTACCCGTCGGACACCTTCGTTCCCTTGTACTGCCGCCCGGATGGGGCGAAGATTGCCTCCGCCATGCCTGCCTTCGATGGGCGTGGTCTTGCGCCGCCTGCGCCCTTGGATGCCCCGACGGTGACGGTTCTAGTGGTGGTGTCCTCTGGTGATTCTGACGAGGAGGAGGAGCAGGAGTCGGCGGCCACCCCGGAGGGGTCTGGGGAGACCTCCCCTCCGCGGAAGGCCGATCTCCTCCGCGCCTTGCCTGACGAAGCCGATGCTGACGACCACCCAGTGAGGGAAGTCCTGCCCCCTGCTGGGGTCACCACAAGGTCCAGGGTCTCCCCCTCGAGGAAGCCTCCACCCGGCGTCCTGACGAAGAGCAAATCGGCGCTGATCTCTCGGGGTGATGCCTCCGCCATGTCGCCGCCCGGGGCCGCCGCGACCTCGTCGACTCCTATGGCCCGCGCGCCAGTGCCCCAGGCCGTGAGGCCCCCAGGCTCCGCACTTCTGAAGAGGTGGCGGGACTACGCCGTCGTGGACCAGTGAGTATCCTGCCCAGACCTTGCCCTTGCTCCTGCTTCCGTTGCAGCTTCCTGATGCCTCCTCCTTGTGCTGCTAGGCCGACGTTGTCATCGAAGAAGAAGAAGGAGGGGGCGACCACATCCTCGGGAACCCAGTAGCCTGGCACGGCCGCCCCTCCTCTGGCGCAGAAGGGCGGCGATGGCGCCCGCACCTCTCCGGCCCAGTCGTCCTCGCGAGGCCCAGAGGAGCATCTCCAGGAGGGGGCGACCCCCAATGTCACGCCGGCTCCTGAGGCGCTCGTCCCCAGCTCGCCGGCCGAGGCCCCACAGGCTCCGGAGCTCCTGGCTTCTTCTCCTGCCGCCATCAACCTGCAGGTCTTGGCAACAACGCTGCCTCCTTCTTCCGCCTCATCGCCTGCTCGTGATCCTTCTGCCTTGCCCGACATCCTGGAGCACGCTCTTTCTACGCTGACCCTACTGCGGGATGATCTTCAAGGCGCCGACCGTCGCCTGGTGGCCGGGCGCCTAGAGCTGATCTCTGGCTGGCTCCATTCCGTTGTGTCCGTCCGGGCGGCGCTGATCCAGGCTGTGGGGGCTTCCAAGAAGGACCGGCAGGCCGCCGCCTAAGCCGCGGCTGCCCGCGAGGTGGCGTTGAAGGACGCTGAGGCCGCCAAGGGGCACTGCCAGTCGTTGGAGGCCGAGCTGGAGGTCATGCGCAATGAGCGTGAAGCTGAGGCTCGAGACCGCAAGGCGGAGGAGGAGAAGATGAAGGCCCGAGAGGACGCCGTCAGAGGTCGCGACGCTGAGCTGGAGCAGTTGGCGAGGGCACAGGCCACAGAGCGCAACCGCCTGGAGGAGCTGGAGAAGAAGATGGAGGCTGAGAAGACCCTGCTGGAGGCCAAGGCGAAGGTTCTTGCTGAGGACTGCGTGGCCTTCCAGTCCCTTGAGGAGAGATCCCGCGAAGCGCTGCGGGCACTCTACGAGAAGGGCTTGGAGAAGCCGTTGTCGACGGACGACGAAGGCCCCACCTAGCTGCTTCCTTATCTTGTTGAGGCACTCGAGGGTGTCGTCGATGGGATCGGCCCCATGGTGGAGGGGGAGGCCCGCGCGCTTTCTTCTTCGGCTCTGATTCCCGTCTTCAGCCACCTGCATCTTCGCAACCCCGGCGCCGACCTCGGCGAGCTGCTCGAGCCCGTGGAGGAGGCGCGCTGCACAGCCGGCACCGCAGCCGTGGAGGGCCAGGTGGAAGCCCTCTTGAAGAAGTTCCTCGCCATCGAGCCTGAGCTTCCAACTGATGGCCCCGCCAATCCTACTGTCGAGGCTCACGACACGACCGACGGTGCCGCTACCGGCGGGAAGACGCTCCCTGACGACGGCGCCCGAGGCTGAAGAAGGGGCTTGCTGGCGAAGGACGGCACTCCTTCTCATTTTACTTTCTTGTGACATGAGACGTGCCTCGTGGAGGCGTTAAAACTCTTCTTGTCGTTTGGGGGACAATATGTTGTGTAATAATTTATTTAGGTTCCGCGATTCCCTTCCCGTTTGCCTGATGTTCTACGTCGGCAGGGCCCGACCCCGCACATACCTCAGCCGCCGTTGGGCCGTCCGGATCACCAGGAGAGACCAAGGGGTGAGGGGCTATGTGGCCATTTAGGCTCCTAAGTTGCGATGCTCAGGAGTCCCCCTTGACGCGCAAACGGCCTGCGGGAAGAAGCCACTAAAGTAGGTCCTAGGGTTCTACATCAGCAGGGCCCGACCCCGTGCATACCTCAGCCGCCGTTGGGCCGTCCGGATCACCAGGACAGACCAAGGGGTGAGGGGCTACGTGGCCAGTTAGGCTCCTGAGTCGCGATGCTTAGGAGCCCCCCTTGACATTCAAACAGACCTTCATACCTGTCCTCGCCGAGGTCCCGCTCGGAGTGGTGCGCGACTACCAGGTCCAAGGGACCTTGCAGGGTGGCGTACGCTAGGCAGAGCCTGAGCGTAGCCCCCGTGCCCAGCCCCCTCATGTGGCTCTCCTGAGGGGAAAGCGTTGCGGTGAGGCTGGACACTGAGCCGGGTGGCTCCCTGAGGTTGGTACGGCCATAGGGCCACCCTCAGTTGTTTATCACCAGTGCGGAGCGTAGCGCTTCCGCACTTGCACAGGAATAGCCACTCCTCGACCGTGTCGACTGCCAGCATGGAGCATGGTGCTTCCACTGGTGCGTGGGTGAGGGCTCCACCCGGGGCGTGTACATCCCCGCCTTGACACGTGGCTTGCACGGCAGGGCTAGTCGAGGTGTGTGTGGGCACTCGCGAGCCAGCGCGGGACTCGCGAGGCCCTACCTCAAGGCGGGTTGTGCCTCGTCTTGGTTCTTGACAGCTCCAGTGGTCCTGCGAGATGGTTAGGCAACCTGCGCCAGACGAATTTCCTGAGACGATCTCATGAGAAGGCCAGACACCAACGACCCCAAGAGGTGACGTGAACGGGGCCGGCCCGCCAGACAGAGCTCAATCATTGGGTTTATCAGCACTGCAGGGAAAGACCCGAGCACAGACGTCGTGCCAAGCCTACTCATGCGAGGAATCCAAAGGAAAGACAACTGGTGCCCAGCTCCCGTGGCAACGAGGGTGGTCGTGGGTGGGGCATCGAAGTACTAGGTAAGCAGGTGGTAGCCATGAAATGACTTAAGCAAATAGGCAGACTAGCTTAGATAGATGCGAGAATGATACATGCCACTTGGACGGACCCGAGCGGCCTGGGGATGATGTAGCCCGAGGGGCGCCTCCAGGTGGTGGGCGGCGGTCGCCACGTATGTTCCTTGCCTCTTGAAGCTTCTGGGTTGCCTTGACGATGAACTCCTGAGCACCAGGCGCTCCTCGCCCAGTGCCCTTCTGAGGGAAGCGTGCGGCAAAGCACACCTCCACATGGTGCCCGAGCGCCTCCCTCGCGACGTTGGCTAGGTCCGAGGCCCTCCCGAAGAGAGCCCTCGAGCCTTGCCCGAGGAGGGCGCCGGGCGCGCCTTCCTATGCGAGGGAGGGAGGTGCCCCAACTGCGGGCGCGGATCCCGAGGTGGTGCCGCCGGAGACGCCGCTCTCCTGAGGCCCTGGGTGGAGTAGCTGCTTCTTCTTCTTGGGAATGGCCTCCGGAGGGTACAGGTTGCCCTCGTTGTCGGGGTCTTCGATCGCTGCGGCTTGGAAGGCGCGCTCAAGGGAGTACACCGCATCTCTTTCTTCATAGGGGACCGTGATGACTCCGCCGCTCCCTGGCATCTTGAGGACGTTGTAGCCGTGGTGGGTCACTGCCATAAACTTGGCCAATGCTGGATACCCAAGGATGGCGTTGTACGGCAGACGGATGTGGGCGACGTCGAAGTCAATGAGCTCGGTGCGGTAGTTGTTATGCTGGCCGAAGGTGACAGGGACGCGGACCTGCCCTATCGGGCTGGTGGAGCCGTCGGTCACTCCTGAGAAAGGCTTGGTAGGCTGTAGCTGATCGCATGGTACTTGGAGGCTATAGAATGTCTCGACGGACAGGACATTGAGCCCTATGCCGCCACCGATGAGGGTCTTGGTGACTTGGACGCTGCTGCGGGTGAGCAAAGCATCGGGAGGGTGCCGGCAGTAGCCGCGCATTTGAGCTGGTCCGATGAGCTCGAGGTGATGGCGCACTTGGACCACCTGAGCGGGCGCGTGGCCTCGAGCCTGGGAAGGGCCGCGTTCACCTCACGAGCAAACTGCTTGAAGATGCGCTGGGAAGCTGGGGCCTGAGCACCGCCCAAGATGCAAGCGATAGCGCACGGCTCCTGGAATCCCCCAGCCCCCTCGTCCTGATGGTGGTCATCGTTCCTTCTTGGCGATGGCGGCAACGGAGGGAGGCCAGTATTGGCCTGAGGACGGTCCTCACGAGGCTGGTCCCTCCAGGCGCCCTCATGAGGCTGGTCCTGCCAGTGGTCCTCGCGAGGCCGGTCGCGCCACTCCTGACGGGGGCCGCGGTCATCCCAACGTCCTCCACTTTCTCCTCCTCCTCGGCCGTAGCCCCGGTCGCTGCGCTCGGGGCATCGACCGAAGCGTCCATCTCGAATGGCCCTGAGCTCTTGGCAGTCTTTGGTGTTGTGGCTGTGTACGTTATGGAAGGCGCAGAACGGACGGCTGCTCTTAGACGACTCGGGGTGGTCCCGGCCGCGCTTCGTGTCCGGTTCCGCCGCAAGCACAGCTACTCCCTTGCGCTTCACGTCCTTGGCCTTGGCTTTCTTCTCTTCTGGGTCGGCAGCAGGGAGCTCGAGGAGGGAGAGGCACCCCTCCTCAGCTCTTGCGCACTTGGTCGCCATGTTGAACATCTCCAGAGCCGTGCATAGCTCCTCGTGGATGGCGAGCTCCTCCTTCATCTTGATGTTGCGGACACCATCAGAGTATGCTGAAATGATGGCCTCGTCCGTCACCTTGGGAATCTTGAGGCGAACGATGTTGAAGCGCTGGATGTACTTCTGGAGGGTCTCTCCTGGTTGCTGCCTGATGCAGCGCAGGTCACCCGCAGCCGGCGGGTGGTCGCGAGTGCCCTGGAAGTTGGCGACGAAGCGGTCGCGCATCTCACCCCAGGAGGAGATTGACCCCGGGGGCAAATTCAGGAGCCATGAGCGAGCACCATCTTTGAGAGCCATGGGAAACCAGTTCGCCATGACTTTCTCGTCGCCGTTGGCTGCCTCGATGCTCACCTCGTAGATCTGCAAGAACTCCGCAGGGTCGGGGGTGCCGTCGTAGCGCGGGGGCAGGTCTGGCTTGAACTTGCCTGGCCAAACGACGCTACGCAGCTCTGGAGTGAAGGCACGATAGCCTGTTGTGGCCACCGGGGCCCGTCGCGGGGGTGGAGCTTGATCTTGATGCCCACGCACCACCGCCGCAGGCGGCACGTGGTCTTGACGTGGTGGCGCCGGGAGCGCGGGAGCGTTTTCTCGCGGTCGGGGAACTTCTTGGCAGCTTCCTTCTTCGCACGCGGGCGCCCAGCGCAGCGGGTCTCATCGAGGGGCCGCGCGTCTTGGTGCGAGGACGCCGTCTTGGTGCGGAGGTGGCGGAGGCGCTCTGTGAGCTACATCGCCCGCAGCTGGAGGAGGGCAAGGCAGCGAGAGAGATGGTACGGGGGAGCCCCTAGCGGCGCTGACGAGCTCGGCGATGCGGTCCAGCAAGTCCTCGTAGAGGTTGTCGACCGGGCGGTAGCGCAGGAGCTCGCGTGCCATGAGCAGCGCGGCCTGCGCGTCCGTGGGCGCGCGATGAGCGTGGGACAATGAGCCGGCCGAAGTCAGCGACGGGGTGGCGGTGCGGCCGTCCCGCCGCACAGAGGGGTGCAACGATGATGCTTGCTGCTCGTTTCCCGCCGGCCCCTGACGGCGTTGGCGGCGAGTGATGGAGAACGACGGGGAGGCCCGCCGACAGGAGCTGTCTGAGCGACACGGGCGGCCAGGGCGGCCCGGCGCTCGGCACGGGCTCGGCGTGCGTCCGCCATGGAAGAGGTGGAGCAGTGGAGCGTGGATCGATGGAAGAAAAGCTTCAGCGCACCCCTACCTGGCGCGCCAAATGTCGGATTACGGGTTCCGGCAAAACCCTTGAGGTTCGAACACGAGGGTGCGCACGAAGATCTCTCTCCCCCTAGCCCACTCTTGCAACGACCTCTAGGTCTAGCTCGCCGAACCCACGGAACAAGGGACACAAGAGTTTATACTGGTTTGGGCCACCGATGTGGTGTAATACCTGTTGGGGAACGTAGTAATTTCAAAAAAATTCCTACGCACACGCAAGATCATGGTGATGCATAGCAACGAGAGGGGAGAGTGTTGTCCACGTACCCTCGTAGACCGAAAGCGGAAGCGTTATCACAACGCGGTTGATGTAGTCGTACGTCTTCACGATCCGACCGATCAAGTACCGAACGCACGGCACCTCCGAATTCAGCACACGTTCAGCTCGATGACGTCCCTCGAACTCCGATCCAGCCGAGTGTTGAGGGAGAGTTTCGTCAGCACGACGGCGTGGTGACGATGATGATGTTCTACCGACGCAGGGCTTCGCCTAAGCTCCGCAACGATATTATCGAGGTGTAATATGGTGGAGGGGGGCACCGCACACGGCTAAAATATCGTATATCAATTGTGTGTCCAGAGGTGCCCCCTGCCCCTGTATATAAAGGAGCAAAGGGGAGGCCGGCTGCCCTTGGGGCGCGCCAAGGAGAGGGGGGAGTCCTCCTCCTAGTAGGAGTAGGACTCCCCTTTCCTAGTCCAACTAGGAAGAGAGAGGGGGAGGAAAGAGAGGGAGAGGGAGAGGGAAAGAGGGGCCGCGCCCCCCTCCCCTAGTCCAATTCGGACTCCTCATGGGAGGGGGCGCGCCACCTCCTGGCTGCTGCCCTCTCTCTCCCCTCAGGCCCACTAAGGCCCAATACTTCCCCAGGGGGTTCCGGTAACCCCTCCGGCACTCCAGTTTTATCCGAAACTTCTCCGGAACACTTCCGGTGTCCGAATATAGTCGTCCAATATATCAATCTTTATGTCTCGACCATTTCGAGACTCCTCGTCATGTCCGTGATCACATCCAGGACTCCGAACAACCTTCGGTACATCAAAACATATAAACTCATAATATAACTGTCATCGTAACGTTAAGCGTGCGGACCCTACGGGTTCGAGACTTATGTAGACATGACCGAGACACCTCTCCGGTCAATAACCAATAGCGGAACCTGGATTCTCATATTGGTTCCTACATATTCTATGAAGATCTTTATCGGTCAGACCGCATAACAACATACGTTGTTCCCTTTGTCATCGGTATGTTACTTGCCCGAGACTCGATCGTCGGTATCTCGATACCTAGTTCAATCTCGTTACTGGCAAGTCTCTTTACTCGTTCCATAATACATCATCCCGCAACTAACTCATTAGTCACAATGCTTGCAAGGCTTATAGTGATGTGCATTATCGAGTGGGCCCAGAGATACCTCTCCGACAATCGGAGTGACCAATCCTAATCTCGAAATATGCCAACCCAACAAGTACCTTTGGAGACAGCTGTAGAGCACCTTTATAATCACCCAGTTACGTTGTGACGTTTGGTAGCACACAAAGTGTTCCTCCGGTAAACGGGAGTTGCATAATCTCATAGTCATAGGAACATGTATAAGTCATGAAGAAAGCAATAGCAACATACTAAACGATCGAGTGCTAAGCTAACGGAATGGGTCAAGTCAATAACGTCATTCTCCTAATGAGGTGATCTCGTTAATCAAATGACAACTCATGTCTATGGTTAGGAAACATAACCATCTTTGATTAACGAGCTAGTCAAGTAGAGGCATACTAGTGACACACTGTTTGTATATGTATTCACACATGTATTATGTTTTCGGTTAATACAATTCTAGCATGAATAATAAACATTTATCATGATATAAGGAAATAAATAATACTTTATTATTGCCTCTAGGGCATATTTCCTTCAGTCTCCCACTTGCACTAGAGTCAATAATCTAGATTACACAGTAATGATTCTTACACCCATGGAGTCTTGGTGCTGATCATGTTTTGCTCGTGGAAGAGGCTTAGTCAACGGGTCTGCAACATTCAGATCCGTATGTATGTTGCAAATTTCTATGTCTCCCACCTGGACTAAATCCCGGATGGAATTGAAGCGTCTTTTGATGTGCTTGGTTCTCTTGTGAAATTTGGATTCCTTTGCTAAGGCAATTGCACCAGTATTGTCACAAAAGATTTTCATTGGTCCCGATGCACTCGGTATGACACCTAGATCGGATATGAACTCCTTCATCCAGACTCCTTCATTTGCTGCTTCCGAAGCAGCTATGTACTCCGCTTCACACGTAGATCCCGCCACGACACTTTGCTTAGAACTGCACCAACTGACAGCTCCACCGTTCAATGTAAATACGTATCCGGTTTGCGATTTAGAATCGTCCGGATCAGTGTCAAAGCTTGCATCAACGTAACCACTTACGATTTGCTCTTTGTCACCTCCATAAACGAGAAACATATCCTTAGTCCTTTTCAGGTATTTCAGGATGTTCTTGACCGTTGTCCAGTGATCCACTCCTGGATTACTTTGGTACCTCCTTGCTAAACTTATAGCAAGGCACACATCAGGTCTGGTACACAGCATTGCATATATGATAGAGCCTATGGCTGAAGCATAGGGAACATCTTTCATCTTCTCTCTATCTTCTGCAGTGGTCGGGCATTGAGTCTTACTCAATCTCACACCTTGTAGTACGGGCAAGAACCCTTTCTTTGCTTTGTCCATTTTGAACTTCTTCAAAACTTTGTCAAGGTATGTGCTTTGTGAAAGTCCAATTAAGCGTCTTGATCTATCTCTATAGATCTTAATGCCTAATATATATGCATCTTCACCGAGGTCTTTCATTGAAAAACTCTTATTCAAGTATCCCTTTATGCTATCCAGAAATTCTATATCATTTCCAATCAGCAATATGTCATCCACATATAATATCAGAAATGCTACTGAGCTCCCACTCACTTTCTTGTAAATACAGGCTTCTCCAAAAGTCTGTATAAAACCAAATGCTTTGATCACACTATCAAAGCGTTTATTCCAACTCCGAGAGGCTTGCACCAGTCCATAAATGGATCGCTGGAGCTTGCACACTTTGTTAGCTCCCTTTGGATCGACAAAACCTTCCGGTTGCATCATATACAACTCTTCTTCCAGAAAACCATTCAGGAATGCAGTTTTGACATCCATTTGCCAAATTTCATAATCATAAAATGCGGCAATTGCTAACATGATTCGGACAGACTTAAGCATCGCTACGGGTGAGAAGGTCTCATCGTAGTCAATCCCTTGAACTTGTCGAAAACCTTTCGCAACAGGTCAAGCTTTATAGACAGTAACATTACCATCAGCGTCAGTCTTCTTCTTGAAGATCCATTTATTTTCAATGGCTTGCCGACCATCGGGCAAGTCAACCAAAGTCCATACTTTGTTCTCATACATGGATCCCATCTCGGATTTCATGGCTTCAAGCCATTTTGCGGAATCTGGGCTCACCATCGCTTCTTCATAGTTCGTAGGTTCGTCATGGTCTAGTAACATAACCTCCAGAAGAGGATTACCGTACCACTCTGGTGCGGATCTTGATCTAGTTGACCTACGAGGTTCAGTAATAACTTGATCTGAAGTTTCATGATCATTATCATTAACTTCCTCACTAATTGGTGTAGGTGTCGCAGAAACTGATTTCTGTGATGATCTATTTTCCAATAAGGGAGCAGGTACAGTTACCTCATCAAGTTCTACTTTCCTCCCACTCACTTCTTTCGAGAGAAACTCCTTCTCTAGAAAGGATCCATTCTTAGCAACGAATATCTTGCCTTCGGATCTGTGATAGAAGGTGTACCCAACAGTTTCCTTTGCGTATCCTATGAAGATACATTTCTCCGATTTAGGTTCGAGCTTATCAGGTTGAAGTTTCTTCACATAAGCATCGCAACCCCAAATTTTAAGATACGACAACTTTGGTTTCTTGCCAAACCATAGTTCATAAGGCGTCGTCTCAACGGATTTCGATGGTGTCCTATTTAGAGTGAATGCAGCCGTCTCTAAAGCATAACCCCAAAACGATAGTGGTAAATCAGTAAGAGACATCATAGATCGCACCATATCTAATAAAGTACGATTACGACGTTCGGACACACCATTACGCTGTGGTGTTCCGGGTGGCGTGAGTTGCGAAACTATTCCGCATTGTTTCAAATGTAAGCCAAACTCGTAACTTAAATATTCTCCTCCACGATCTGATCGTAGAAACTTTATTTTCTTGTTACGATGATTTTCAACTTCACTCTGAAATTCTTTGAACTTTTCAAATGTTTCAGACTTATGTTTCATTAAGTAGATATACCCATATCTGCTCAAATCATCTGTGAAGGTGAGAAAATAACGATATCCGGCACGAGCCTCAATATTCACGGACCACATACATCTGTATGTATGATTCCCAATAAATCTGTTGCTCTCTCCATAGTTCCGGAGAACGGTGTTTTAGTCATCTTGCCCATGAGGCACGGTTCGCAAGTACCAACTGATTCCAAAAGTCCATCAGTATGGAGTTTCTTCATGCGCTTTACACCGATATGACCTAAACGGCAGCGCACAAATAAGTTGCACTGTCATTATCAACTCTGCATCTTTTGGCTTCAACATTATGAATATGTGTGTCACTACTATCAAGATTCATTAAAAATAGACCACTCTTCAAGGGTGCATGACCATAAAAGATATTATTCATATAAATAGAACAACCATTATTCTCTGATTTAAATGAATAACCGTCTCGCATCAAACAAGATCCAGTTATAATGTTCATGCTCAATGCTGGCACCAAATAACAATTATTTAGGTCTAATACTAATCCCGAAGGTAGATGTAGAGGTAGCGTGCCGACGGCGATCACATCGACTTTGGAACCATTTCCCATGCGCATCGTCACCTCGTCCTTAGCCAATCTTCGCTTAATCCGTAGCCCCTGTTTCGAGTTGCAAATATTAGCAACAGAACCAGTATCAAATACCCAGGTGCTACTGCGAGCATTAGTAAGGTACACATCAATAACATGTATATCACATATACCTTTGTTAACCTTGCCATTCTTCTTATCCGCCAAATACTTGGGGCAGTTCCGCTTCCAGTGACCAGTCTGCTTGCAATAGAAGCACTCAGTTTCAGGCTTAGGTCCAGACTTGGATTTCTTCTCCTGAACAGCAACTTGCTTGCTGTTTTTCTTGAAGTTCCCCTTCTTCTTCCCTTTGCCCTTTTTCTTGAAACTAGTGGTTTTACTGACCATCAACACTTGATGCTCCTTTTTGATTTCTACCTCCGCTGCCTTTAGCATTGCGAAGAGCTCGGGAATTGTCTTATCCATCCCTTGCATGTTATAGTTCATCACGAAGCTCTTGTAGCTTGGTGGCAGTGATTGAAGAATTCTGTCAATGACGCTATCATCTGGAAGATTAACTCCCAATTGAATCAAGTGATTATTATACCCAGACATTTTGAGTATATCCTCACTGACAGAACTATTCTCTTCCATCTTGCAGCTGTAGAACTTATTGGAGACTTCATATCTCTCAATCCGGGCATTTGCTTGAAATATTAACTTCAACTCCTGGAACATCTCATATGCTCCATGACGTTCAAAACGTCGTTGAAGACCCGGTTCTAAGCCGTAAAGCATGGCACACTAAACTATCGAGTAGTCATCAGCTTTGCTCTGCCAGACATTCATAACTTCTGGTGTTGCTCTTGCAGGAGGCCTGGCACCTAGCGGTGCTTCCAGGACGTTATTCTTCTGTGCAGCAATGAGGATAATCCTCAAGTTACGGACCCAGTCCGTGTAATTGCTACCATCATCTTTCAACTTTGCTTTCTCAAGGAACGCATTAAAATTCAACGGAACAACAGCACGGGCCATTTATCTACAATTAACATAGACAAGCAAGATACTATCGGGTACTAAGTTCATGATAAATTCAAGTTCAATTAATCATACTACTTAAGAACTCCCACTTAGATAGACATCCCTCTCATCATCTAAGTGATTACGTGATCCAAATCAACTAAACCATGTCCGATCATCACGTGAGATGGAGTAGTTTCAATGGTGAACATCACTATGTTGATCATATCTACTATATGATTCACGCACGACCTTTCAGTCTCCGTGTTCCGAGGCCATATCTGCATATGCTAGGCTCGTCAAGTTTAACCTGAGTATTCCGCGTGTGCAACTGTTTTGCACCCATTGTATTTGAACGTAGAGCCTATCACACCCGATCATCACGTGGTGTCTCAGCACGAAGAACTTTCGCAACGGTGCATACTCAGGGAGAACACTTTTATCTTGAAATTTTAGTGAGAGATCATCTTATAATGCTACCGTCAATCAAAGCAAGATAAGATGCATAAAAGATTAACATCACATGCAATCAATATAAGTGATATGATATGGCCATCATCATCTTGTGCTTGTGATCTCCATCTCCGAAGCACCGTCATGATCACCATCGTCACCGGCGCGACACCTTGATCTCCATCGTAGTATCGTTGTCGTCTCGCCAACTTATTGCTTTTACGACTATCGCTACCGCTTAGTGATAAAGTAAAACAATTACATGGCGATTGCATTGCATACAATAAAGTGACTACCATACGGCTCCTGCCAGTTGCCGATAACTTGGTTACAAAAACATGATCATCTCATACAATAAAATATAGCATCATGTCTTGACCATATCACATCACAACATGCCCTGCAAAAACAAGTTAGACGTCCTCTACTTTGTTGTTGCAAGTTTTACGTGGCTGCTACGGGCTTAGCAAGAACCGTTCTTACCTACGCATCAAAACCACAACGATAGTTTGTCAAGTTGGTGCTGTTTTAACCTTCGCAAGGACCGGGCGTAGCCACACTCGAGAGAGACAGACACCCGCCAGTCACCTTTAAGTACCGAGTGCTCGCAACGGTGAAACCAGTCTCGCGTAAGCGTACGCGTAATGTCGGTCCGGGCCGCTTCATCTCACAATACCGCTGAACCAAAGTATGACATGCTGGTAAGCAGTATGACTTATATCGCCGACAACTCACTTGTGTTCTACTCGTGCATAGCATCAACGCATAAAACCTGGCTCTGATACCATTGTTGGGGAACGTAGTAATTTTAAAAAAATTCCTACGCACACGCAAGATCATGGTGATGCATAGCAACGAGAGGGGAGAGTGTTGTCCACGTACCCTCGTAGACCGAAAGCGGAAGCGTTATCACAACGCGGTTGATGTAGTCATACGTCTTCACGATCCGACCGATCAAGTACCGAACGCACAGCACCTCCGAGTTCAGCACACGTTCAGCTCGATGACGTCCCTCGAACTCCGATCCAGCCGAGTGTTAAGGGAGAGTTTCGTCAGCACGACGGCGTGGTGACGATGATGATGTTCTACCGACGCAGGGCTTCGCCTAAGCTCCAAAACGATATTATCGAGGTGTAATATGGTGGAGGGGGCACCGCACACGGCTAAAATATCGTATATCAATTGTGTGTCCAGAGGTTCCCCCTGCCCCCGTATATAAAGGAGCAAGGGGGGAGGCCGGCTGCCCTTGGGGTGCGCCAAGGAGAGGGGGGAGTCCTCCTCCTAGTAGGAGTAGGACTCCCCTTTCCTAGTCCAACTAGGAAGAGAGAGGGGGAAGGAAAGAGAGGGAGAGGGAGAGGGAAAGAGGGGCCGCGCCCCCTCCCCTAGTCCAATTCGGACTCCTCATGGGAGGTGGCGTGCCACCTCCTGGCTGCTGCCCTCTCTCTCCCCTCAGGCCCACTAAGGCCCAATACTTCCCCGGGGGGTTCCGGTAACCCCTCCGGCACTCCGGTTTTATCCGAAACTTCTCCGGAACACTTCCGGTGTCCGAATATAGTCATCCAATATATCAACCTTTATGTCTCGACCATTTCGAGACTCCTCGTCATGTCCGCGATCACATCCAGGACTCCAAACAACCTTTGGTACATGAAAACATATAAACTCATAATATAACTGTCATCGTAACGTTAAGCGTGCGGACCCTACGGGTTCGAGAACTATGTAGACATGACCGAGACACCTCTCCGGTCAATAACCAATAGCGGAACCTGGATGCTCATATTGGTTCCTACATATTCTACGAAGATCTTTATCGGTCAGACCGCATAACAACATACGTTGTTCCCTTTGTCATCGGTATGTTACTTGCCCGAGATTCGATCATCGGTATCTCGATACCTAGTTCAAACTCGTTACCGGCAAGTCTCTTTACTCGTTCCGTAATACATCATCCCGCAACTAACTCATTAGTCACAATGCTTGCAAGGCTTATAGTGATGTGCATTACCGAGTGGGCCCAGAGATACCTCTCCGACAATCGGAGTGACAAATCCTAATCTCGAAATACGCCAACCCAACAAGTACCTTTGGAGACACCTGTAGAGCACCTTTATAATCACCCAGTTACGTTGTGACGTTTGGTAGCACACAAAGTGTTCCTCCGGTAAACGGGAGTTGCATAATCTCATAGTCATAGGAACATGTATAAGTCATGAAGAAAGCAATAGCAACATACTAAACGATCGAGTGCTAAGCTAACGGAATGGGTCAAGTCAATCACATCATTCTCCTAATGAGGTGATCTCGTTAATCAAATGACAACTCATGTCTATGGTTAGGAAACATAACTATCTTTGATTAACGAGCTAGTCAAGTAGAGGCATACTAGTGACACACTGTTTGTCTATGTATTCACACATGTATTATGTTTCCGGTTAATACAATTCTAGCATGAATAATAAACATTTATCACGATATAAGGAAATAAATAATACTTTATTATTGCCTCTAGGGCATATTTTCTTCAATAACCTACTCCAGTGTGGTGTGGTGGATTGCCTTGTAGGCTGGGGATGAACAAGTACAAGGGAAGAACAGCCTCCTGAGGAGAGGCATTCTCGAGCTCGATGAGCTTGTGTGGTTGGGGATGATCTGAATGATCCGTCCCTTCCTATGGTGGTGGCTAGTCCTATTTATAGAGGCACTGGTCCTCTTCCCGAATGTTTAGGCGGGAAGGGATCCCACAACGGCCAATTTGAAGGGGGACAGCTAGTACAAGCTATCCTGACAAAAGGTGGTCTTCGCCTGCCAAAGGCTCTAGTGGTGATGCCGTCGTGGGCTCCGCGGTGACCTCCGTCCCGTCGTCCTGCTGGTCTTGGTCTCGTTGCACCGATATGGAAATCTTTGCCTGATGCCTCGGGACTCCTTGCCTGCGCCTGCCCCTTTAGCACCAAAGAGGCAACCGGTACTCTGCGCCCGCTGGCGCCCTCCTGGCCTTGGTCGTCATGGCTCACGTCACAGAAACCTCGTGAGGTGCCCCTCGCCTTGATCTCTCCGCTTCTCGTGAGCCAGCCTAGTGAGGCTGCCTCTAAGGAGGTCTTGTGTCGTCCGCCTCGCGAGAATTGGCCCCTCGTGTGGGTCTTGAGTGTTTGCTGATGAAGATGGGCCGTACCAGGCCGTTAGTGGAGTCACGCCGTGGGCCGCAAGCAGGCAAGTCTGGGGACCCCGTTCCCAGAACGCCGACACAAATAGCTCACAAGATGAGGCAAGGGCAACAGGCGATGAGCTTGACAAAGGATGAGCACTATTGCTAGCAGAGAGGAATGCGAGGAGAGACGGGGTCTCGGTTAGAAGTTTGGAAAAAATCTCGTAACCAGCTCCTTGAATGATGTAACTTGCTGAATCGGTTGATGCGTCCCGCAGGCCTTAAACCAGACATCCAACACTCCATCAGCCCAAGCATATTCCTGTGGGCCTTCAAATGTGCCGAAGCTCAAAAGTGGCCAAAGCCTAGGTAGGTTGGACTCGGGGCAAAAACGTGCAAAGTGCGAAATCACTATTTAAGAAGTACTCGTTGCAAAGAACACTCCATTTTCCCAGGTCACGACAAGTGGTTCGCAACCTGGGAGTTTTCCCTTTTTTCGTAGATTCGTTTATTCAAAACGTTTTATCTCTTAAACCGTGCGTCCAAATCTCAAACCGTTTTCACCATTGGATTCCTCGCGTCGAGATCTTCAAAACTAGATCCCATGTTGATAGGTTTTGACGAACTTTTTTCACGAAAAAAAGGACGAAAAAACCAAACCGGGAGCACGGTTTTTTCCCTTTCACGAAATCACAACCGTGCCTCTCGCGAAACCACAACCGTGCCTCTCGTGGAAGCAAAACCGTGCCTCTCGCGAAAGAAAAAAAAAGAATACGCGTATTTTTTTCCCTTTCCGAGAGGCACGGCCGTGACTCTCGCGGAAGCAAAACCGTGACTCTCGCGAAAGAAAAAAAAACAGAAAACGCGTTTTGTTTTTTCCTTTCCGAGAGGCACGGCCGTGACTCTGACGAAAGCACAACCGCGCCTCTCGCGAAAGTAAAACCGTGACTCTCGCGAAATAAAAAAAAACAGAAAACGCGTTTTTTTCGTTTCTGAAAGGCACGGCCGTGACTCTCGCTAAAGCACAACCGTGCCTCTCGCGAAAAAAAACGTGACTTTCACGAAAGAAAAAAAAAAGTAAACACGTTTTTTCTCGCAAAAAAAAAATTTGGTCGAAACGCTAAGGAAGACCGGGGAAAAACCAAAACGTCGAAAAAACCCGGGAAAAAACCGTTTAAAAAGCCAAAACGCGTGCGGAAAAAAAATCTGGAGGGAGCGTCCAGAGCGCGACACGTGGCGAATGGCTGAGAGCGCGCCAAGTGGCGCTGATCGTTGCGAGGCTCCCGAAGGAGCGCTCGTTAACTAGTTGCTCCCTGCAAAGTGGCTCAAGCCACCACCGCGGGGACTATTTATCGAGAGCTCCTCGCCAGCGCCTTCACCGCCCGCTAGCGAACCCAGCGCCCGCTGTGTCCCTTGCATGGGCTTGGCCCAGCAACGCGCGCTCGCTCCCGCTCGCTCGCTAGCCGCCCACTCGATCAATCGCTGGCTCACGCAGCACGCTGGATTGCTTGTTTTTTTTCACTTCCCCACAATTGCTACATTATGTCATGATTTCTCTTAGGAAAAAAAAGAGAGAAAAATATACTTTTCATCCCTCAACTCTTGTCAAAGTTTAGATTTGGTCCCTCAACTACGAAACCGGACAACTTGCACCTCAAACTTTCTATACATGACAAATTTTGTCCCTTGACACAACTCAAGCAGTTTCTGAGCTGACTTGGCATGTTTTGACCGGTCTAGTCCGGGTGGAAGTATTTCTCTATCCTACTCTTCCTATCTCTTGTTCCCTCCTACTATCTCTCTAATGGGCATTTCATCAAGCACTTAGAGTGCGCCGGCTGCACAAACGCTGTAGTGGCATGCTAGGATGCAGAGGCATCCCGGCGGCGTGTCAGCACAGTGGTGCGTGGCACCATCGCCGTATGCTATTCTGATGGAGTTCTCGATGGCTTGTTGACAGTGGCCGCCGTTGTCACCATAAAGGAGGACCTCGTGTTGAGCTCCATCATCGTGTCCCATCGCCGTGTGCCAGCAGCGACGTGAATGGCCTGAGAAAGATGGGGATGTGCCATCGAGGTGTGCATGTTGTGTGCGTGCTCGCCACCGCGCAGGTGGAGGACACCGGCGCCGATGAGGACGAACCAGCGCTGGTGGGGCTCCTCCACTGCGGCGACGCTGGTCGTGGGCATAGACGCTGGTAAGCTTTGGTTCTCCCCATGGTCCTACCGAAGCCTCACGCGTCTTCCCCAAGCAACCCCTCGTCCACAAGCTCACCCCGCCGCGAGCCCGTGCTCCACCGCCCGCTGCCTCCCCTCTCCCCGAGCCTCCCTGTGCCATCTAGCTTGCTGCCCCGCTTAGCGCCGCCCGTCGCCTCCACTGGAAGTCGTCGCCGGCGAAGCTTCGGTCAATCCGTGTGCCTGTGCTTGCCTTCCCAGCCGCGCGGACTCTCCCCGCTAGCACCCGCATCGTGCGTTGTCGCCGGTGCAAGCTAATTTCTTTCCCGAAGTGAGGAACGATTTACGGCTCCTTTGGCATGTTGGCGTGGACCAGTCAAAAACCATGCAAGTCAGCAGTTAAAAGGGGTTGACTGATACGAGGGACGGAATTTGTATGGTATGAAGAGTTCGAGGTGCATGTTATCCGGTTTCGTAGTTGAGGGACTAAATTTAGACTTTAACAAGAGTTGAGGGACGAAAAATATAATTTTCTCAAAAAAACAACCGGTTTTCTACAGTACATACTCTTGTTTTTAGGAAAAACTTCATCGAATTCGAAAAAAAGTTCATCGAATTTGCAAAAAAGTTCATAAATTTTGAAAAAAATCGTTGAATACGAAAAAAAGTTTATCGGATTTGAAAAAAGTTCATTGAATTTAAAAAAAGTTCATCGATTTTCAAGAAAAGTTCATTGGATTTGAAAAAAAGTTCATCGGATTCAAAAAAGTTCATCGAAGTTGAAAAAAAGTTCACCAAATTTGAAAAAAGTTCATTGAATTTGTACACAAAAAGTTCATCCATTTTTCCCCAAAAAAAGTGAAGAAAGAATTTTTCTCGAATTTAAAAAAAGGGAAAAAGAAAAGACGAAAGAAGAAAGGATAGAAAAGATGTATGTTATCACATCAAGCTTGGTGGCGCGGTGGTTGTTGAGTTGTCTCACGTAGCGATAAGTCGGGGGTTCGATTCTCCCTCGAGAACGGTCTGTTTTGCGCTATAAAAACGTATAGCGAACGTTGTGATGGGTCGGCCCGTTAGTAACGAACGAAGGGAGGGGGCTGTGCGCCCGATTGTGAAAATAGCTGTATCGGGCGCAACGGGTGCCAAATAGGATTTGGGCTATTTATCACCTTAAGTGATCATATCGTTTTGCTCTCGCTGAAAGAATTTTGCTGGCCCGTTAGTAACGAACGAAGGGAGGGGGCTGTGCGCCCGATTGTGAAAATAGTTGTATCGGGCGCAACGGGTGCCAAATAGGATTTGGGCTATTTATCACCTTAAGTGATCATATCGTTTTGCTCTCGCTGAAAGAATTTTGCTGGCGCCTACGAATTGGGCCGGCCCATCGCGCGTACATTAAAGAAAAAATAAACTGAAAAGGGAGGAAACACAGGGATCAATCCCTGGTCTTCAAGAGGATCACCAGCGCAGCTAACCACCCAACCAACTTCCAGTTACTGGTTAGAAAAAGGACCGGGGTCAACTAGAGGCGACTGAGCCGGAGTTTTCCATTTTTTTTCTTTTTTATATTATTTCTTTTCTTCTCCGATTTTTTCATTCACTCATTCTTCCTCTCCAAATTGTTTCATTATTTTTCATTTTCTTTTGTTTCATTTCTTTTTTTCCTCTCCAATTTTTTCATTTTTTTTCTTTTTCCTTCTATACATTCTTTGTTTATTTTTTTATTTTTCTTGTTTCTCATTCTACATTCTTATATACATGATCAACCTTTTTCAAATACTTGTTCAACATTCTTTCTTATTCTTCGATTTTTTTTTCATTCTACATTCTTATATACATGTTAAACATTTTTAAAAATACTTATTCAACCTTTTTCAAATACTTGTTTAACATTTTTCAAATACTTGTTCAACATTTATATATAGATGATCAACATTTTTCAAATACTTGTTTAACATTATTCAAATACTTGTTAAACATTTTTTCAATTCTTGTTTAATATTTTTCAAATACTCGTTCAATACTTTTTAAATAATCATTCAATATTTTTCAGATACTTTTTCAACATTTTGAATAGTTATTCAGCATTTTCAAATGTGTTTTGTTCAAAAAAAAAATCAAGTAGTCGTTCAATATTTTTTAATACTTATTAAACTTTTTTCAAATACTTGTTCAACATTTTTCAAACACTCCTTCAACATTCTTCAAATACTTTTTCACAATTTGAATAATTATTCAACATTTTCAAATATGTTTTGTTAAAAAATCAAATAGTCGTTCAACATTTTTGAATACCTATTCGACATTGATACGTCTCCAACGTATCTATAATTTTTTATTGTTCCTGCTATTATATTATCTATTTTTGATGTTTTATATGCATTAATATGCTATTTTATATGATTTTTGGGACTGACCTATTAACCTAGAACCCAGTGCCAGTTTCTGTTTTTTCCTTGTTTTAGAGTTTCGTAAAAAAGGAATACCAAACGGAATAAAATTTTCGCCATGATTTTTCTTGGACCAGAAGACAGCCAGGAGACTTGGAGTACAAGTCAGAGAAGCTTCGAGGCGGCCACAAGGGTGGAGGGCGCGCCCGGGGGGTGGGGCGCGCCCCCAACCTTGTGGGCCCCTCATAGCTCTCCTGACCTAGTTCTTCCTCCTATATATACTCTTATACCCTAAAAACATCCAGCGGAGCAACGAAACCACTTTTCCACCACTGCAACCTTCTGTACCCGTGAGATCCCATCTTGGGGCCTTTTCCAGTATCCTGCCGGAGGGAGATTCGATCACGGAGGGCTTCTACATCAACACCATTGCCTCTCCAATGAAGCGTGAGTAGTTTACCACAGACCTACGGGTCCATAGCTAGCTCTCTCTCTTTGATTCTCAATACAAAGTTCTCCTCGATGTTCTTGAAGATCTATTCGATGTAATCCTCTTTTGTGGTGTGTTTGCCGAGATCCGATGAATTATGGATTTATGATCAAGTTTATCTATGAATATTATTTGAATCTTCTCTGAATTCTTAAATGCATGATTTGATATCTTTGCAAGTCTCTTCGAACAATCGATTTGGTTTGGCCAACTAGATTGGTTTTTCTTGCAATGGGAGAAGTGCTTAGCTTTGGGTTCAATCTTGCGGTGTCCTTTCCCAGTGACAGCAAGGGCAGCAAGGCACATATTGTATTGTTGCCATCGAGGATAAAAAGATGGGGTTTTCATCATATTGTTGTTTGAATTAATTCCTCTACATCACGTCATCTTTCTTAATGCGCTACTCCGTTCTTTATGAACTTAATACTCTAGATGCATGCTGGATAGCAGTCGATGTGTGGAGTAATAGTAGTAGATGCAGAATCGTTTCGGTCTACTTGACACGGACGTGATGCCTATATTCATGATCATTGCCTTAGATATCGTCATAACTTTGTGCTTTTCTATGAATTGCTCGGCAGTAATTCGTTCACCCACCGTAATAATTTCTATCTTGAGAGAAGCCTCTAGTGAAACCTATGGCCCTCGAGTCTATTTTATATCATATTAGTTTCCCGTTAACTTGCCAATTTCTGTCGCCGTTCTTTTACTTTGCAATATTTTACTTTTCGTTCCATATACCAAAAATACCAAAAATATTACTTTACATCATCTCTATCAGATCTCACTTTGCAAATAATCGTGAAGGGATTGACAACCCCTTATCACGTTGGGTGCAAGTTGGTGTTTATTTGTGCGGGTATTTGGTGACTTGATCATTATCTCCTACTTGACTGATACTTTGGTTCTCAAAAGCCGAGGGAAATACTTACTCTACTTTGCTGCATCACCCTTTCCTCTTCAAGGGAAAAACCAACGCAAGCTCAAGAGGTAGCACGAAGAATTTTTGGCGCCATTGCCGGGGAGATCTACATCAAGTCAAGACATACCAAGTACCCAGCATAAACTCTCATCTCTCGCATTACATTATTCCATTCGCCTCTCGTTTTCCTCTCCCCCACTTCTAAAACGAATTTTTGAAAAGATTCGCCTTTCTTTCGCTCTCCTCTTTGTTCTTCTCTTTTTCCATGGCCGAACCCAGAAGAGCTTTGGGTTTTCTCCCAGGTTCAAGTACCTTGGATAACCCATCTGTCCTTTCTAAGCTTATAAATAATGATGCTATGGAAAAACTTACTGCGATAGTTGAGGAAGATTTCAGTCTTGATGAAGATGATCCCGGAATTTTTCGTTATTTGCTTGATGAATCTTTGAAAGATGCTTGGGATCGACTGTTGAGGATTCGAGCCAGCTATGTGCCCCAATATCAAATTGAGGTTTACTTAAAAAGCTTTTATTTTGGCTTCCTCCTTCTTTTAAGAAAGTTTTGGATTCTATTTTTTTAGACGTTTTCTTGGAGGGGATGCCATTGATACTTATGAGAAGATGAAATCCATATTCGGGCACCCCAAAGGAAAAGGATGTTGAATCTTCCGCCATTATGAGTTTCTATCAAAACGAAATAATCAAGGAGATGAAGGCAAGTTTAGAGGCAAATTTTTGCAATGTGCTTAATCTTTCTTCTACAATCAACGGCCATGTGCTCTCACAAAACAGAAAGATAAATGCCACAGATAAGAATTTTTCTCTTTTCTTCCCAAATGCCAAAGATGACAACACTTAGATCTATTCGTGTTTTATGCCTAGCTAAGGGCGTTAAACAATAGCGCTTGTTGGGAGGCAACCCAATTTTATTTTATGTTTTTTGCTTTTTAGGTCTTGTTTTGCTTTGAATAAATCATCTAGCCTCTGGTTAGATGTGGTTTTGTGTTTTAATTAGTGTTTGTGCCAAGTAAGACCTATGGGATAGCCTATGATGATAGTTAATTTGATCTTGCTGAAAAACAGAAACTTTTGCGCTCACGAAAACAATTCTTATTTTTAGCTGGAGAGTGATTTTTAGTTGATTCTTTTAAAGAAGATTAATAAACAAATTATCTAGGACGTCCTATTTTCTCAGAATTATTAGAGTTACAGAAGCATTCTAACTATCCAGATTGCTACAGACTGTTCTGTTTTTGACAGATTTTGTTTTTCGCGTGTTGTTTGCTTATTTTGATGAATCTATGGCTAGTATCGGGGGGTATGAACCATGGAAAAGTTGGAATACAGTAGATATTACACCAATATAAATAAATAGTGAGTTCACAACAGTACCTAAAGTGGTGATTTATTTTCTTATACTAACGGATCTTACGAGATTTTCTGTTAAGTTTTGTGTTGTGAAATTTTTAAGTTTTGGGTGAGGATTTGATGGACTATGGAATAAAGAGTGGCAAGAGCCTAAGCTTGGGGATGCCCAAGGCATCCCAAGGTAATATTCAAGGATGTCAAAAAGCCTAAGCTTGGGGATGCCCCGGGAAGGCATCCCTTCTTTCGTCTTCGTCTATCGGTAACTTTACTTGAGGCTATATTTTTATTCACCACATGATATGTGTTTTGCTTGGAGCGTCTTGTATGATTTGAGTATTTGCTTTTTAGTTTGCCACAATCATCATTGCTGTACACACCTTTTGAGAGAGACACACATGAATCGTGATTTATTAGAATGCTCTATGTGCTTCACTTATATCTTTTGAGCTAGGCAAATTTGCTCTAGTGCTTTACTTATATCTTTTTAGAGCACGGCGGTGATTTTATTTTATAGAAATTGATGAACTCTCGTACTTCACTTATATTATTTTGAGAGTCTCTAAACAGCATGGTAATTTGCTTTGGTTATAAATTTAGTCCTAATATGATAGGCATCCAAGAGGGATATAATAAAAACTTTCATATATAGTGCATTGAATACTATGAGAAGTTTGATTCTTTATGATTGTTTTGAGACATGAGGATGGTGATATTAGAGTCATGCTAGTAAGTAGTTGTGAATTTGAGAAATACTTATGTTAAAGTTTGTGAGTCCCGTAGCATGCACGTATGGTGAACCGTTATGTGATGAAGTCGCAGCATGATTTATTTATTGATTGTCTTCATTATGAGTGGCGGTCGGGGACGAGCGATGGTCTTTTCCTACCAATCTATCCCCCTAGGAGCATGCACGTAGTACTTTATTTCGATAACTAATAGATTTTGGCAATAAATATGTGAGTTCTTTATGAATAATGTTGGGTCCATGGATTATACGCACTCTCACTTCTCCGCCATTGCTAGCCTCTCTTGTACCGCACAACTTTCGCCGGTACCATAAACCCACCACATATCCTTCCTCAAAACAGCCACCATACCCACCTATTATGGCATTTCCATAGCCATTCCGAGATATATTGCCATGCAACTTTCCACCGTTCCGTTATTATGACACGCATCATCATTGTCATATTGCTTTGCATGATCATGTAGTTGACATCGTATTTGTGGCAAAGCCACCGTTCATCACATTTTTTATACATGTCACTCTTGATTCATTGCACATCCCGGTACACCGCCGGAGGCATACACAGAGAGTCATATCTTGTTCTAGCATCGAGTTGTAATTTTTAAGTTGTATGTAAATAAAAGTGTGACGATCTTCATTATTAGAGCATTGTACCATGTGAGGAAAGGATGATGGAGACTATGATTCCCCCACAAGTCGGGATGAGACTCCGGACGAAAAAAAGAGGCCAAAAAAATGAAAGAGGGCCCAATAATATATATATATATATATATATATATAGGGAAATCCATCCTACCACCTGGTGGTAGTTACCCCACATATCTCATATACTATCATGTGGTACTATATATACTATTTTATTATTTTAATTATGTTCATATACTTTATCAAAGATATTTGAAAGCAAGTTACATGAAAAAATTGCATATGAGTCCATAATTTTTGTTATATTTGTGAAATACATACATATTTATACGTAAAAAAGAGCATACTCAAAACATGATACATACTACCTAAAAATTAGTATATATACTACCTAATCATTGATATATACTACATACTACACGTACATACTCTCGGTTTTGACAGATACTACATACAACATACAAAACGCAAGTGGTGGTAACTACCACTGCTTGTAGGAAACATTTGTCCTATATATATATATATATATATATATATATATATGAGAGAGAAAAGAGAGAAGGGACAATGTTACTATCCTTTTTACCACACTTGTGCCATGATATCACTTTCATATACTAGTGGGAATTTTTCATTATAGAACTTGGCATGTATATTCCAATGATGGGCTTCCTCAAGTGCCCTAGGTCTTCGTGAGCAAGCGAGTTGGATGCACACCCACTTAGTTTTATTTTTGAGCTTTCATAAACTTATAGCTCTAGTGCATCCGTTGCATGGCAATCCCTACTCACTCACATTGATATCTATTAATGGGCATCTCCATAGCCCGTTGATACGCCTAGTTGATGTGAGACTATCTCCTCTTCTCCACAACCATCGTCTATTCCACCTATAGTGTTATGTCCATGGCTAACGCTCATGTATTGCGTGAAAGTTGAAAAGGTTTGAGAACATCAAAAGTATCAAACAATTGTTTGGCTTGTCATCGGGGTTATGCATGATTTAAATATTTTGTGTGATGAAGATGGAGCATAGCCAGACTATATGATTTTGTAGGGATAAGCTTCTTTGGCCATGTTATTTTGAGAAGACATAAGTATTTTGTTAGTATGCTTGAAGTATTATTATTTTTATGTCAATTTTTGTTTTGAATCTTACGGATCTGAACATTCATACCACAATAAAGAGAATTACATGGATAAATATGTTAGGTAGCATTCCGCATCAAAAATTCTGTTTTTATCATTTACCTACTCGAGGACGAGCAAGAATTAAGCTTGAGGATGCTTGATACGTCTCCAACGTATCTATAAATTTTTATTGTTCCATGCTATTATATTATCTATTTTGGATGTTTTATATGCATTAATATGCTATTTTATATGATTTTCGGGACTAACCTATTAACCTAGAGCCCAGTGCCAGTTTCTGTTTTTTCCTTGTTTTAGAGTTTCACAGAAAAGGAATACCAAACAGAGTCCAAACGGAGTAAAACTTTCGCCATAATTTTTCTTGGACCAGAAGACACCCAGGAGACTTGGAGTACAAGTCAGAGAAGCTTCGAGGCGGCCACAAGGGTGGAGGGTGCGCCCAGGAGGGTGGGGCGTCCCCAACCTTGTTGGCCATACGTAGCTCTCCTGACCTAATTCTTCCTCCTATATATACTCTTATACCCTCAAAACATCCAGGGGAGCAACAAAACCACTTTTCCACTACCGCAACCTTCTGTACCCATGAGATCCCATCTTGGAGCCTTTTCCGGCATCCTGCCGGAGGGGGATTCGATCACGGAGGGCTTCTACATCAACACCATTGCCTCTTCGATGAAGCGTGAGTAGTTTACCACAGACCTACGGGTCCATGGCTAGTAGCTAGATGGCTTCTTCTCTCTCTTTGATTCTCAATACAAAGTACTCCTCGATGTTCTTGGAGATCTATTGGATGCCATACTCTTTTGCAGTGTGTTTTCCGAGATCCGATGAATTATGGATTTATGATCAAGTTTATCTATGAATATTATTTGAATCTTCTCTGAATTCTTATATGCATGATTTGATATCTTTGCAAGTCTCTTCAAACTATCGATTTGGTTTGGCCAACTAGATTGGTTTTTCTTGCAATGGGAGAAGTGCTTAGCTTTGGGTTCAATCTTGCGGTGTCCTTTCCTAGTGACAGCAGGGGCAGCAAGGGACGTATTGTATTATTGCCATCGAGGATAAAAAGATGGGGTTTTCATCATATTGTTGTTTGGATTAATTCCTCTACATCATTTCATCTTTCTTAATGCGCTACTCCGTTCTTTATGAACTTAATACTCTAGATGCATGCTGGATAGCGATCGATGTGTGGAGTAATAGTAGTAGATACAGAATCGTTTCGGTCTACTTGACACAGACGTGATGCCTATATTCATGATCATTGCCTTAGATATCGTCATAACTTTGCGCTTTTCTATCAATTGCTCGGCAGTAATTCGTTTACCCACCGTAATAATTTCTATCTTGAGAGAAGCCTTTAGTGAAACCTATGGGCCCCGAGTCTATTTTATATCATATTAATTTCCCGTCAACTTGCCAATTTCTGTCACCGTTCTTTTACTTTGCAATCTTTTACTTTTCGTTCCATATACCAAAATACCAAAAATATTACTTTACATCATCTCTATCAGATCTCACTTTGCAAATAACCGTGAAGGGATTGACAACCCCTTATCGTGTTGGGTGAAAGTTAGTGTTTGTTTGTGCAGGTATTCGGTGACTTGATCATTATCTCCTACTGGATTGATACATTGGTTCTCAAAAGCTGAGGGAAATACTTACTCTACTTTGCTGCATCACCCTTTCCTCTTCAAGAGAAAAACCAACGCAAGCTCAAGAGGTAGCAGATATTTTTCAAATACTCTTCAACATTTTCAAATACTCGTTCAACATTTTTAAAATACTTCTTCAACATTTTTAATACTTCTTCAACATTTTTAAACACTTGTTCAACATTTTAAATTACTCGTTCAACATTTTTCAAATACTTGTTCAACATTTTTTAATACTTATTCAATATTTTTCAAATACTTGTTCAACATTTTTCAAATGTGTTTTGAAGAGTGTCTTTTGTAATATATATATATATATATATATATATATAGAGAGAGAGAGAGAGAATATTAAAAAGTATAAATAAAAGTACAAAAATAAAAGCAAAATATGAGAGCAGAAAAGAGAAAAAAAACATGCCTTGGTCCCCCGCGTGGCTGGCCCGGCCCATCTGGGGCTGCCCCCGGCGCGAGGGTTGCCCCGCTCTCGCGTAAGGCGACAAATAGGCATGCCGAGCCACAACATGCATAGCAAACTACTCCCCCTGTCCTTGAACGAGTGTACTTTCAACTTTGTTGGAGGGTCAAACTATCTCAAAGTTTGACCGAGTTTGTGCAAAAATATGTCAATGCTTGTGAAACCAAATAGGTATATGACAAAAATATATTTTATCATGAATCTAATGCTACTAATTTGATGGCATGAATGTTGGTCATTGTATAAATATGGTCAAACATAAAAGAGTTTGACTTTTCAACAAAGTTGCAAGTACACTCTTTCAAGGACGGAGGGAGTATGTCGCTCCTATGGCGTACCACCACATGTGACCCGTCATTTAACCCCCCATTACCCTCCGACATAGTAACTGCCTCATTAATGAGATTAGGAATAGTTGTCGTGCCCTGATTACGTGGGCATTGATATGGCAGACTTAAACGCTGAAACACTGATGTGGGCCTCGCCGGAGAGAACTACTTTACCCTTTCTGCCCACTAAAGTCCATTCAACATCTTCCCCTTTGTAAAAAGCAAGCTCTTCTCTACGCCAATTTGGGCCACTATGACCCCAAAGGCAAAAAACCATATCGAAATCTTTCTATGTAACTCTACCTTTGTTGTAAATTTCAAAGCCTACTGATTTGGAAGCAACAGAGAACTTGAACAATCTAAGAGGACGCACCCTAAAACCTTGGGCATAACCACCAAAAGCAGCATGAAGTGCAACACTAACCGTATGAGCATTGAGCTTGAAGGTTGCACGACTGAAATACACCACCAGGGTGAACTCCCTTTGATGAAAGCCAGGGAGAAGACCACCGGATGGCCAAACATGCGCTTAACATCCGCTTGAAAGTCTTTGCCATGATCAAAGTTGAGGGAGAACAATGCCATGGTTGATGAGGAACCAACGTGATAAGTGGCTTCCAGGGTTGGGGTGAGCACTGGCAAGTGGGTGGCCGCCGGGTCTGGGGTGGCCACCGAAGCAAGATCGTCTAGGACCACTGACATCATCCCATCAAATGGCTTGATCTACATCATGTGACACTTTTATGACGATTACTGTTGGGCAATTGATAGAAAAGCGCATAGTTATGACGTTATTCATGGCAACGATCATGTATATAGGCATTTCGCCCGTGACAAGTATACCGATTCCTGCCTGCATCTACTACTATTGCTCCACTTCAAGAGCGCTTCCGCCTCTCTACGTATTAAGTTCATAACGAACAGAGTAATGCATGAAGTATGATGACATAATGTAGACATAATAAAGCCAATAAATATGATTAAACCCCGTCGTTTTCTCCTTAGTAGCAACAATATAATACGTGCCTCGCTACCCTTTCTATGACAAGGTGAGGACACCAAAAGATTGAACCCACTACAAAGCACCTCTCCCACTAAAGATAAATCAATATAGTTGGCCAAACCAAACAGATAGATCAGAGAGAAATACAAAGCTATAATAATCATGCATAATAAAGTTCAAAAAAGACTCAATTATTTTCAATGAATAATCTGATCATAAACACACAATTCATCGGATCCCAACAAACACACCGCAAAAGAAGATTACATCGAATCGATCTCCGACGGGAACATTGTATTGAAGATCAAAAAGAGAGAAGAAACCAATTAGCTAATCACTATGAACCCGTATGTCTGTGGTAAACTAGTCACACATCATTGGTGGTGTAGCAAGGATGATGTAGAAGCCCTCCGTGATCGATTCCCTCTTCGGCAGAGTACCGGAAAAAGGCTCCAGATGGGATCACAGAAGAATAGAAGCTTGTGGCAGCGGAAAAATTGTTTCAGGTGTCTCTCTGTTGGTTTGGGGATATATGAGAATTTATAGAAGTGGAATTAGGTCAGACGGAGCCACGTGGGGCCCACAAGGCATTAGGGCGCACCTACCCGCCTAGGGCGCGCCCTCTTGCCTTGTTGTCTCCTTGCTTCTCGTCTGGTCTCCTCCCAAAGCTTCTAGGGTCTCTTATGTCCGGAAAAAACCGTCAAAAAGTTTTGTAACGTTTGGACTCTGTTTGGTACAGATTTTCTGTAAAACCAAAAACAAGCAGAAAACAACAACTGGCACTAGGCACCGAGTTAATAGGTTAGTCCCAAAAATGATATAAAATTGCATATAAAGTATCTAAGATTGATAATATAATAGCATGAAACAAAAAATATAGATATGTTGGAGACGTATCAGTCGTCAAGGCGTCGATGGCGCCTAGCGGCCGTCTCCGTGGTGGTAGCAAGGTCAGGATCATTGTGGACCCATTCCGGCACCACGTCCATCTTGGCGAACGCAGAACGGTGACCGACATCGCGCCGGTCGTACCTCATCTACTGCCTCGCCGCGTGCTCCGCCTCGGATAGCATGACCCAAGAGCAGGAGGCACCGCCATAATCGCCTCCTCCGAGGAAGTGGAGGAAGCGGCCACGCGCCTTCATGATCGCGGGCGGCAACTCCTCCTTTATCGGGCGACGCTCGCGACGTGGTGCCGACGAGGACCCGTCAATCCGCATGTAGCAGCTGTGCGGCGGGGGTGATGCCAGCACGTCCTTGATGCAACAAAGGTGTTGGGAATGTTGGCTCCTTCACGCGCCCGTCGATGTGGAGCCCGCGGTTGCACAGTGGGGACGAGGTTCTTCTTTCACCTGCCGGAGTGGGGATGTCGGCTCTCGCTCCACGCGAATGCGCCTCGGGGACGGTGGCTCCTCTTTCACACGCGCCGAAATGGTGGCGCCAGGCCCATCTGACGAAACGAGCACTCAGTCATGATCTTCATCCGCCAGAGCCGTCTCTGATAGGAAACGAGGCCACCGTTGTGGCTCCTGGTCCTCCTCGTCGCCGAAGAGCCCGCCGTCGTGGATGCTCATTATCCCGGTGAGGGCAGTGATGCTATGATCCGTGATCCGAACATATGTCGTGATTCGAGGGTCCGCATTGGAGATGGCCTTAAGAGCAACTCCGATGCGCTGATTTGAAGGAAATATGCCCTAGAGGCAATAATAAAGTTATTATTTATTTCCTCATTTCATGATAAATGTTTATTATTCATGCTAGAATTGTATTAACCGGAAACATAATACTTGTGTGAATACATAGACAAACAAAGTGTCACTAGTATGCCTCTAGACTAGCTCGTTGATCAAAGATGGTTATGTTTCCTAGCCATAGACATGAGTTGTCATTTGATTAACGGGATCATATCATTAGGAGAATGATGTGATTGACTTGACCCATTCCGTTAGCTTAGCACACGATCGTTTAGTATTCTGCTATTGCTTTCTTCATGACTTATACATGTTCCTATGACTATGAGATTATGCAACTCCCGTTTACCGGAGGAACACTTTGTGTGCTACCAAACGTCACAACGTAACTGGGTGATTATAAAGGTGCTCTACAGGTGTCTCCGAAGGTACTTGTTGGGTTGGCGTATTTCGAGATTAGGATTTGTCACTCCGATTGTCGGAGAGGTATCTCTGGGCCCACTCGGTAATGCACATCACTTAAGCCTTGCAAGCATTGCAACTAATGAGTTAGTTGCGGGATGATGTATTACGGAACGAGTAAAGAGACTTGCCGGTAACGAGATTGAACTAGGTATTGAGATACCGACGATCGAATCTCGGGCAAGTAACATACCGATGACAAAGGGAACAACGTATGTTGTTATGCGGTCTGACCGATAAAGATCTTCGTAGAATATGTGGGAGCCAATATGAGCATCCAGGTTCTGCTATTGGTTATTGACCGGAGACGTGTCTCGGTCATGTCTACATAGTTCTCGAACCCGTAGGGTCCGCACGCTTAACGTTTCGATGACAGTTATATTATGAGTTTATATGTTTTGATATACCGAAGGTTGTTCGGAGTCCCGGATGTGATCACGGACATGACGAGGAGTCTCGAAATGGTCGAGACATGAAGATTGATATATTGGAAGCCTATATTTGGATATCGGAAGTGTTCCGGGTGAAATCGGGATTTTACCGGAGTACCGGAGGGGTTACCGGAACCCCCCGGGGGTTAATGGGGCATAGTGGGCCTTAGTGGAGATGAGGAGAGGCGGGCAGGGCAAGGGCCGCGCGCCCCTCCCCCCTAGTCCGAATAGGAAAAGGAGAGGGGGGCGGCGCCCCCCCTTTCCTTCCTCTCCTCCACCTCTTTCCCCCTTCTCCTATTCCAACAAGGAAGGGAGGGAGTCCTACTCCCACCGGGAGTAGGACTCCTCCTGGCACGCCTCCTCCTTGGCCGGCCGCACCTCCCCCCTTTGCTCCTTTATATACGGGGGCAGGGGGGCACCCCAAGGACACAACAATTGATTGTTTGATCTTTTAGCCGTGTGCGGTGCCCCCCTCCACCATAGTCCACCTCGATAATACTGTAGCGGTGCTTAGGCGAAGCCCTGCGTCAGTAGAACATCATCATCGTCACCACGTCGTCGTGCTGACGAAACTCTCCCTCAACACTCGGCTTGGTCGGAGTTTGAGGGACGTCATCGGGCTGAACGTGTGCTGAACTCGGAGGTACCGTGCGTTCGGTACTTGATCGGTCGGATCATGAAGACACACGACTACATCAACCGCGTTGTGCTAACGCTTCCGCTTTCGGTCTACGAGGATACGTGGACAACACTCTCCCCTCTCGTTGCTATGCATCACCATGATCTTGCGTGTGCGTAGGAATTTTTTTGAAATTACTACGTTCCCCAACATGATTCATACGGACACGTGCTTTGTCCGCCTTTTGTCCATTTGGGTCTGCCGCCCGCTCGTCGTCTGCCCTGTTTATGGTTTGGGTCGGTAGTGCGCCTAACGCGCTGACTCATATTCACCCGCGCGAGCGGCTTGACGTTGTTTTTCAAACAAAATACACAAAATTTACATAGTTTCACAAGCAAACAGATATAACATAGTTCCACAACCCAAATAAATATATCATAGTTTACAAGCTGAATAAAAATTAGATTATGTCAAATACATTTTAAAAAAGATACATCTATTGGTTGCCAACATGAGCCCACATATGCTCAACCAAATCATCTTGCAGCTGAATGCGAGTTTCCCAATCACGCGTTTGATGATGAAATTGGGTCAATTGTGCAAACGTTGCCCCTCCTCCATGCTCAGGCACAACATTGTCACCCTGGAACTGAAACACTTGATCGTGGATACGTTCTGGGCGCTCATCATCTATGATCATATTTTGCATGATCACACAAGCAGCCATCACCTCCCACAACTTCTTGGTGCTCCAAGTTCTAGCAGGATACCGAACGATGCCCCATCGAGATTGCAGAACACCAAAGGCACGCTCGACATCCTTCCTAGCACTCTCTTGCTCTTGGGAAAATCTCCTCCTCCGCTCTCCGACGGGGTTGGGGATTGTCTTCACAATATTGATCCACTGAGGAGAGATATCGTCAACCAGGTAGCATCATTTGTCGTAGTTGTGGCTATTGATGTTAACATTCACCGGCGGGCAGTTGTGATACGTCCATTTTGCATCATGATCTCATATCGATATTTATTGCATTATGGACTGTTATTTCAATTTATAATACAATTTTATGTCTTTTCTCTATTAGTTTGCAAGTTTCGCATAAAGAGGGAGATTGCAGCCAGCTGGAATTCTGGACCGGAAAGGGCTATATCGAAGACACCTTTTCTGCACAACTCAAAACGACCTGAAAATTGATGGAGATTTATTTTGGAATATATAAAAATATTGGCGAAAGAATTAACAGAAGGGGGGCGACCAGGTAGCCATAAGCCTGCCCCGCCGAGCTTGTGGGGCCCCTGTCAGGCCTCCGAAGCCCATCTTCTACTATATGATGCCATTTGACCTAGAAAAAATCAGAAGAAAGGTCTCGGGATGAAGTGCCACCGTCTCAAGGCGGAACCTGGTCGGAGCACTTTTGCTCTCTAGCGGAGGGAGGGGGAAATCGAAGCAATCATCATCACCAATCGAAGCCATTGCATTTGGTGCATCGGTTTGAGTTCTCCACGGTGGTACGTGGAAGTGAAGTTGAGAAGCTTGTTACTCTTGGGTGTTTGGGCACCCTAGAGCTTCCCTCTTGGGTGCCTTGGTTACCTAGACGATTGGTGTTGTCAGAGCTCAATCATTATGGTGTAAAGCTCCGGGCAAGCATCGGGGTCCTCAATTAGGTCGTGGAAATCGCCCCGAGCAATTTGACGGGTACCTATGACCACCCCAAGGGTTGCCAAAGTTTACGGATTCGGTGGCCACCCTCAAGGGTTGCCATTTGTACAGGTTCGGTGACCGCCCTCAAGGGTCCCTTAGTGGAATATAGGCATCTTACATTATGCGAGGGCGTGAGGAGATTACAGTGGCCCTAGTGGCTTATTGGGGAGCATTGTGCCTCTACACCGCTTCAAACGGAGATTAGCATCCGCAAGGGTGTGAACTTCGGGATATACCGTCGTCTCTGCATGCCTCGGTTATCCCTTACCCAAGCCCTTTACTTATGCAGTTTACTTTGTGATAGCCATAGTGTTTCATGTTACATATATTGCTATCACATAGTTGTTTATCTTGCTTAGCATAAGTTGTTGGTGCACATAGGTGAGCCTAGTTGTTTTAGGTTTTGTTCTTGACAAATTAAATGCTAGTTTTATTCCGCATTTGTTCAAGCCTAAACCGTAATTATTTTAAAGCGCCTATTCACCCCCCCTTTAAACGACATCCATGATCTTTCACTTGGCATGGCCCCCTATACTACCCTTGCCAAGAAGATGGCCCCTATGCTACCCTTGCCAAGCAAAAGGCCAATTCTTCCACTCCCAGTGCATGCAGTCCATGCCGCCAAGCATCCCCGGGAAGCCTCTGCTAGCATTCATCACCAACAAGCGGGTTGTATCTTCGTCATTTGGCTCTCTCAAGTACTCAGGGCCAACACTGCAATCACAACCTTGCAGAACTTGTACATGGAGTCTAGGCACGTAGACTCGCTCATAAGGACGTACTGATCAATGAGATCACCAGACACTCTGTATGCAAGCATCCGGATAGCTGTGGTGCATTTATGATAAGAGGGAAAGCCAATCTTTCCAAGGGCATCCTCCTTGCACTCGAGATACTTATCGTATCCGACCACACCCTCCTGAATACGATTGAAAACATGGCTAGCCATGCGGGAATGGCGCCGAAATTGGTGATGTTTGAAGAGTGGGTCGGTGTCTCAAAGTAGTCCTTCCAAAGAACGAAATGATCGCTCTCTCGGTTGCGATTCAACACTGGAGTGTGCCCCGGGATCGAGCCCCGGAACAACGGTCGTTGCCTACTAAGGTGGTCATGGACGACCGACACGACAGCCACCATCTCCTCATCGTCCGATGAGGAATCATCGGAGTTGCAGAGGAAATTGTGAAAAAAAACTCGTCGACGGAGTTCATTTGTACCTTGGGGCAAACTGTCGAACAGCTTGCGGGCGTCGTCGAAGAAGCTGACTGGCGAAGAGATGTGCGCCTCCCCTGCACCAGGTAGCTGGCCTAGCGGCGTCCGACGAGCGTGGCAGTGGCAGACGAAGGAGCTGGCCGAGGGCGCGAGGGGCGACTTCGTGCTCGCGGCCACGTCAGACGGTGGGGGGAAGCTGTGGTGGCCCGCGGCGAGGCGATGGTGGCGGCGACGTGGGAGGTGGCAGCATGTGGGGGAGGTGTATGGGCGCAGACTGCTGGCAGGGGCACCGGAATTAGGCGGCGACGGCAGCGAGGTGGGGCAGGCGAGGGCTTACTGTCAATAGGGGGGAAAATGACATATGTGCCATTGACTGGCGGGCCAGGCGGAGAAGTAGGCGGGCGTTGTGCGTGTCCGTTTTGTGTCCGCGAGGATGCAAATGAGGTCTAAATTTGACGAGTAATAGGTCGCCTGACGGATGAAAAGCGAACACGCGTTCGTTTTGGGTTGGTGTGTTGGATTAATTTTTCTGTTCACGACAACTCAAATAAACACGCGTGGACTAAATGAGATTTTGGAGTTGCTCCCACCGCCGCCGCGTGAGATATTTGTCGGCCGTGCGCGGCGTTCCCTCTCTCTCACGAAAAGAAGTACCCCGTCTCTTGGAACGTCCCGTCAAGCTGCGCACACCGCCCTCTCTGCCCACTACTAGTACTCCTGGAGTACTACTCTCTCTCACCTTAGTTGTTTCCTCCTGCCCTGCCGTCCCGTCGCCATTATTCCCCCGGCCCGGCCGCCCCCCTCCTCCCGCATTCACCAACCCATCCAAGAAAACGAAGAAAACAAGAAACTCCAAAGCTCTCTAGTCTTTGCCGTGAGCAATCGACAGAGGTACTAGAATCCATCCGGTTGGTTGCAGATTCGACTGATGTTTTCCGTAGCAGGCATTTTTTTTCCTGAGATTGTTCCGTATTTTTGGACCTCCTTTTCGGTTGATCTTGTTTTGCTCTGTTCTTCGTGGTTCCATCCCATTCGTTTCGTTCTTGGTCACCGCAGATTTCTGCCTGCATTTCTTACTGAAGCTACATTCCAGTTTTGTAGTAGTATGCTGCAATACTCGCCTACTCCCCTTTCTGTCCTTTGTTGACCTGCTTGATTTTCCCCTTTGCAGATCTGTTGCATCCAATAAATCGGTGCTACCACTCCTGCTTAGGTGACGTTTTCCCTGCAATTTGTTCGTATTTTTTCTATCATCAGAGAAACACCATATTTCTGGGATGGGGGAATTTTGATGTAAGCTGTAACTATTGCTGTTTCTAGAAGAGGTAAAATAAAGAAGCACACATTGTGTTATCCCTATTCCTCTCTTAGTACTTGGTACATCAACGTAAACATTTCCGGGAAACATAAAAACCTGCTACTCAGCTAAAAGAAGGGCTCTTGGACAACACTGTAAATCTACAATAAAACAGATTCGACACGGAAACATCACATATAACTAGAGCACTTGGTACACCTGCCATTTTTTCTTCTCAAGTATGTGTGCATGTCGAACTGATTTGTGGTTACAAGATGCTCCCGAGAATCTTTTAAGCCTTTTGGCTTTGGATTGTAAACCTATTCATTAATCGATAAAGCCCCCAACTTTCCCACACAAAAAAGTATACGTGCATATCGATTCGTCTAACTGATCATTTACCTGCCATTTTAGGGCGCCCAATTGCATTTTCTCTGTTACAACTCTTTTAAAATCATTACATGAGTACGCCTCACCGTGTGATGTGCAATCCAATTGTATGCTCTGACTTATTCAGAAATCGACATGATGTTTTCCTTTTCCTCTGGTTAACCGGTAATGACAGAGTTTTCAGTTTAATTTTTATTTCCATGTCTGGTGTCTCCAGTTAGCACTTCATACAACACAAATACAAATTCGAGTTTTATTTTCCTAGGTTCCGATTTTCATTGCCGTTCTTAATTTAATGTAATGTAATTTCGAAGTTGATCCTAGTAGGGACTTTAAATTTGATCATGTCTTATGGTTGACATTTGTCACTAATTTGATCTTTCATGCCCACACATATACATTTTTTAAAATTCTTTCATATGTGGTTGAAACTATTTCTATTTAGCAAAATAATTCAGGGAAATCAGGAGTTCTCTGTATCAAGATTTAGATTTGCATTTATTATTATGATTTTTTTTAATTATCAGAACATTTATTTGGGTGCACATTTATCGATTTACAAGTATGTTGACTTCATGCATGGTTTAGATTCCAGCTAATACTATTTATTTTTCCTTTTATATTTGGAATATGCAGACAAATGGGTTAGTAAAACTAAGATTTATGAACAAGAAATGACACCTTGGATAATACTTCAGTTACCTTTATTTTGCTCTTTAGGTAATTCATTGGCAACTGGCAGTTGTTATTTTGGCACCTCATGAACTTGTACCAAAGAAAGTTTGTGTGGATGAAGAATAAAAGTACAAAAAGGAAAAGAAAGTGCCATCTCATTAAATTTAGTGGAATAATGATACTTAAATTCTGAGGACAGTAAAGATTGTGTACTGCTTCTAACCCCTGACCACAGATGTATGGTTACTGGTTTCCACAATAATTGGTTGATAAATTAAACCCAAATGGATCTATATTCTGATATTTTATAGGTCCAGTTGCAGGCTATATGGCTGAGACGGGAGGCGCACGTTGTTTGCATGCAAGCCTTGATGTGTTGGCTTCTGATGTTCACTCCAGGCTGGAGTTCCACAAGAGTGCCTATACGGACTACGCCGGCATCAACAATGCGCTTCACTGGGTCATGGAGGAAAAAGCAAAGCTTCAGCTACAACAGAATGGTAAAAACTCTTGTGTTTTAGTAGGAATTTTCATATCCTTTAGTATGTAATAATAACCGTCTAGGTGATAACTTTGAAGTGCTCGTAATTTCTACATAAGAAGATCGTATCGCAAGAGATGAATTCTGTTGCCATGACATAATAGGATCATCAGAAACACAGTACTCCCATCTGCTTGTTAAAAAATATGTTTTGTGCATGGACATGGTCTCTGCTAGGCAACTTTTCTATGTTTGTCACATGAATTTGTTAATACAAATTTGAAAATTTGTGATATAATAAATGCATTTTCTCTTACTGGTCTAATAGTATTAGTTTCAAAATACGATACTAAATAAGTTTTGACATGGTGAGTCACAGTTAGAAATGTTTTGACTGTACACTTTCTAGGATGTCATCTAATTACGACGGGGCGAGTAGTTTACTACCTTAAGCTATACAAAAATAATACCGATACTTCACACTTGAACTTTTATTGTCAGCCAAACCAAAAGATAATCCTAAAAAACTAAACTGAGCTCTGTTCTATTCTTTTTGGTACTGTGAACAGCTGTCACTGAAAAGGACAAACTGATCACTGAAAAGGACAAACTGATCGCTGAACTGAAAACAAGGAATGAAGAACAGGCAGCAGAGATTGAATCTCTAAAGGAAGAGCTGGAAGTAAGGGAGTCAAGCCATGTACTATTAGCACTGCAGGGAAGTGGTCTTCAGAGTAGCCAGTCTGGAAGAGTGAGTATTTTTCCTTGGAGCAATTGGAAATCACATTTTGATTGCTAATCCTTGCTGTGTTGAATGAATTAGAGGGACACTACCTCTGTTCAGATTGCAGATTACAGTATAGCATCTTGATCGTTCTTTTGTTTATGGATTTTTTATCAGATCTTCAGTTTATTAGCTGCAGTTGATCTATGTGGATCTTTATTTGCAGTAGTGCTGTCGAGTAGTTACATTTCATTGGATTGACTGGTAAACTAGTATAGTGATCATTGTCTTATTCTTATTTGGAGTCATTGATCTTGGTGATTTAACAAAGTACAAAATTTTCCACTTTATTGTGTACGTGTGTTTGTCAGCGCCATGTAATACCCTGATGAATCTTTATGCACAGAATAAACGGACACGAGAATCTGATGGCAACGGTGAAGTTGCTGATGAGCATGGTGTTATGGACAATCCTGATCAAGATGATCAAGGTTTAAGCACTGAGCTTGAGAATGCTAAAAAGGAACTTTCTGATATCCACTCTAAGCTGATCAAGGTTCGGTCACCCTCTGCTGACATTAGATTCTGCATGCATTCTGATCATTACTTTTTGAACTTTTTTTATATGGCAAACAGTGGGGAAAAGCCCCACTGCAGTTTTTATTAATAATAACTAGAAGCAGTAAAGTGTACAAGACGATAAGCAGAGTTAACCCAGAGAGCTTAATAAATGAATAAAGACCTAATAAAAGAAAGAAAATAATATAAGACGTTTCAGGTGATACCTACTTAAAAAAAAACTGAAAATCCTTGTTGAAGTTACTCAGCCATTCTTTGGAAAGTGTGGAATGTTTGCTCGTAGCTCTATGGCCAACCATGGCTTGTTTGGTCACACTATTTTAACTGTTCTGTTGAAAAATGAACACGAGGTGGGATATTGAAAATTTCTTGTGCTCCAGGGATTCATGGATATTGGTGCTACTTCAACACGGAATGTTGCAATAAAGAATATAGGCGAATTGAGCTACAAGCCGTTCCAACAGGCATGCCTTAAGAAGCTGCCTCCAGAAGAAGCTTCGAAGAAAGCTTCTGAGTTGTACAACTTTTGGCAGAAGCAGCTGCTGAACCCAGAGTGGAATCCCTCCAAAACTGTCATGGAGAAAGGTAACCCTAAGGAAGGTATCTCTAAGGTACTACTGCACCATCTTGTCTGAACCTCAAAGTTCTTTTACAGACCATAGCCTGCGTTCCTTATCATTTGGTGGAGATGATAATTTATGAGATTTTACTATTATTTGTGTGATTAGGAGATTGATGTCGATGATGCCGATCTGCTAAAGCTACGTGCTGAATGGGGTGAAGACGTGTACAAGGCTGTGGCGAATTGTTTGGTGGAAATCGAAAAATGTGGCAGGCTGACGGACAGAACCATCATACCCGTGATTTGGGATCAAAAGGAGGACAGGACAGCCACTCGCAGTGAAAGTGTTGAGTACATGTGCAGCCAAGTGAGGCGTCTGAGAACTCGCAGGTATGACAGTACGAGCTTAACATGTGTTTTCAAGTAAGAATCTTCTGCTTCTTATAGATTGTCCTTTGATATTTGGCTAGAATCTTTTTTGTGTATAATTTAAAACAGAAACATTAGTACTGATTGGAACGCCATAATGGTATTCATAGTTTTTGATGCTTGTGAGAAATGGCAATGCAAACTAGTAGGAGTATCTCTTAGGAGCTGAGAAAGCCAAACATTTTTGGCCTTCTAATACATAATAAATAGATCTCGCATGATTTATAGTAGCCGATTTGTATTAAGTGAAAATATTATATGAACCTATGTGTACATTTACCCCTCCATGAGTTTGTAGACTTTTGTGCTTCCAGAAATTTTGCCGAAAATCACAATGTTATAAAAATGTTAAATTTAGGTACATGTAACAAATTTTGAAAAAAAAGAACCATATGTGCTCTGTACAAAAGATGAAGATAAGAACATGTCTTTGCTACGTAATTTGGTACCTCCTGTTTCCTTGTACAGTACACATAATCACATTCTTCAATGAATATTTGTACATGCACCTAAATTATTTCGTGCAGTACCATGAGTGTTTGAGATCTTTTGATACAAACACTTGAATAAGTTAATATGAATGAGCCCACTCTCATAAAACATAAAATTTGATTTGATAAAATTAGATTATATATAGTACCCATTAAATATATTTTGAAGACTTGTCTGGATGTATGCAGGAACTGACTTTGCAGGCGCAAGGCAGGCTGGTGGAAGAACATGGAGGTGATTTACTGTTCTTTGAATCGCTTTAATGTGAGATCCTAGAAATTCTGGACTTTATAAATTTTGAGAAGGCAATTTTCTGAAGGAAAAACATGAACATGGCTGATGTTGCATGAAAAAATATTAAAATTAAACGAATACATATGATGGTAACCTCTATAACAGTACAGTCATAATTGCCTTAGCTGACATCTTATCCTGTTTTCTGACTAGGTCTGTCGTATCGACTCCATTTTGGAAACAGGGGCAGTAGAAGTAGCAAACCTATGGTGAGAACTGAAGACTGGAGGAGTCTCATTTTGTCGAAGAACGAAACCGCAGCTGATCGTATGGCAGAACATTGTCATGATCTGTGTGTTATGTGATCGTTTAGTACTGCCTAACTACGAACCTTAAAATAGATTAACGCAAGCAGCCCTTTTGACCACCGTATTTTAGCTGTCCTCTTAGTTTCAGTGTTCTCCTGGACTCTCCGGCAGCAATTCAGCGGCACCTACATTACTTTGAACTGTAAAGCTTGCTGATGAGGGGAACTTTTGCATCGTTGCACTGTCGTGCTGCACTGCAAACGCAATATATTAAACTAGCCTTTTAAATTGTCTCTTGCCTGTTTTATTGTTTGTCTAACCTGGCCATTTTTTGAGCAAACACATTTCGGCAACTGGCCTGGTAAATCTACTTAGTTTTTGACCGCGACGACGATGATGTTACGATGGCCCACAAAATCACAACTTCAGTAAAATAAACGCTTAAAGTTTCAACTCTGAAACTGGATGAGCAAGCGACTGAGAAAATCACAAGTTTCAAAGATTAAAACTTGAAACTTCCTGTGTCCTTGTGTGAGATCCAACCACTATGAATCTGAGGTAAACGGGTGGCAGGGAAGGGCTGGGTAGGTGTGTGCTCCCGCACCTGTGTGCCCATATGAATTTTCGAGAACTTAGGGCAATTGCAATGCTCATCATCAAAACAGATATCACTAAATGTTCGTTTGCTCCTGCACCTGCGTGCCCATATGAATTTTTGAGAACTTAGGGCAATTGCAACGCTATCATCAAAATAGATAGCACTAAATGTTCGTTTGCTCCCGCACCTGCCTGCCCATATGAATTTTCGAGAACTTAGGGCAATTGCAACGCTGATCATCAAAACAAATATCACTAAATGTTCGTTGTCATGCCCGGACTTCCCATGGACAGGATAGAGGCGGAGGACATCCAACCAATGTCACCAAATAAAAAGCAGACACTGGTCTGGTGCGTCGTTGGCCTCCACGTCCAATGCCTCGAAGAGGTGGTTTCGCTCCGCCTTGTTCACGCGGAACAACCACCTCTCACATCGGATGGTGCAGGCGCTGCACACGGTATCGAGCGCCGCCCGTTGCTTGTCCATGATGCTCGGGTCCATCGTGACCATGGTCCGACGGCTTGGCCGGACGCCTGCTCCCCTGCGATCTAGTACTCTGCCAGCCAGTGCCCCTCGAGGAGCTGCAGGTTGTATCACTGCTCCTCCTGCAGTAGCCACAACATGGACACCGACAATGCATGTTTCTCCTGCTCCACATTCTCCATCACCCGGTTGTAGTGTTATTTCGCTTGAAGCAGGGTGAACCTGTCAACCGGTGGCTCATGCACCGACGTGGGCGCCTGCTCCTCCTTCTCTGCTTCCTTCGTCGTCTCGTCCTCCTCATCGGAGCTCGACTTATGAGAGGTCTGAGGCTGTCCCGCCGAAATGCAGGTCGTGCGTGGGGATTCCCACGCATGCACCTCGACCACGACTTCGTGGCGGCGTCATGACGACAATTTCTTTCACCACCCAGGATGGGTCCCGACCATTGCGACAACGGTGGCCGCAGGAGGAAGGGGTGGTGCGCCGACGTCTCGAACGAAGGGAGATGAGGCTCGAAGGGGTAGGGTTTTGTGGCATCGTTGGCTTGCTTTAAATAGCGGGCGCCCGGGCAGTCGGGCCGTGGCTTGAATGCGGGTGCTCGGAGTTGGCTTCTCGTTTGCCGCATCGGCCGGTCAACCGTCTTGAATGTGGTAGGAAGCCATCCCATCGTCCCGCACGATCATGTTCTCTCTGAACCAGCATGAATGCGGCGGGGAGAGCGAGCGGACGTGGCGGGAGAGGCGGAGCGGCGACTTGAATGCGGGAGCCCGGAGTTGGATTCTCATTTGCCTCACCGGTGTGAATGCCAGCCGGCTTCGGTACGGTAGAAAGTTGTCCCATTGTCTTGTTCAGTCAAGTTCGTTCTAAACCGGCATGAATGCGACACGGCTTGCAAGCGGACGTGTCGCGAGAGGTGGGAGGTTTTTTTTGGACATGGGCCCATGTTGTTGAAGGCATATGCAGCAGAGGATCGGACAACTGCAAAGATCCCTACGTTTGGTTCCGGTTTGTGGAATTTTGGACGGCCACACCGGTCCGGGCATTTTTAATGACCGGTGCTGAATGACAAAAAAATATTCAGACTGTTCAATCCAGATATTTTGGAGGCCATTTGGTGGAGTTGTCCTTATGAAACAGTAGGATCACCTATATCTATACCAATATAAAAAGACCCAAAGAGGCAGATTTAATTAATCTCGGCCATCAAATCATGTCAATCCAACGACCTAGACTGCTTCAATGTCGAGCGCTCAACATGTTTAGCGTGCAGTTAATTTCATGTCAAATATAGTGTTAATCACATAATAACACGCAAATAATATCCTACTCCCTCCATTTCTAAATATTTGCCTTTTAGAGATTTCAACAAGTGACTATATACAAAGCAAAATAAGTGAATCTACACTCTAAAATATGTCTATATACATTCGTATATGGTAGTCCATTTGAAATCTCTAAAAAAAGAAATATTTAGGAACGGAGGGAGTACTTAATATCTGCATGCATTTAATATATTTTCAAATTACACATTGACTAGTTTTTAAAAATGTGACTAGCATAAAGCTCCTTTGCAGTACACAGAAGACCCCGCCCGTTGCCTGCCTAGTGGTGCGAAGCGTGCCTGGCACGTGCGGCGCAGCCGGCTACATCCCTCGGGTCTCGTCCTCTACTCCTCTCCCCCGTTGCAACGGCGCCCTTCAGCTCCTCTCACGCCATTCCGTTTCCGTCCCCTCCTTGGTATTCTTCCTCCCATGTGCTGATGCGCGAGAAGGGAAAAGCCCCGAAGCTCCGGTACCGCATCCCCCCCCCCCCCCCCCCCCCTCCCCTTGCTATTCCCGTTCGTTCTCTGTGCTCCGGTACCGCGTTCGTTCTCTGATTCCAGTTCGCAGTTCTAGAGGAGGGTAACGATTTTTCTTTTCCCCTCCATGTGTATTCTCGTCGCCTCCGTGTTCTTGTTTGTGCTTGAGCCTCCGTGGACGTTTCTTTGTGGATTCCTGACAGGGCTGAAGGGAGGTTCTTGTCTGTGTGCCAAGAGCCTTTGCTCTCGGTTCGTCAAAATTTCCCACTTCTTGTGTTGTCCTTCTTTCTTGGAGGGGAGGAAAGGACTGGAGCACGGTGTTTCCCCCTTACCCAGTCCTTCGCCCGCGCAATTTGGTCTCTTTTTGCAGGTTCCGAACAAATATTTATTCCGTAACTTGTGTTTTCAACTCTCTTATTTCGCAATCGGAAGCCTAAATTTGTGATTTTGGGATGCATGCCCGGAAGAACAGTTTTCGATCTTGCAACCTTTTTTTGTGCGTCCTTTTCGGAAGTTGGAGGAAATGTGTTGTTGCTCTGTTTCCTGGGTTTCTTCCTGGATCATCCCCATCCTATTTTGTTCGTAGATTCGAAATTCAGTTTTTGTGTTGCCTAAAGCCCTAAACCCCTTCAGTCTTTCAGTCACCTAATCCATTGTTCCCCTCTGCAGATCAGTTTGAGGCCGGGCCGGCGGTAGTGGAGGCAGCATCTTGGCTGAACCATTTGTAAAGGTGAGGTTTTTTCCTCATCATCTTGGATTGCATGAGCGCATGGCTGTTCCTTCACCTTGGGTGATATAGCACTTGTGTGTCTGTTTCCTGTGTTTTCCCAATCATAAGTGTGAGCTGAATATGAGGAACATGCCAAGGGGGGCGATTTATGAACTTTAATGAGAGGGGTGTCTTGTGCTTATTTTCCTATGATGGGTGTTTCTTATCCATTCTGTTGCTATGTTCATAATGCATATCAATGAGCTATTTTGGTTCATAGAAGCACTTTTAGTTACAAAAACTAAGCCACAGGTAACCACCACAGCAACACTAGCACTGGTAGTATAATGTGGTGTGAGGTGACTATGTTTGTGATATTCTGTTAGCCATGAACTTGCAGGCTACATGGCAAACAGCAGAGGAAGGGATGTCTCTATTGATGCTTTGACTTCAAAGCTTGAATCCAAGATATACTACCATAGGGATGCCGCTGTCGAGTACCTGGATATCAAGACTATAGTTGATAAAGTTGTAGAAGAAAAGAATAAGCTCTTGGCTGAGAACACCGAATTCCTGAATACTATTGATAAGGTCGTGGAAGAAAAGGAAAAACTCCAGCATGATCATGAAGGTCTGTGAACTTTCATGTTGTTTGAGTTCTGATTCTAAACTAGTTTTGTTAGGATCCTGATGTTTGATGTTGCCCTCATTTGGTGGCAGTGATTAATGAGCTGGTGGCACCAATGGAGAAGCAGCTTGAAATGGTAAAGAAGGAGCTTGAAGAAGTAAAATATGAGCATGTGGCAGCAAAGGAGGAGCTTGCTGTGGCAAAAGAGCAACTTGCTCAGAAGAACAAAGAGCTGAAGGTTCTAAGGAAGAAGCTTCAGGAGAGTGAAGCCATGCACACTCAACATGAGCAACAAATTGGAAGTGCTTCTGAGCCTGCTCGTTCCAAAATGGTAAACACTAAAAGCCATTTACCACAACCATTTAGAATTTGGAGCTTCGGTGGCCTCATAATTTTAATCTTGCAACATCATCAGCCATTCACCACAACTATTTAGAATTTGGAGCCTCTGACTTAATTGTTCATTTTCTAGATGCACTAACACCTTAATGGTTTTCTATTACTCTATAAACTGACTACCTCTGAACCTTTCCATGTGTTTAGTTTTTTAGCTAGTATTCTACCAAAACCGATGAAATATCTCTCTTGTGTAGAATCATTGGCATAAATGCAATGAACAATCATGGAGCACAGAATTTCCTCTGTTTTATTTATGTAGTTTTTTCATTCTTAAACATTGTCGAACTTCTAAGCTGATTCTCTGTCCTTGATAGAATAGCCTCATGTTCGGTATTTTTTCTTGTTGGTCTATGTTTATGATTATAGGAGTCTCTCTGTGTAAGCAGGTAACAAGATTATCACATACACGGGCTATCCTGCTCCAAGGATCATCGGACAATGACATAGACAGACATCGCTGTAAAAAACAGAGGTCCTATCCGCAGGTGCCAAATAACCCAACTGCTGGCCAGCATTCAGGCAGAGATGACGACCAGGAGGTGGTCAGACAAAAGCTGATCAAGGTTTTCTCATACAAACTTGAACTAAATACTGCATACATTCTAGATCCGTGATCTTGCAGTGAGCATATGCATATACGTTACATATATAGGTGCTAAATTTGTAAATTTGAGGTGTGTGAGAGCTGGTTGATTGATGTTATATCCAAATTGATATTTCAGCGGTTCTCTGAAATTGATGCTGGACAGTCAATTGGGATAAAGAAAATGGGGAAATTAAATGAGAAGCCATTCCGGGATGCTTGTGCTGTCAAGCTGGCTCCTAAATATGCTGGTGCGAAATCTTCTGAACTGTACGCACTGTGGCAGGAACTACTCGATAGTCCAAACTGGGAACCCTTCAAGTCTGTAATAGTTGATGGCAATCATCAGGTAACTCGTTTACTGACCGTTGTAACTTCCAGCATGTGCTTCATCAGTTCCTAAGGTTAACAGATTTTGTGTGGCTTACGTGACTAGGAGGAGGTCATAGATGTTGATGATGATAAGTTGCAAGGACTGAAGCTGTCATGGGGAGAAGGCCCCTACAATGCTGTCATTAGTGCATTGGTTGAGAGGAAAGAGTACAACACTGATGGAACAGGTGATGCCTTCGATCTATGGAACTATAAGGAAGGGAGGAAGGCCACTCTTGGGGAGTGTGTCGACTGTATCTTGGACAATGTAAAGAAACTCAAGCGGGTCCATCTGACATACAGGTATGGTGTCGGTGATTATGAACTTGTTACAGCCTTGGTAGATGCATCTTGCTAATTCTGTTGTGTATTTTTTTTATATGTGCATGTCATGGATCCTTGTTGGAGCATCAGAATTTGTGTTTCAGTTGTGGGCTTGTGGCAGTCACATGTGTCGCGGTCACTGCTTTTGCCTTAAGCATTAGCTTATCTTTAATCATTCAAGGCATCAAAATGTTACTTATTACCATTTGTTAGATTCATGCATATTCTGTTTAGACATCCAGTGTGCTCTGCTGAACTCTGTGTGTTAATGAAAAGTTAGTCAGGAAAACACTTCATTTCAAAAATATGTTTAGCCACCCTAAAGGGGAGACGACTATTTGGTATTTATCCTGCTCAGTAAAATAGGACAGTGTTTGTGTCGCTGCCGGGCATGATGACTAGGTGGCTGAAACAACACAACTGACACAACTAAATTTGAATTGCTCATCTGAAATTTCGAGATTCCTTTTAGTGCGGTTTTAACTCAGAAAGGAAGCGGCATGTGGAATCGAAAGGAAGCAGCACGCAGACCTTGCCTCCTCTGATCTAAAACTCAAAACATGACACGTCTATGCAAATATGCATGGTGGATTTCTCTTACATTATCAAAACTAGAAACATATTTATCCTTGAGATTGAGTTTCTACATTGCCACTGTTTTCCGCGCCGAGCTCATGCTTACGGTTTGTTCCTGGCTTCTTGCGCAGGTCGAGGAGAACAATGTGTGCTGCCACTGCGAGCATGCATGACCCAGTCAAAGATCTGTCGGCAGCAAGTAATGAATGAAGTCATCAGATGTCCAACACTAGCAAGCATGGAAGGAAGCCATGATCTTAGCAGGCTTTTATTTTGCGTCTGATTAAAACTCTGGTGTATCAATATGCTGCTGCTTTGGTGTTACCTTGGTTTCAACTTCTGACAAGAACTCTGATGCATGAATATGTTACTGACTTTGGTGCCATTTTCATTTCATGCTTCTTCTTCAATGTTCTAGTGTTCTCCTTCTTGGAGTGGCTTTTCTTTCTGTTTGATACCTGGTGAGTGAAGAATAATAGCTTGGTCTCAGAATGCTAGTGCGCCCTTGGTTTATTTGACTACGGCGGTAACATTGCTGTCTAGATTGTGGAGTGTATCTGAAGGACCTCTTCTTCTGTAGTCTTTAGACACACCGGTGGTTACTGCTGAATTTCGTCTGTGTGTGCGTGTGTGTGAAATTAATATAGAAGCCTCTCTTTATTGAAAAATATTATCATCATGCATTGTACTAGTAGGCAATAAGTTTTTCTATATCATTGTGGACAATAAAGTTTGTGTCAGGGCCTTTACTCTTGCTGCGTGTACACCATCAAACGATTAAAACTGGTGAAGAATTCATTAGACCTTTGCTCGCTGATCCATACATGTCCACATGGATGTTATGGCCAACATAATTTATGCTCGTAAATACCACTTCCCCCGTTTCAAAATAATTTAAGTTCTAGCTTTCTCTTAAACTTCTTTAAGTCTGACCAAACCCATAGAAAAATATATTAACATATAGAACACCAAATTAGTGCCATGAAATTACTTATAAATTATATTTTCATATTATGTGTGTATGGTGATGGTGTTGTTGATCTTAGCATATTTTCCTATGTGATTTATGACCAAACTAGAACTTCAATTATTTTAAAATAGAGGTAGTAAAATACAAATCACCAAAAATTGAGATAGCATAGGTGAGGCGAGATTTACTACATTTTTGGGTTAGAAAAGCGGCACACCCGCTAAATCCATCTGCTATTTCAAGGTGGGCTAAGTCATAAAAAAGGCTACAATTGATTTTGACTGATCTTGACTGTGAGGTGGGCACAAGTGGCGCGTCGCTTGCATCCCTAGTGTAAAGGACCTTGAGTGGAAAGTACAGTGAAAACAAAGAAGTAGTCTGATAAAACAAGGTGGGTGAAGAAGTAGCCTATGGAGTTGGATGTAATTTCTGGTATTTCTCGAGTGAGTTCTTTTTTCACATGTTTCGATGACTTTCCAAATCACTTCCACATTTATGTATGAAAGTACACTTAAATTTATATGGTTGTGCGAAACCATGTTTTATGTGTGGTGTTAAAAAAAGAATCATATTAGCAAATATAGTTTGGTACTATGTTATTTCACACAAAAAAAACTCATCGTTCCCCAATACTCTACTAGTCACATTAAGTTGCATAGGCTGAACTTTATGTCTAACTCTGCATTGGCTCTAATATTGTCAAACGTACAAAACAAATCCCAAATTTATAAACATTTCTATTCTAGACCGTTCACTAACCTCAATGAGGGTTTCATTATTGTGGTTTCCAAGCATAGTGGTTCTACTAACGTGGTTGCCACATGGATTTGAGGTGCAAATTCATTGATAGTACAATGTGGGTGAAGAAGAAAAGGTAGCTAATGAAAACTTTAGAGTTTGTAGATACATGCCTTGTAAACATTAAGGAAAAAATAAGAATTTTTTGAAACTTTTTTTTTCTAATTTGGGATCATGGGAACATGCGATGAATGAGACCACCGGATATATTCTCCCCTGTTCCGAGGCGCACGCGTAGTGTGAGCAGCGGCGTCGCCGGCGTTCGGCCGCGCGCGCGCGAGAGAGAGAGAGAGAGAGAGAGAGAGAGAGAGAGAGAGAGAGAGAGAGAGAGAGAGAGAGAGAGAGAGAGAGAGAGAGAGAGAGAATAGAGGAGGGGGGAGCACGGGGGAGAGTGAGAGGGCCGGGGGAGGTGCGTGTCGACGTCCAGAGAGGCCAGAGCGTCGAGGGGGAGGGGCAGGCAGGCAGGTGGCATGGCGCCCTCGCGCGCGCGCCGTGCCCTCCCTCGCCTCTGCCTTCTGGCAGAGGTTGGGGATTACTAGCACGGGCCAGCACAGTGCTGGGCCGACAAAGTGGCAGGCCAACAGTGCCAGGTAAGTCAGCCTAGGTTAGTGTTTTCCTATTTCTTTCTGTTTTTCTAATTATTTGACTCTGTTTTGATTTAGTTTTCAAACTAAACCATTTTATATGCTTCTGAAAATAGTTATGTGGTTAGATGTAAAATATCTAGAACCACATATAAAGTTTCAGAATTATTGAATATATATTTAATATATAACAAATATAAATCCAATGCAAATATTTACTGAATTAACTCGAATGCCCAAAATAAATATTTCTGAGCTCCCAAAAAATATTGGTTTGAATTTTACCTCTTGCCAGTATTTTCAGAGAAAAACAGGAACATTTTCTTGGACTTATTTGAAGAAATTTTTATCTTGATCATTAAAAAAAATGATTTTTGAGGCTTTCAAATATCCCCATTTCAAATTTAGTTGAGATTTAAACATGATGCAAACATGACTAGCTAGACTGGAGCATTACCAGAAGCTAGGGATATCACAACTCGCCCCCACTAAACAAGAATCTCGTCCCGAGATTCAAGCGTAGGGTAAAAGGAAGAGGGGACTCAAACTATCACAATCTTCATTATCCAAGTGCCCTTCTCAAAGATGTTGATTATTGCATCATATTGATCCTGACGTCTTTGCTTTCGAGATCTTCATCCAACATGATGACGACAGAAAGAAACTCTACAGGAATCGATCTTCTTGAAGACCGAGCAACTCATGGAGTGAGACGTAAGAACACCTCTTGAGTTGAGACACAAATCACACATAGGGAGGGGTCGAGAGGAACAGATGACGAAAGTTCATTTTGGTAGGCAACAATTCCACGCTTGAGTAAGATGGTACATGAGTTCAAAGTAGCGAGGAAATAATTGCGATGCTTCCATAATGGGGCACCTTAGGGGAGGTGACTCATAGAATTATTCCCCTAAGTGGCAAAAATAATTACTTTTGATACAGAGATCATTGAACCTCTTCATACCAGGCTAAGGCAATCTGCAAAAGATCGATTGAAGGAGTTTTGAAGAAATGGCATACTCAGCTCAGAAAGGAAACTACAGTTATAGAACAACTCGGCAAATGAAAGGCACATTCAATTGATACCGAGGATATAACCTAGTGTCTGAGCGTGCTCTCAAGATCTTGAGCATTTCCATATTCATCAGGGTTTTACCAACATTTGTGCCAAAGATCTTGGTGACACCTCGTACTACCACGATGAATAATGAGGGAGAATGCGGATGCAAAGGAAGACAACACTTTCTCAGATTTCACCTTGACTGGGCCAAGGAAACGAAATCTGGATGATCGACCGAGAGACATTTAGCACTCCGCTTCTAATGTTCTCCGTGATGTACTAGTCACCATGATCATGCTTAAAAGCATCATCGATATGGTCATCAAGTAAAGGTCGGACTTCGGGAGCACAAACATCAATAAGGATCAATTTTTAGTATAAATCATATGAGATCCTCATGGAGAAGATGGTGAAATTGCTCAATCAAGGTACTACAATAGTAGATCTTCCAGCTAGGTGTGTCGGCCAGAACATCGACCTTGTCGGAACCTGATACCAAAGCTGTCAGGACCCCGATCCTAAGTCACACCGATCTAGCATGTAACACATCATATCACTTTGCAGCCTCACCCACGGTATTCCCACGGCTGCAGCCTTACCTTGGCCGGGACCGTTTGCGCCTTTTGGCTCACGTATATGATTGTGTCGCTAGCATCCATATGACAGAGAACCCGGGCCAACATGACTAGTCGTAAACCCAAGGTGGCACGGATTTACAGGGACATGCATACGTAACCCAACAATGAACGTGTCGGTCATCAACGTATGAACCCAAGTCGTAGCAAGCTACAAGGACTTAAAGGAACAACGCACGACATTTCCCCGAAGGGACAGACACAGGAACAAAGAAGGATACATGCCGGCCAATCTAAGTGTTCCGGAGCAGTAGTGAACTACCATGGCTTAGTGGAAGCACTAGGAGACATTTCCAGAAGGAAGGCTACCAAGAATAAACAACTAGGTGTTGGATAGCACACATACCAATTATTTCAATAACATACACACAATATGCTTGGTATGTGTAAATACAACATGGCATCACAACAAAACTCTATGACTCAAAGTATTTATTCAATAGCCTCTGAGGAGCCAGATATTACAAACATGGGTCTCATGACCCAACATGCAAGTCATACAAGCAACAAGCGGAAGCATAAACATGTCTGAGTACAGACATCTGAAAAGAAGAAGGCTAGAAAGCCTGATTATCTGTAAGACCCTCCATAGGAAACAGACCTCTGTCTGGGATTCCCAAGCTAATGTCGAAGCCCACGTGGAACTAGTAGTGAGTGTTGGGGAACGTAGTAATTTCAAAAAATTTCCTACGCACACGCAAGATCACGGTGATGCATAGCAACGAGAGGGGAGAGTGTTGTCCACGTACCCTCGTAGACCGAAAGCGGAAGCGTTAGCACAACGCGGTTGATGTAGTCGTACGTCTTCACGATCTGACCGATCAAGTACCGAACGCACGTCACCTCCGAGTTCAGCACACGTTCAGCCCGATGACGTCCCTCGAACTCCGATCCAGCCGAGTGTTGAGGGAGAGTTTTGTCAGCACGACGGCGTGGTGACGATGATGATGTTCTACCGACGCAGGGCTTCGCCTAAGCATCGCTACAGTATTATCAAGGTGGACTATGGTGGAGGGGGGCACCGCACACGACTAAAAGATCAAACGATCAATTGTTGTGTCCTTGGGGTGCCCCCCTGCCACTGTATATAAAGGAGCAAGGGGGGAGGTGCGGTCAGCCAGGGAGGAGGCGCGCCAGGAGGAGTCCCACTCCCACCGGGAGTAGGAATCCCTCCCTTCCTTGTTGGAATAGGAGAAGGGGAAAGAGGTGGAGGAGAGGAAGGAAAGGGGGGGGGGGGCGCCGCCCCCTCTCCTTGTCCTATTCGGACTAGGGGGGAGGGGCGCGCGACCCTTGCCGTGGTCGCCTCTCCTCATCTCCACTAAGGCCCACTATGGCCCATTAACCCCCGGGGGGTTCCGGTAACCCCTCCGGTACTCCGGTAAAATCCCGATTTCACCCGGAACACTTCCGATATCCAAATATAGGCTTCCAATATATCAATATTCATGTCTCGACCATTTCGAGACTCCTCGTCATGTCCGTGATCACATCCGGGACTCCGAAAAACCTTCGGTACATCAAAACATATAAACTCATAATATAACTGTCATCGAAACTTTAAGCGTGCGGACCCTACGGGTTCGAGAACTATGTAGACATGACCGAGACACGTCTCCGGTCAATAACCAATAGCGGAACCTGGATGCTCATATTGGCTCCCACATATTCTACGAAGATCTTTATTGGTCAGACCGCATAACAACATACGTTGTTCCCTTTGTCATCGGTATGTTACTTGCCCGAGATTCGATCGTCGTTATCTCAATACCTAGTTCAATCTCGTTACCGGCAAGTCTCTTTACTCGTTCCGTAATACATCATCCCGCAACTAACTCATTGCAATGCTTGCAAGGCTTAAGTGATGTGCATTACCGAGTGGGCCCAGAGATACCTCTCCGACAATCGGAGTGACAAATCCTAATCTCGAAATACGCCAACCCAACAAGTACCTTCGGAGACACCTGTAGAGCACCTTTATAATCACCCAGTTACGTTGTGACGTTTGGTAGCACACAAAGTGTTCCTCCGGTAAACGGGAGTTGCATAATCTCATAGTCATAGGAACATGTATAAGTCATGAAGAAAGCAATAGCAACATACTAAACGATCGAGTGCTAAGCTAACGGAATGGGTCAAGTCAATCACATCATTCTCCTAATGATGTGACCCCGTTAATCAAATGACAACCCATGTCAATGGCTAGGAAACATAACCATCTTTGATTAACGAGCTAGTCAAGTAGAGGCATACTAGTGACACTCTGTTTGTCTATGTATTCACACAAGTATTACGTTTCCGGTTAATACAATTCTAGCATGAATAATAAACATTTATCATGATATAAGGAAATAAATAATAACTTTATTATTGCCTCTAGGGCATATTTCCTTCAGTCTCCCACTTGCACTAGAGTCAATAATCTAGATTACACAGTAATGATTCTAACACCCATGGAGCCTTGGTGCTGATCATGTTTTGCTCGTGGAAGAGGCTTAGTCAACGGGTCTGCAACATTCAGATCCGTATGTATCTTGCAAATTTCTATGTCTCCCACCTGGACTAAATCCTGGATGGAATTGAAGCGTCTCTTGATGTGCTTGGTTCTCTTGTGAAATCTGGATTCCTTCGCCAAGGCAATTGCACCAGTATTGTCACAAAAAAGATTTTCATTGGACCCGATGCAGTAGGTATAACACCTAGGTCGGATATGAACTCCTTCATCCAGACTCCTTCATTTGCTGCTTCCGAAGCAGCTATGTACTCCGCTTCACACGTAGATCCCGCCACGACGCTTTGTTTAGAACTGCACCAACTGACAGCTCCACCGTTCAATGTAAACACGTATCCGGTTTGCGATTTAGAATCGCCCGGATCAGTGTCAAAGCTTGCATCAACGTAACCACTTACGATGAGCTCTTTGTCACCTCCATAAACGAGAAACATATCCTTAGTCCTTTTCAGGTATTTCAGGATGTTCTTGACCGCTGTCCAGTGATCCACTCCTGGATTACTTTGGTACCTCCCTGCTAAACTTATAGCAAGGCACACATCAGGTCTGGTACACAGCATTGCATACATGATAGAGCCTATGGCTGAAGCATAGGGAACATCTTTCATCTTCTCTCTATCTTCTGCAGTGGTCGGGCATTGAGTCTTACTCAACTTCACACCTTGTAACACAGGCAAGAACCCTTTCTTTGCTTGATCCATTTTGAACTTCTTCAAAACTTTGTCAAGGTATGTGCTTTGTGAAAGTCCAATTAAGCGTCTTGATCTATCTCTATAGATCTTGATGCCCAATATATACGCAGCTTCACCGAGGTCTTTCATTGAAAAACTCTTATTCAAGTATCCCTTTATGCTATCCAGAAATTCTATATCATTTCCAATCAGCAATATGTCATCCACATATAATATTAGAAATGCTACAGAGCTCCCACTCACTTTCTTGTAAATACAGGCTTCTCCAAAAGTCTGTATAAAACCAAATGCTTTGATCACACTATCAAAGCGTTTATTCCAACTCCGAGAGGCTTGCACCAGTCCATAAATGGATCGCTGGAGCTTGCACACTTTGTTAGCTCCCTTTGGATCGACAAAACCTTCCGGTTGCATCATATACAACTCTTCTTCCAGAAATCCATTCAGGAATGCAGTTTTGACATCCATTTGCCAAATTTCATAATCATAAAATGCGGCAATTGCTAACATGATTCGGACAGACTTAAGCATCGCTACGGGTGAGAAGGTCTCATCGTAGTCAATCCCTTGAACTTGTCGAAAACCTTTTGCAACAAGTCGAGCTTTATAGACAGTAACATTACCGTCAGCGTCAGTCTTCTTCTTGAAGATCCATTTATTCTCAATTGCTTGCCGATCATCGGGCAAGTCAACCAAAGTCCACACTTTGTTCTCATACATGGATCCCATCTCAGATTTCATGGCCTCAAGCCATTTTGCGGAATCTGGGCTCACCATCGCTTCTTCATAGTTCGTAGGTTCGTCATGGTCTAGTAGCATAACCTCCAGAACAGGATTACCGTACCACTCTGGTGCGGATCTTACTCTGGTTGACCTACGAGGTTCAGTAACAACTTGATCTAAAGTTCCATGATCATCATCATTAACTTCCTCACTAATTGGTGTAGGCGTCGCAGAAACCGGTTTCTGTGATGAACTACTTTCCAATAAGGGAGCAGGTACAATTACCTCATCAAGTTGTACTTTCCTCCCACTCACTTCTTTCGAGAGAAACTCCTTCTCCAGAAAGATTCCGAATTTAGCAACAAAAGTCTTGCCTTCGGATCTGTGACAGAAGGTGTACCCAACAGTCTCCTTTGGGTATCCTATGAAGACACATTTCTCCGATTTGGGTTCGAGCTTATCAGGTTGAAGCATTTTCACATAAGCATCGCAGCCCCAAACTTTAAGAAACGACAACTTTGGTTTCTTGCCAAACCACAGTTCATAAGGCGTCGTCTCAACGGATTTTGATGGTGCCCTATTTAACGTGAATGCGGCCGTCTCTAAAGCATAACCCCAAAACGATAGCGGTAAATCAGTAAGAGACATCATAGATCGCACCATATCTAGTAGAGTACGATTACGACGTTCGGACACACCATTACGCTGTGGTGTTCCGGGTGGCGTGAGTTGCGAAACTATTCCGCATTGTTTCAAATGAAGACCAAACTCATAACTCAAATATTCTCCTCCACGATCAGATCGTAGAAACTTTATTTTCTTGTTACGATGATTTTCAACTTCACTCTGAAATTCTTTGAACTTTTCAAATGTTTCAGACTTATGTTTCATTAAGTAGATATACCCATATCTGCTTAAATCATCTGTGAAGGTGAGAAAATAACGATATCCGCCACGAGCCTCAACATTCATCGGACCACATACATCTGTATGTATGATTTCCAACAAATCTGTTGCTCTCTCCATAGTTCCGGAGAACGGCGTTTTAGTCATCTTGCCCATGAGGCACGGTTCGCAAGTACCAAGTGATTCATAATCAAGTGGTTCCAAAAGTCCATCATTATGGAGTTTCTTCATGCGCTTTACACCGATATGACCTAAACGGCAGTGCCACAAATAAGTTGCACTATCATTATCAACTCTGCATCTTTTGGCTTCAATATTATGAATATGTGTATCACTACTATCGAGATTCAACAAAAATAGACCACTCTTCAAGGGTGCATGACCATAAAAGATATTACTCATATAAATAGAACAACCATTATTCTCTGATTTAAATGAATAACCGTCTCGCATCAAACAAGATCCAGATATAATGTTCATGCTTAACGCTGGCACCAAATAACAATTATTTAGGTCTAAAACTAATCCCGAAGGTAGATGTAGAGGTAGCGTGCCGACCGCGATCACATCGACTTTGGAACCATTTCCCACGCGCATCGTCACCTCGTCCTTAGCCAATCTTCGCTTAATCCGTAGCCCCTGTTTCGAGTTGCAAATATTAGCAACAGAACCAGTATCAAATACCCAGGTGCTACTGCGAGCATTAGTAAGGTACACATCAATAACATGTATATCACATATACCTTTGTTCACCTTGCCATCCTTCTTATCCGCCAAATACTTGGGGCAGTTCCGCTTCCAGTGACCAGTCTGCTTGCAGTAGAAGCACTCAGTCTCAGGCTTAGGTCCAGACTTGGGTTTCTTCTCCTGAACAGCAACTTGCTTGCTGTTCTTCTTGAAGTTCCCCTTCTTCTTCCCTTTGCCCTTTTTCTTGAAACTGGTGGTCTTATTGACCATCAACACTTGATGCTCCTTTTTGATTTCTACCTCCGCAGCCTTTAGCATTGCGAAGAGCTCGGGAATCGTCTTATCCATCCCTTGCATGTTATAGTTCATCACGAAGCTCTTGTAGCTTGGTGGCAGTGATTGGAGAATTCTGTCAATGACGCTATCATCCGGAAGATTAACTCCCAGTTGAATCAAGTGATTATTATACCCAGACATTTTGAGTATATGCTCACTGACAGAACTATTCTCCTCCATCTTGCAGCTGTAGAACTTATTGGAGACTTCATATCTCTCAATCCGGGCATTTGCTTGAAATATTAACTTCAACTCCTGGAACATCTCATATGCTCCATGACGTTCAAAACGTCGTTGAAGTCCCGGTTCTAAGCCGTAAAGCATGGCACATTGAACTATCGAGTAGTCATCAGCTTTGCTCTGCCAGACGTTCTTAACGTCGTCAGTTGCATCAGCAGCAGGCCTGGCACCCAGCGGTGCTTCCAGGACGTAATTCTTCTGTGCAGCAATGAGGATAATCCTCAAGTTACGGACCCAGTCCGTGTAATTGCTACCATCATCTTTCAACTTTGCTTTCTCAAGGAACGCATTAAAATTCAACGGAACAACAGCACGGGCCATCTATCTACAATCAACATAGACAAGCAAGATACTATCAGGTACTAAGTTCATGATAAATTTAAGTTCAATTAATCATATTACTTAAGAACTCCCACTTAGATAGACATCCCTCTAATCCTCTAAGTGATCACGTGATCCATATCAACTAAACCATGTCCGATCATCACGTGAGATGGAGTAGTTTCAACGGTGAACATCACTATGTTGATCATATCTACTATATGATTCACGCTCGACCTTTCGGTCTCCGTGTTCCGAGGCCATATCTGTTATATGCTAGGCTCGTCAAGCTTAACCTGAGTATTCCGCGTGTGCAACTGTTTTGCACCCGTTGTATTTGAACGTAGAGCCTATCACACCCGATCATCACGTGGTGTCTCAGCACGAAGAACTTTCGCAACGGTGCATACTCAGGGAGAACACTTATACTTTGATAATTTAGTGAGGGATCATCTTATAATGCTACCGTCAATCAAAGCAAGATAAGATGCATAAAAGATAAACATCACATGCAATCAATATAAGTGATATGATATGGCCATCATCATCTTGTGCTTGTGATCTCCATCTCCGAAGCACCGTCATGATCACCATCGTCACCGGCGCGACACCTTGATCTTCATCGTAGCATCGTTGTCGTCTCGCCAATCTTATGCTTCTACGACTATCGCTACCGCTTAGTGATAAAGTAAAGCATTACAGGGCGATTGCATTGCATACAATAAAGCGACAACCATATGGCTCCTGCCAGTTGCCGATAACTCGGTTACAAAACATGATCATCTCATACAATAAAATTTAGCATCATGTCTTGACCATATCACATCACAACATGCCCTGCAAAAACAAGTTAGACGTCATCTACTTTGTTGTTGCAAATTTTACGTGGCTGCTACGGGCTTAGCAAGAACCTTTCTTACCTACGCATCAAAACCACAACGATTGTTTGTCAAGTTGGTGCTGTTTTAACCTTCGCAAGGAGCGGGCGTAGCCACACTCGGTTCAACTAAAGTTGGAGAAACTGACACCCGCCAGCCACCTGTGTGCGAAGCACGTCGGTAGAACCAGTCTCGCGTAAGCGTACGCGTAATGTCGGTCCGGGCCGCTTCATCCAACAATACCGCCGAACCAAAGTATGACATGCTGGTAAGCAGTATGACTTATATCACCCACAACTCACTTGTGTTCTACTCGTGCATATAACATCAACGCATAAAACCTGGCTCTGATGCCACTGTTGGGGAACGTAGTAATTTCAAAAAAATTCCTACGCACACGCAAGATCATGGTGATGCATAGCAACAAGAGGGGAGAGTGTTGTCCACGTACCCTCGTAGACCGAAAGCGGAAGCGTTAGCACAACGCGGTTGATGTAATCGTACGTCTTCACGATCCGACCGATCAAGTACCGAACGCACGGCACCTCCGAGTTCAGCACACGTTCAGCCCGATGACGTCCCTCGAACTCCGATCCAGCCGAGTGTTGAGGGAGAGTTTCGTCAGCACGACGGCGTGGTGACGATGATGATGTTCTACCGACGCAGGGCTTCGCCTAAGCACCGCTACAGTATTATCGAGGTGGACTATGGTGGAGGGGGGCACCGCACACGGCTAAAAGATCAAACGATCAATTGTTGTGCCCTTGGGGTGCCCCCTGCCCCCGTATATAAAGGAGCAAGGGGGGAAGGTGCGGCCGGCCAGGGAGGAGGCACGCCAGGAGGAGTCCTACTCCCACCGGGAGTAGGACTCCCTCCCTTCCTTGTTGGAATAGGAGAAGGGGAAAGAGGTGGAGGAGAGGAAGGAAAGGGGGGGGCGCCGCCCCCCACTCCTTGTCCTATTCGGACTAGGGGGGAGGGGCGCGCGGCCCTTGCCCTGGTCGCCTCTCCTCATCTCCACTAAGGCCCACTATGGCCCATTAACCCCCGGGGGGTTCCGGTAACCCCTCCAGTACTCCGGTAAAATTCCGATTTCACCCGGAACACTTCCGATATCCAAATATAGGCTTCCAATATATCAATCTTCATGTCTCAACCATTTCGAGACTCCTCGTCATGTCCGTGATCACATCCGGGACTCCGAACAACCTTTGGTACATCAAAACATATAAACTCATAATATAACTGTCATCGAAACTTTAAGCGTGCGGACCCTACGGGTTCGAGAACTATGTAGACATGACCGAGACACGTCTCCGGTCAATAACCAATAGCGGAACCTGGATGCTCATATTGGCTCCCACATATTCTACGAAGATCTTTATCGGTCAGACCGCATAACAACATACGTTGTTCCCTTTGTCATCGGTATGTTACTTGCCCGAGATTCGATCGTCGGTATCTCAATACCTAGTTCAATCTCGTTACCGGCAAGTCTCTTTACTCGTTCCGTAATACATCATCCCGCAACTAACTCATTAGTTGCAATGCTTGCAAGGCTTAAGTGATGTGCATTACCGAGTGGGCCCAGAGATACCTCTCCGACAATCGGAGTGACAAATCCTAATCTCGAAATACGCCAACCCAACAAGTACCTTCGGAGACACCTGTAGAGCACCTTTATAATCACCCAGTTACGTTGTGACGTTTGGTAGCACACAAAGTGTTCCTCCGGTAAACGGGAGTTGCATAATCTCATAGTCATAGGAACATGTATAAGTCATGAAGAAAGCAATAGCAACATACTAAACGATCGAGTGCTAAGCTAACGGAATGGGTCAAGTTAATCACATCATTCTCCTAATGATGTGACCCCGTTAATCAAATGACAACCCATGTCAATGGCTAGGAAACATAACCATCTTTGATTAACGAGTTAGTCAAGTAGAGGCATACTAGTGACACTCTGTTTGTCTATGTATTCACACAAGTATTACGTTTCCGGTTAATACAATTCTAGCATGAATAATAAACATTTATCATGATATAAGGAAATAAATAATAACTTTATTATTGCCTCTAGGGCATATTTCCTTCAGTGAGACTGAAGTCTCCTCTGCAAAATATAAATTAAGAAAACGTGAGTACAAATGTATTCAAAAAGACTTACATCAGAACTAACTACATATGCATCAGTATCAACAAAGGGGTGGTGGAGTTTAACTGCAACAAGCCAGTTTTGACTCGGTGGCTATCCTGTACCATGAGTACTTTCTTTGAGGTGGCGCACACGAGTCCACATATTCACCAAATCAATACACCACTATGGATCCGCTCCCGTCTCCCTACGGGAAGGTCATCCATAGCATTCACGCTTATCTTGCGCATTTTAGAGTATCCTCTTAACTTGTCTATGAACAATGTAAGATTTCCAAGTAGTCCATATCCGAGGACGCGGCTATTCGAATAGATCATATTACCCTGCAGGGGTGTGTTGTGATGCCATGTTGTATTTACACATATCGAGCATATTGTGTGTATGTTATTGAAATGCTTGGTATGTGTGGGATCCGACACCTAGTTGTTTATTCTTGGTAGCCTTCCTTATGGGAAAATGCCTCCTAGTGCTTCCACTGAGCCATGGTAGCTTGCTACTACTTGAAGGAAATATGCCCTAGAGGCAATAATAAAGTATTATTTATTTCCTTGTATCATGATAAATGTTTATTATTCATGCTAGAATTGTATTAACCGGAAACGTAATACATGTGTGAATATATAGACAAACAGAGTGTCACTAGTATGCCTCTACTTGACTAGCTCGTTAATCAAAGATGGTTATGTTTCCTAGCCATAGACATAAGTTGTCATTTTATTAACGAGATCACCTCATTAGGAGAATGACGTGATTGACTTGACCCATTCCGTTAGCTTAGCACTCGATCGTTTAGTATGTTGCTATTGCTTTCTTCATGACTTATACATGTTCCTATGACTATGAGATTATGCAACTCCCGTTTACCGGAGGAACACTTTGTGTGCTACCAAACGTCACAACGTAAATGGGTGATTATAAAGGTGCTCTACAGGTGTCTCCAAAGGTACTTGTTGGGTTGGCGTATTTCGAGATTAGGATTTGTCACTCCAATTGTCGGAGAGGTATCTCTGGGCCCACTCGGTAATGCACATCACTATAAGCCTTGCAACCATTGTGACTAATGAGTTAGTTGCGGGATGATGTGTTATGGAACGAGTAAAGAGACTTGCCGGTAACGAGATTGAACTAGGTATCGAGATACCGACGATCAAATCTCGGGCAAGTAACATACCGGTGACAAAGGGAACAACGTATGTTGTTATGCGGTCTGACCGATAAAGATCTTCGTAGAATATGTGGGAGCCAATATGGGCATCCAGGTCCCGCTATTGGTTATTGACCGGAGACGTTTCTCGGTCATGTCTACATAGTTCTCGAACCCGTAGGGTCCGCACGCTTAATGTTACGATGATAGTTTTATTGAGTTTTGATGTACCGAAGGAGTTCAGAGTCCCGGATGAGATCGGGGATATGACGAGGAGTCTCGAAATGGTCGAGACATAAATATCGATATATTGGACGACTATATTCGGTCTTCGGAAGGGTTCCGAGTGATTCGGGTATTTTTCGGAGTACCGGAGAGTTACGGGAATTCGTATTGGGCCTTAATGGGCCATACGGGAAAGGAGAGAAAGGCCTAAAGGTGGCCGCACCCCTCCCCATGGTCTGGTCCGAATTGGACTAGGGAAGGGGGGCGCACCCTTCCTTCTTTCTCCTTCCCCCTTCCCTTCTCCTACTCTCACAAGGAAAGGAGGAGTCCTACTCCCGGTGGGAGTAGGACTCCCCCCTATGGCGCGCCTCTCCCCTTGGCCGGCTGCCTCCCCCTTGCTCCTTTATATACGGGGGCAGGGGGGCACCCCAGAGACACAACAATTGATCCTTGAGATCTCTTAGCCGTGTGCGGTGCCCCCCTCCACCATATTACACCTCGATAATACCGTTACGGAGCTTAGGCGAAGCCCTGCGTCGGTGGAACATCATCATCGTCACCACGCCGTCGTGCTGACGAAACTCTTCCTCAACACTCGGCTGGATCGGAGTTCGAGGGACGTCATCGAGCTGAACGTGTGTAGAACTCGGAGGTGCCGTGCGTTCGTTACTTGATCGGTCGGATCGTGAAGACGTACGACTACATCAACCGCGTTGTGATAACGCTTCCGCTGTCGGTCTACGAGGGTACGTGGACAACACTCTCCCCTCTCGTTGCTATGCATCACCATGATCTTGCGTGTGCGTAGGAATTTTTTTAAATTACTACGTTCCCCAACAGTGGTATCAGAGCCTGGTTTTATGCGTTGATGCTATGCACGAGTAGAACACAAGTGAGTTGTGGGCGATATAAGTCATACTGCTTACCAGCATGTCATACTTTGGTTCAGCGGTATTGTGAGATGAAGCGGCCCGGACTGACATTACGCGTACGCTTACGCGAGACTGGTTTCACCGTTGCGAGCACTCGTTGCTTAAAGGTGACTGGCGGGTGTCTGTCTCTCTCACTTTAGTTGAACCGAGTGTGGCTACGCCCGGTCCTTGCGAAGGTTAAAACAACACCAAGTTGACAAACTATCGTTGTGGTTTTGATGCGTAGGTAAGAACGGTTCTTGCTAAGCCCGTAGCAGCCACGTAAAACTTGCAACAACAAAGTAGAGGACGTCTAACTTGTTTTTGCAGGGCATGTTGTGATGTGATATGGTCAAGACATGATGTGATATAATTTGTTGTATGAGATGATCATGTTTTGTAACCGAGTTATCGGCAACTGGCAGGAGCCATATGGTTGTCGCTTTATTGTATGAGATGCAATCACCATGTAATAGTTTTACTTTATCACTAAGCGGTAGCGATAGTCGTAAAAGCAATTAGTTGGCGAGACGACAACGATACTACGATGGAGATCAAGGTGTCGCGCCGGTGACGTGGTGATCATGACGGTGCTTCGGAGATGGAGATCACGAGCACGGTGCTTCGAAGATGGAGATCACAAGCACAAGATGATGATGGCCATATCATATCACTTATATTGGTTGCATGTGATGTTAATCCTTTATGCATCTTATCTTGCTTTGATTGACGGTAGCATTATAAGATGATCTCTCACTAAAATTTCAAGATAAAAGTGTTCTCCCTGAGTATGCACCGTTGCGAAAGTTCTTCGTGCTGAGACACCACGTGATGATCGGGTGTGATAGGCTCTACGTTCAAATACAACGGGTGCAAAACAGTTGCACACGCGGAATACTCAGGTTAAACTTGATGAGCCTAGCATATAACAGATATGGCCTCGGAACACGGAGACCGAAAGGTCGAGCGTGAATCATATAGTAGATATGATCAACATAGTGATGTTCACCATTGAAACTACTCCATCTCACGTGATGATCGGACATGGTTTAGTTGATATGGATCACGTGATCACTTAGAGGATTAGAGTGATGTCTATCTAAGTGGGAGTTCTTAAGTAATATGATTAATTGAACTTAAATTTATCATGAACTTAGTCCTGGTAGTATTAGCATATCTATGTTGTAGATCAATAGCTCGCGATGTTGCTTCCCTGTTTATTTTATATGTTCCTAGAGAAAACTAAGTTGAAAGATGTTAGTAGCAATGATGCGGATTGGATCCGTGATCTGAGGTTTATCCTCATTGCTGCACAGAAGAATTATGTCCTTGATGCACCGCTAGGTGACAGACCTATTGCAGGAGCAGATGCAGACGTTATGAACGTTTGGCTAGCTCAATATGATGACTACTTGATAGTTTAGTGCACCATGCTTAACGGCTTAGAATCGGGACTTCAAAGACGTTTTGAACGTCATGGACCATATGAGATGTTCCAGGAGTTGAAGTTAATATTTCAAGCAAATACCCGAGTTGAGAGATATAAAGTCTCCAACAAGTTCTATAGCTAAAAGATGGAGGAGAATAGCTCAAGCAGTGAGCATGTGCTCAGATTGTCTGGGTACTACAATCGCTTGAATCAAGTGGGAGTTAATCTTCCAGATAAAATAGTGATTGACAGAATTCTCTAGTCACCATCACCAAGTTAGTAGAACTTCGTGATGAACTATAATATGCAAGGGATGACGAAAGTAATTCCCGAGCTCTTCGTGATGGTGAAATCGACGAAGGTAGAAATCAAGAAAAACATCAAGTGTTGATGGTTAACAAGACCACTAGTTTCAAGAAAAGGGCAAAGGGATAGAAGGGGAACTTCAAGAAGAACGGCAAGCAAGTTGCTGCTCAAGTGAAGAAGCCTATGTCTGGTCCTTAGCCTGAGACTAAGTGCTTCTACTGCAAAGGGACTGGTCACTGGAAGCAGAACTACCCCAACTATTTGGTGGATAAGAAGGATGGCAAAATGAACAAAGGTATATTGGATATACATGTTATTGATGTGTACTTTACTAGTGTTTATAGCAACCCCTCGGTATTTGATATTGGTTCAGTTGCTAAGAGTAGTAACTCGAAATGGGAGTTACAGAATAAACAGAGACTAGTAAAAGGAGAGGTGACGATGTGTGTTGGAAGTAGTTCCAAGATTGATATGATCATCATCGCACACTCCCTATACTTTCGGGATTAGTGTTGAAACTAAATAAGTGTTATTTGGTGTTTGCGTTGAGCAGGAATATGATTTGATCATGTTTATTGCAATACGGTTATTCATTGAAGTTAGAGAACAATTGTTGTTCTGTTTACATGAATAAAAACCTTCTATGGTTATACACACCAACGAAAATGGTTTGTTGGATCTCGATCATAGTGATACACATATTCATAATAATGAAGCCAAAAGATGCAAAGTTAATAATGATAGTGCAACTTATTTGTGGCACTGCCGTTTAGGTCATATTGGTGTAAAGCGCATGAAGAAACTCCATACTGATGGGATTTTGGAATCACTTGATTATGAATCACTTGATGCTTGCGAACCGTGCCTCATGGGCAAGATGACTAAAACGCCGTTCTCCGGAACTATGGAGAGAGCAACAGATTTGTTGGAAATCATACATACAGATGTATGTGGTCCGATGAATATTGAGGCTCGTAGCAGGTATCATTATTTTTCTGACCTTCATAGATGATTTGAGCAGATATGGGTATATCTACTTAATGAAACAAAAGTCTGAAACATTTGAAAAGTTCATATAATTTCAGAGTGAAGCGAAAATCATCGTAACAAGAAAATAAAGTTTCTACGATTTGATCGTGGAGAATAGTATTTTAGTTACGAGTTTGGCCTTCAGTTAAAACAATGTGAAATAGTTTCACTACTCACGCCAGCTGGAACACCACAGCATAATGGTGTGTCCGAACGTCATAATCGTACTTTATTGGATATAGTGCAATCTATGATATCTCTTACCAATTTACCACTATCGTTTTGGGGTTATGCATTAGAGACAGCTACATTCACGTTAAATAGGGCACCATCAAAATCCGTTGAGACGACGCCTTATGAACTGTGGTTTGGCAAAAAACCAAAGTTGTCGTTTCTTAAAGTTTGGGGTTGCGATGCTTATGTGAAAAGGTTTCATCCTGATAAAGCTCAAACCCAAATCGGAGAAATGTGTCTTCATAGGATACCCAAAGGAGACAGTTGGGTACACCTTCTATCACAGATCCGAAGGCAAGACATTCGTTGCTAAGAATGGATCCTTTCTAGAGAAGGAGTTTCTCTCGAAAGAAGTGAGTGGGAGGAAAGTAGAACTTGATGAGGTAACTGTACCTACTCCCTGATTGGAAAGTAGTTCATCACAGAAATCTGTTCCTGTGACTCCTACACCAATTAGTGAGGAAGTTAATGATGATGATCATGTAACTTCAGATCAAGTTACTACCAAACCTCGTAGGTAAACCAGAGTGAGATCCACACCAGAGTGGTACGGTAATCCTATTCTGGAGTTCATGTTATTTGACCATGACGAACCTACGAACTATGAAGAAGCGATGGTGAGCCCAGATTCCGCAAAATGGCTTGAGGCCATGAAATCTGAGATGAGATCCATGTATGAGAACAAAGTATGGACTTTGATTGACTTGCCCAATGATCGGAGAGCCATTGAGATTAAATGGATATTCAAGAGGAAGACGGACGCTGATAGTAGTGTTACTATCTACAAAGCTAGAATTGTCGGAAAAAGGTTTTTTGACAAAGTTCAAGGTGTTGACTACGATGAGAATTTCTCACTCGTATCTATGCTTAAGTCTGTCCGAATCATGTTAGCAATTGCCGCATTTTATGAAATCTGGTAAATGGATAAACAAAACTGCATTCCTTAATGGATTTATTAAAGAAGAGTTGTATATGATGCAACCAGAAGGTTTTGTCAATCCTAAAGGTGCTAACAAAATATGCAAGCTCCAGCGATCCATCAATGGACTGGTGCAAGCATTTCGGAGTTGGAATATACGCTTTGATAAGTTGATCAAAGCATATAGTTGTATACAGACTTGCGGTGAAGCCTGTATTTACAAGAAAGTGAGTGGGAGCGCTATAGCATTTCTGATAAGTATATGTGAATGACATATTGTTGATCGGAAATAATGTAGAATTATTCTGCAAAGCATAAAGGAGTGTTTGAAATGAGTTTTTCAAAGAAAGACCTCGGTGAAGCTGCTTACATATTGAGCTTCAAGATCTATAGAGATAGATGAAGACGCTTGATAAGTTTTTCAATGAGTACATACCTTAACAAGATTTTGAAGTAGTTAAAAAATAGAACAGTCAAAGAAAGAGTTCTTGCCTGTGTTACAAGGTGTGAAATTGAGTAAGAATCAAAGCCCGACCACGGCAAAAGATAGAAAGAGAATGAAAGTCATTCCCTATGCCTTGGCCATAGGTTCTATAAAGTATGCCATGCTGTCTACCAGATCTATTGTATACCCTACACTGATTTTGGCAAGGGAGTACAATAGTGATCTAGGAGTAGATCACTGGACAGCGGTCAAAATTATCCTTAGTGGAATAAGAATATGTTTCTCGATTATGGAAGTGACAAAAGGTTCGTCGTAAAGGGTTACGTCGATACAAGTTTTGACACTAAATCTAGATGACTCTAAGTCTCGGTCTAGATACATATTGAAAGAGGGAGCAATTAGCTAGAGTAGCTCCGTGCAGAGCATTGTAGACATAGAAATTTGCAAAATACTTACGGATCTGAATGTGACAGACCCGTTGACTAAAATTATCTCACAATCAAAACATGATCACACCTTAGTACTCTTTGGCTGTTAATCACATAGCGATGTGAACTAGATTATTGACTCTAGTAAACCCTTTGAGTGTTGGTCACATAGAGATGTGAACTATGGGTGTTAATCACATGGTGATGTGAATTATTGATGTTAAAATCACATGGCGATGTGAACTAGATTATTGACTCTAGTGCAAGTGGGAGACTGAAGGAAATATGCCCTAGAGGCAATAATAAAGTATTATTTATTTCCTTGTATCATGATAAATGTTTATTATTCATGCTAGAATTGTATTAACCGGAAACATAATACATGTGTGAATATATAGACAAACAGAGTGTCACTAGTATGCCTCTACTTGACTAGCTCGTTAATCAAAGATGGTTATGTTTCCTAGCCATAGACATAAGTTGTCATTTGATTAACGAGATCACCTCATTAGGAGAATGACGTGATTGACTTGACCCATTCCGTTAGCTTAGCACTCGATCGTTTAGTATGTTGCTATTGCTTTCTTCATGACTTATACATGTTCCTATGACTATGAGATTATGCAACTCCCGTTTACCGGAGGAACACTTTGTGTGCTACCAAACGTCACAACGTAAATGGGTGATTATAAAGGTGCTCTACAGGTGTCTCCAAAGGTACTTGTTGGGTTGGCGTATTTCGAGATTAGGATTTGTCACTCCAATTGTCGGAGAGGTATCTCTGGGCCCACTCGGCAATGCACATCACTATAAGCCTTGCAAGCATTGTGACTAATGAGTTAGTTGCGGGATGATGTGTTACGGAACGAGTAAAGAGACTTGCCGGTAACGAGATTGAACTAGGTATCGAGATACCGACGATCAAATCTCGGGCAAGTAACATACCGGTGACAAAGGGAACAACGTATGTTGTTATGCGGTCTGACCGATAAAGATCTTCGTAGAATATGTGGGAGCCAATATGGGCATCCAGGTCCCGCAATTGGTTATTGACCGGAGACGTGTCTCGGTCATGTCTACATAGTTCTCGAACCCGTAGGGTCCGCACGCTTAACGTTACGATGACAGTTTTATTGAGTTTTGATGTACCGAAGGAGTTCGGAGTCCCGGATGAGATCGGGGATATGACGAGGAGTCTCGAAATGGTCGAGACGTAAAAATCGATATATTGGACGACTATATTCGGACTTCGGAAAGGTTCCGAGTGATTCGGGTATTTTTCGGAGTACCGGAGAGTTACGGGAATTCGTATTGGGCCTTAATGGGCCATACGGGAAAGGAGAGAAAGGCCTCAAAAGGTGGCCGCACCCCTCCCCATGGTCTGGTCCGAATTGGACTAGGGAAGGGGGGCGCACCCTTCCTTCTTTCTCCTTCCCCCTTCCCTTCTCCTACTCTCACAAGGAAAGGAGGAGTCCTACTCCCGGTGGGAGTAGGACTCCCCCCTATGGCGCGCCTCTCCCCTTGGCCGGCTGCCTCCCCCTTGCTCCTTTATATACGGGGGCAGGGGGGCACCCCAGAGACACAACAATTGATCCTTGAGATCTCTTAGCCGTGTGCGGTGCCCCCCTCCACCATATTACACCTCGATAATACCGTTACGGAGCTTAGGCGAAGCCCTGCGTCGGTGGAACATCATCATCGTCACCACGCCGTCGTGCTGACGAAACTCTCCCTCAACACTCGGCTGGATCAGAGTTCGAGGGACGTCACCGAGCTGAACGTGTGTAGAACTCGGAGGTGCCGTGCGTTCGGTACTTGATCGGTCGGATCGTGAAGACGTACGACTACATCAACCGCGTTGTGATAACGCTTCCGCTGTCGGTCTACGAGGGTACGTGGACAACACTCTCCCCTCTCGTTGCTATGCATCACCATGATCTTGCGTGTGCTTAGGAATTTTTTTGAAATTACTACGTTCCCCAACACTACTCGGGAACACATGGATTGACCGACATGTGTCCTTCTTTGCTCTTGTGTCTGTCCCTTTGGGGAAATGTCATGCAGTGTCTACCGGACTCCTGATAGCTTGCTATAGCCCGGTTGCACTCGCTGCTGACCGACACGTGCATTGTTGGGTCATGTATGCCTGTCCCTATAAGTTTGTGCCACCTTGGGTTTACGACTAGTCATGTCAGCCCGGGTTCTCTGTCTTATGGATGCTAGCGACACTATCATACATGTGAGCCAAAAGGCACAAATGGTCCCGGCCTAGGTAAGGTTGCAGCCGTGGGAATACCGTACGTGAGGCCGCAAAGTGATGTAATGTGTTACATGCTAGATCAGTGCGACTTAGGATCGGGGTCCTGACAGAAGATGTAGTATTTTCTTCCGTAGTTCATTTTCTCTTACGTGAGTCATAGGACTACCGTACAACTGAAAGGGGTCGAAGTGTTTTGAAACTTATTTTTCTATGATGCTTAATCGAAACATATCCCAAGTGAGTTATAAGAGAAATCTCTTTGTGCTTCGAGACATTCACTTGTCAGCCAAAGACCTATCTATTCAATCTCTCGAGCCCCAAGAAAACCCCCCTCTCCCTCGGACTCAATCTCTCTATGATCTTCTGGGCTGTGAGAGAAATGTTCCAACCGAGGAGTCAGCTTTACTTGTTCCTAAAGTACAGTTGTTGGTTCGTTTGAAATCCGACCGCCAGATACGTGCCAGTTGTCCATTGGTTGTACGTCGTGTCCTGATTGGTCATTTCCCCCTCGGGATTGCTCCGGCTATGAATATCCACTCCGCGTCTTCCAAGATGGTTGGGTGCTTCGTGTGATTTTGACAAGATTGTCAGAGCACCCTCTCTCAAAAGATTTGAGTGAATCCACTGAGAGAAAACCCCAGAGCTGAAAATTTAGATAGTGGTTGAGCATCACAGAGATCGAAGTCTAGAGCGCTTTGCCTATCACTCTTCAGAGCTGCTAACTCTCTAGATGGTTAGGCGTCATAGTTTTCAGCAACCAAGAGTCATTGTGGTTTAGAAAGACAGTTTGTGAATGTTATGGAGATTGCCTGAAGTATCTACTCCGAGCAATCGACACAAGTTGACGAACTTGTTGTTTATGAGAATAGGACAGAGAGAGTTTTGCTCACTGTTCAAAAAATCGTCTGATTCAACGATTTATCGCTACTTAAGGGGTGACCGATAAGATTATGTCTTATCCTCATTGTTTATTGTTTGGGCCAATTTATCATTCTGACAAGCGATTTATTAGGATTCTAACGATAAATCGGACCTATTCCTAGCACTATGTTTGCAAAAACAATGTTTATTTGTGTTTTGTGCACCTTGTTATGCAATATGTACTGTTGTCCTATTTTGTTTGTCATTATACGAGGATGCAAAGGCTAGGAATCAAGATAGCACTTCTGTCCAATATTGTATTGGTGTTGAGTATACCATATTTTAGTGTTGGGTACCTAGGATTTGCAAAAGTGGCCGATTAATAGTCGACCGATAAAATTGATTGATTAATCTCTAACTGAGACGCTAACGATAAGTGATATCCTCAATATTGGTTTTGCTCCTGTGTTCAATCACAAATCCCTCTACTCTAACCAGACGTAGCTCTTTTGCAGAAGAGTGAACCGGTCGAACAAATATCGTGTCGCCATCAAGCATCTCTGGTTTCATCTCAACCTTGCAATACTTTCAGTAGTTTATCTTCTGTAGTATTTTGTTTCGTGAGTTTATCTTTCGTGCTCTTATCTGCTGTGTTTCGTCATCTGTTTTGAGATGTTTTCTTTTGTAGAAGTGCTACTGTTTAGTTTATTTTTCGCTGATGTGTATTGAGAGATTTCAATTTTTTAAAAGAAATTTTAAATCTCCCATTTAACCCCTCTGATAGATATACTCTTGATCCTACACTCCACCTGGACCTCGTCCCTCTTCGCATTCTGGCTGTGATGTGATGGGCCACAACACAATGGCTGCTCCGACGAGCTATGCTCGCAGTGTCGCCTCCTGCAGCAGAAACCCTCATGGTGATGGCCCGCACTGACATAGCAGTCCAGGGGTGTAACTTTCGGTGCATGGCGTTTTATAGGGAGAGAGGGCGCTCGATCTTATCCATGGTTGGATCGTGTAGTAGAGAGAAGAAGATGGAGAGGAACGAGTGTCTAGGATGAGAAATCAGAGGATGAGGAATAAAAAAGTGGTATGTTGTGGTCGGCCAGTCACATCTTGACGGAGCGTAACACTGATTGCGTGTGCAGGACCACTAGATGCGTGGATGTGATGGAGGCGACGAAAGCTTCGCTCAAATCGACCAGCTAATTCAATGTGTTTCCCTTAAAAAATGTTCATGAATTGAAAATAAAAAGGAAGATAAGAAAAGCGGGAAAAGGGAACATAAATGAGTAGAAACTAATAATAAGCAATAAAAGAAACGAAAATATCCAGAAGATAAGAAAAGAAACAAAACAATTCAAAATAAATAGAAGCATAATAAAGAAAGAAAAGAAAACCACAAAAAACTAAACAAATGAAAAAGAAGACCCAACAAACAATCTGAAACGCGAACGACTACGAAATAAAATAGGGTGCAGATGGAAATGGCCTGGCCCATTAACGGCACCCTTTGCGTTAGGCTGCCTCATGGCCGGCAATCGCCGATCTAAAGTTGCCTACCCTCGATAAAGAAAATTGACAACAATTAATATGGATTGGAGGTAGTAGATTTTTGTGTGTGTTGATTTTAATTTAGTTTCCTTTGCTCACTTTTTTTCAAGGAGATAACTCTCGGTCCTGGTTTTCCCTCGTCTCATTCACTAGAATTTACATGGTTAGATCATTGCAGAAAAGTACATGGGATGAACGGTATTTGTTAACGAGGTTCATTTAATATCGGCTATGTGCGAACCAACCAGTGGTTGGATGTTTAGGTGGATAGTGGTATTTTCATCCCACCAGAGTTCAAGCCTTAGTGCTTCACATTTATCCTGGATTTATTTCAGGATTTTCGGTGATGCACATTTAGTGGGGGGCGATGTTCCCATCAACTATGAGGCGCCTATGATGACTTCGTAAAATCTCAAGATAATATGCTGGCTCAGTCTCCCGTAGGTGCTCAAAGGGATAGGGTGTGCGTGTATGCGTTCATAAGGATGAGTGTATGCGCGCAACGCTTGCGTCTGTATTGTGCTAAAAATAAATCTGCTATGTTTCTGGAGCATATGACTACGGATGCTCTATGGATTTCAGTACCTAGTACTTCCTCTGTAAACTAATATAACAGAGGGAGTATATACAATTTTTTTGATAATTTCGTTCAAGTTTATTGGGCCCTTCTCGCAAGCACACAATTAGCCCCAAATCCTTCCTAAGTATCCTTTTTGAACTTTTTATTTGAACTTAAATCCTTCCTATCTATGCATGCCTGCTTGCATGAGCCCCGAGCTGTCAAACAACAACTGCAATACAAGCACGGCAAAATTATGGTGGTTCATTGCCACATGTGTTCAGCATGATGCAACTAACGACAGAGAGGAAAGACAAATCAGGAGAGGCGACGAACAAATGGAAATACATCATGAAACACATGCAAGGAAGGAATCGCTGATGCGCGCATGCGCATCCCAATTCCCGGCATATCTGCGGCAAAGAAACCTTCCCGGAATCAATTCGCGCTTATTTCTACGCCGACCAAGCTGTTGATGATCGGACAGCGACAGCGATATGACAGCCGGATCATATCGATCGCGCTGGCCGATTAAAATCCGGCTGCCGGCCGGCGAGTGATTTGTTCCCTGCGACGTACGGCCGGGCCGGGCCATATGGTGAATTTGCGTGGATCGACGGCGGTCCGGGCCGGCAGGTACCTCCTGCCGCTGGCCTTCCCGGCGTGCTGCGCCCTGTGGATGCTACTCGTCTTCCCTTCTCCGCCGGTGGAGGTCGCCGTCTTCCGGCAGAGTTTCCAGCCGAGCATTGCGCTGACGGGGCTGCGGGTCGTTGACACGACGCCGCCGTCGCCATCGGAGCGTCGAGAGATCGTTGACACGTCCTCGCCGCCGCCGCCGCCGCAGCCGACGGAGCGCCATGTCATCATTAACGCGCAGCCTCCACCGCTGGCACCGGCACGTCAAGCAAGAACAGAGATGTCACGTCAAGCAGGGACAGAGACTCCGTCGCCACCTCCGCCGGCGGTGGCGACCGACCGGTGCGCCGGCCGCTACATCTACATCCATAATCTGCCGAGTCGGTTCAACTCCGACCTGATCCGGGACTGCCGGTCCCTGTCAGAATGGACCGATATGTGCAAGCACCTCCTCAACGCCGGCATGGGCCCGCGGCTCACGCGCACCGGCGGCGTGCTCCCGTCCACTGGCTGGTACGATACCAACCAGTTCGCCCTGGAGGTCATCTTCCACAGCCGGATGCGACGGTACGACTGCCTCACCACCGACGCGTCCCGCGCCGCCGCCGTCTACGTGCCATACTATGCCGGGCTCGACGTCGGCCGGCACCTGTGGGGGTTCAGCAACGGCGTCCGCGACGCTCTCGCGGAGGACCTCTTCGAGTGGCTCCGGTCGTCGCCGGCATGGGCGGCGCAGGGCGGGCGGGACCATTTCTTCGTCGGCGGTCGCATCACGTGGGACTTCCGGCGCGAGGACGGCGGCGAGTGGGGGAGCCGGCTGCTTCTCCTCCCGGAGGCCAAGAACATGACGATGCTCGCCATCGAGTCCAGCCCGTGGCAGGGCAACGACATCGGCGTGCCGTACCCGACCTACTTCCACCCGTCCCTCGCCGGCGAGGTGGCCTCGTGGCAGCGCGCCGTGCGACGCGCGCGAAGGCCGTGGCTGTTCGCGTTCGCCGGCGGCGCGCGGGCGCACGACGGCAGCAACAAGAACGTTAACGCCGTCGTCCGCGACATGATCATCAACCAGTGCGCGCGGTCGCGGCGGTGCGGGCTCCTTCTGTGCGGCGGCCGTGGCCGGCGCAACGACTGCTACGCGCCGAGCAACGTCATGCGGCTGTTCAAGAGCGCCGCCTTCTGCCTGCAGCCCCAGGGGGACTCGTACACGCGGCGGTCGGCGTTCGACGCCGTGCTCGCCGGCTGTGTGCCGGTGTTCTTCCACCCCGGATCGGCGTACGTGCAGTACCGGTGGCATCTGCCGGCGGATCACCGCAATTACTCGGTGTTCGTGCCGGAGGACGGCGTGCGGAACGGCACAGTGAAGGTGGAGGACGTGCTCCGGCGGATCGGCGCCAGGGAGGTGGCGGCCATGAGGGAGCAGGTGGTCAGGTTGATTCCCAACATCGTGTACAGGGACCCAAGGGTCAAGGCTGGCTATCGCTCCAGGGACGCCGTGGACGTCGCCGTCGATGGCGTGATCGAGAGGGTGAGGAGAATCAAGCGAGGGCTGGAGGATGATGTAGGGCATCAGTGGGATAGTTACTTTGACAAGTAGCGAAACACTCTTTTGCTCTGATTTTTGAGACAAGGAGACACCAAAATGCATGGCCAATCAATATAATCTCAGGAGGTTACGTCGTATCCAGGGAAAAATAAGAGCATCTACAACCAACTCTCGCAAATCCCCACAGACGGATGCCTCGTACCGTCTCTATAGGGCTGATGGGCACTCGTGGCTGGACGCGTCAGCCATGTCGGATCAAACAGGTCGGACCCATCACAAATTGCCTCAAGATGACCCAGATCCATTAAACCCGTCGCCTTCCTCCCGTGTCTATTCATCATTTCCGCATCTGAGCCCTCGCCGTAGTCCACTCTTCTCCCCCATCCGCGCCGCCGTCCTCCATTCACCGTCCTGATTGTCATGCATCTCATCCCCAATCGTCGCCACGGATGTAGCCTCAGCCTCGTCCTTGGGGCTCCCGTCCTTGCTCCAGCCTGCAAGTCAGAGAACGTCACCCAGAGGGACTAGCGAAGGAGGCAGCGCGAGAGGTGATAAGGACACGCCTATGGATGTCCAGAATTTGTCCCAATCCTTCACGGTATAAAAGCAGCTCATATACTTTCCTCTCAAATATGCAAGCGACCTGCAATGAATAGGCTTAGGTGAGCACACCAAGTAAATTAAACCAGTAGAAATATTTCAAACACTTGTAATATATTACCAACTAATAGATGTAACACCTGTCCCAATCTGAATTATCCAGCAATGATAGAAAGCAAACACCGCAGATTGATTCTCCACTAGCAATCACAAATAGCAACCGCTGGAAACAGAATAGATAGTAACCGGCTTACAAAAACTTGATGATGTTCCAAACCAGCAGTAGATAAACTCTCCAACTCATGACTTCGATGAGCATGATCTAGAGAACGGGAACCACGAAGTTCCAGCATGCACCCAGGAGAAGGATCACCTGATCAAGTACTTCAGCAACCGGCAAGAATCGTGGCAGCAGCAATCTTCAATCCTTAGAGGAGGGTAACACCTCTAGGGTTCCTAGGAGGAAAACCACGACCATAAAAACAAAAAAAACTCCCCTTACATGGGCGCCCGCCCTAGGCTATATGGCACGCAGGCCAGCCCAACCTCTGGTCTGACTCGACCATAACTCGAAGCCGACTCGGACTTGACCATGACTCAAGAATTGTTTTGGCGATTGAGAACGATTGACACAGAATTTGACAATGGGATTGCACACGTTGGAAAGGGCATGGAATAAGCTTTCCAACAGAGTACTTACACATCCCAAACCGACTCCGTATGAGGGAGTTATGATATTTTTCCTCCACGCATGTCAGGCTGCACCGAACCAAATCCGAACTGATTTGTAATTTCCATATCTTTTGATTTCATGATTGGATTTCTCTGAGTCCGTGTAGAACTTGAAAAGGAGGGTCTCCCCTGCCCTTGGAAAGTCCTGGAGCACCTACATATCATCCTCAGATTCCTCAAGTGTCACCAACATTGATCCAATCTGAACACATGACTTCACTTTTTTTTCTTGCGTTGATTAACTCCAATGAAAACCTTGCATGGCATAGAATCACTAATTGGTAGAGCCTTGTATTTATTGTCATGTTTCACAATACAAGAGAATGAGCCAAACTGAATGGTAGGATTTTCCAAAATACCACCTTCTGAAATATATGTGGAATGGCACATCTTATCAAAATTGCTAGTTGTAGTGATTCGATGAACAATGGCCTTATCATCCTCCCCTTCATCAAAGAAAGTTGTCCTCGGCTTTAATAGATGGTTATTATGAGCTTCATTCTTGCGCACATTAGCACATTTGCAAGGATTTTCAGGAACAATAATAAGAGAGCTGGCGGCTACACCATTCTCACCTCCTTGAAGCAAAGTTGTCCCCGACTTGGGATAATTTTAGAAACCCGATTCTTTTTCTTTTGTAATGAGGGAAAACTTTAGCCTTTATAGCAGTCTCTTGTAGTGGCTTTAGAACATGATGCACTCCTTATGAACAAAGGAATACTGATTGGAGCAACCTTCACGTGTAGCATTCAAATCATACTCCCATGGCCTCCACAACAGCAAATGACAAACATCCATTTGTACTACATCACAGTCCACTTTATCAGTATAATGACCAACAAAAAAATTCACTGGCACCTTGTGGGTAATTTTTAGCTTTCCTGCAGGATTCATCCAGTTCACATGGTGTGGTGTAGGATGCCTCCATGTCGAAAGTGACAAAGCTTGTACGAGATCCTTGCTGATCATATTTGTAAAGCTTCTACCACCATTAACAAGTTTGCATACTTTATCCTTTATCTTACATTCAGACTGAAATACACTCCATTGTTGTCCCTTTTGAGCAGCGGAGTTGTTAGCACTCCCATCCTTCTTGACCAGCAAGTTTAAGCCCTCTATTGGAGCTTCCTCTTCTGATTCATCATCACTAAAATGGACTTCTTCACGCTGCTTAGGAGAAAGAAGTACTTCAGTAGCAACATTCTCTTTCGCTTTCTCATGCTGGAACTTTTCTGTGTCTTACGCAGCCTTGTCTCAACTTCGTCACTAATGAAAGTACCATTGTGAACAGTAGCATATGGAGACATAACATGCTTCCCTAGTGGAGAAGAAATTCCACCCTGAATTATAGCCGCATGTGTATCTTTTATACATGTATATGTCTTTTTATTCTCTCTAGGAGGTGAAAAGTATTTGCAAAACACATTAGCAGATTTTCCTTATTTACTAGGAGAAGCCCTTTCAGCAGTAATGAACTTTTCCTTTCTGCAATGCAACAACATATTTGTAGTACCAACACATTTGGTTGGCTGTTTAAGCTCATTCACATCTCCAACAATGGATGCACTCCACGATGAACACATAACCCACATCTTGTTGTTCGCAACAAATCGGTTATAAGCAACCACGTTATTCTTCTCATCGACTTATTTCCCAAATTCTGGATCGAATCGATGCCATAACACATTTTTCATTGCTGCCCATGTCGGACAATGATTTTCAGCTCTCTCGACATGTCTTTGCTGTAAATGAATCCACCACTATAAAACATGTTTAGAAAATGCCCACCTTGCAAAATACATCTTCATGTAAGAATCCAAGCCACGACCCCACAAGAAATCCTCCATAGCATCTTCCCACTCATAATATTCAGATTGAGAAGTCACTGAGTAAAGTTTGGGCAAAAACTTAATTTTACTTGCAAACCTGTAATCGCCCATCACATAAACAACAGCAACAACTTGCAAATATAATAATACCGTGAGCAACCTGAAATCTGATACCACCTGATAAGGACACACCTATTGATGTCCAGAATTTGTCCCAATTTTTCATGGTACAAAGCAGCTCATATACTCTCCTCTCAATTATGCAAGTGATCCGCAATGAATAGGCTTAGGTGAGCACACCAAGTAAATGAAACTAGTAGAAATATCTCAAACACTTGTAATATATAAGCAATTAATAGATGTAACAACTGTCCCAATATGAATTATCCAGCAACGAAAGAAAGCAAACACCGCAGATTGATTCTCCACTAGCAATCACAAATAGCAACCGCTGGAAACATAATAGATAGTAACCGGCTTACAAAAACTTGACGATGTTGCAAACCAGCAGTAGATAAACTCTCCAACCCGTGACTCAGATGAGCACGATCTAGAGAACAGGAACCATGAAGTTCCAGCATGCACCGAAGAGAAGGATCACCTGATCATGTACTTCAGCAACCGGCAAGAATCGCGGCAACAACAATATTCAATCCCTAGAGGAGGGTAACTGAAAGTGCTAGTTATCAACTAGAGGGGGGGGGTGAATAGGTGATTTTTATGAAAGCCTTCAAAACCCGAGGTCTTTGAAGACAAACAGATGAAATGAACCTATTGATATGCAGCGGAAGATAGACTACACTAGACAAGCCATAGTCAAGTAAGCAATGTAGTGAAAGTACGAAGACTATCAGCAGCTAGGTAGTATGGAGCAGAATGGAAGACAGAATGAAGCCAAACAAGTAACAGTCTTCACACAGTGAAGTCAATCAGATCAGACAGGCAAGCAATGACTTCACGAAGACAAACAATAAAGTAAAGGGAAGTGTGGGATAGAACCAGTTTCTTGGTTAAGACAAGGATTTGGTAGACCAGTTCCAGTTGCTGTGACAATTGTACGTCTGGTTAGGGAGGCTGAGATTGAACTCAGAAGACCGCGTCTTCACCTTATTCCCCTTGAGCTAAGGACACCCAGTCCTCGCCCAATCACTCTGGTAAGTCTTCAAGGTAGACTTCCAAACCTTCACAGACTTCATTCACCGGCGATCCACATTGACTCTTGGATGCTCAGAACGCGACGCCTAACCGGCTGGAGGATTCACAGTCCTCAAGTGTAACAAGTCTTCAGGTCACACGGACAGAAATACTTCAGTGATGCCTAACACTCTTTGGCTCTGGGTGTTTGGGGATTTCTCCTTGCAAGGATCTCTCTCTCAAAGGCTTCGGAGGTGGGTTGCTCTCAAATGACAAAAGCCGTGCACTAACTCTGAGCAGCCACCAATTTATGGTGTAGGGGGTGGGCTATTTATAGCCAGGAGGCAACCCGACCTGATATGTCTGAAATGACCCTGGGTCACTAAGGAACCGACACATATCCAACGGTCGGATTTCAAACACACGCGGCAGCTTGACTTGGGCTACAAGTAAAGCTGACTCATCCAGCTCTGGATAAGATTTACTCTCATTGTCTTCGCTCGAAGACATAGGATTTTGGTTGAGCATCACATTAGTCACTCTGACTTTGTTCACTTGGACCCCACTTAACAGTACGGTGGTTCCTATGACTCAGCAAAGAAAAAAGGAAACTACAAAACAACTATGTCTTCGCACTCCATAGTCTTCAAGTGAATGTCTTCACACACTGGTGCGCGTCGGTCCTAAACAAACGGGTTTTAACCCCTTTCCGTGACGGCCTTCGGAACCGTCGCCAAGTGAGTGTGTGCGATAGGGGGTCCTTCCCACACGACCCAGAAACCGCCGGGGATATGGAACAGTGATCCATAGGCCTTCCAAAATGTAATCGTGTGCGATGCAGCACACACTAAATTCTTTCGCACGTGTGGTATCGGTGATTAAGCGTTTCTAATGATGCAGTGAAACCATACGGTCTGTCGTAACGAATCATTTGGGAAACAATATGTAAGGCACACGGGCCAACATATGAACTGTGTGCGATTTGTGCCCCATCGCACACGACTTTTCTGCGTAACCCGTCTACCATGCTAGACTCCATCGCACACGTTTGCCAACAATTACCGTCTGCGATAATGTTCTATCACAAACGGTTCAGGAGCCCCTTCGCACACATACAAGTGCTGCAGACCGTTTGTGATTTGTTGGGTATCACCGACGGTTGCCGCAAGAGTGACGTGTGCTTTTCGTTTGGGATCCCACACGTTCCCTGAAAAAATTACGAGTGGGATTGTATTTTGCATTGGGCACGGTTTACTCCCAGTTCTCGTGTGCGATAACGCGATATCACAAACGGTTCCGGAGACCCTACGCACACGTAGTAGCGCTGCAAATCGCTTGCGATCTGCTGTATATCACCGACGGTTCCGCTATGATTGACGTATGCTTTCCGATGTGGATCGCACACACTCATTTAGTTGAACCGTGTGCGGAGCAATTGCCAGGTTAAAACAAAAAATATCCCATTTTGAATCGGCACGCAAAAAGCAAATTTGCCACAATATTCAATTGAACAAATAAACAAAAATATCCCATTTTCAATCGGCACGCAAAAAGCAAATTCGCCACAATATTCAATTGAACAAATAGTGTCCACAGGAAGAACATTCATCAGATTTCACAACAATTGCAATTGAACATATGGTAGCTAAATTCCAATGATTTGTCCACACATATATGCATTACATAATTAATCATAGTGTACAAAATACGAAGACCTCATCAGATGGAAAACAATGGATCCATGCATTATATGTTTAGCAGCTAACTCTTACTCAATGTTTCAGGAGAACACATGCTGAAATCTTCATTATCACCAGTGGGATTGATGTAGTGATCCAGGAAGAAGTCGCTGATAAATCTCCGAACCATCAGCAATTCACCAGCTGGGAGCGGTTCAGGGGTCCTCGGCTTTAAGATGAGCTGCAGTATTTTTAAGATCAGAATGTGCCATATGAGTGGACTAGAAGATATTAATTAAGATAGACTTACTGGTACTAATTCACGAGGATCATCACAACTATTAGCAGATTTGCAGATGGAGATCATGTGTCTGCAAACATAGTATCCACAAAGGTTGGTCCCTGCTTCTTGCTGAGGACACTGAATTTTTTTGTATAAAATTAGTCATGTATTTGTCCTGTTAGGAACATCCTAACCGGTGTTAGATGTATTATTTTTTCTTTGGAAAAAATAGAAAGAGGTTTATTTAGAAGCTTGAACATTTGACTAGTGTAAGGAAAGGTATTTGCAGACTGTTGGATAAATTTTCTGAAAATAATGGATTTCGGTGTGTTACCGGAGAAACGATCTCGTGCTGCAGAGGTAGTTTCCTCTTGAACAGGTTCCCTGGTTTAGTTTGCCACAATGCGAGCACACTGCAAATGATGATGAATTTTGGCAACATCAATTATTGAACCATATATGAATGCAAATTAATTTCAACATCATAGAATTCAATACCTATCCAAGAATTGCTGAAGATGCGTCAGATCCTGAGCGTTTGTTGACTCTTTGAGAGAATCGATGTAGTAAACTATGTTCTTGTTTGGAACAATGAATACCAATATCCAGTGATCACTACATATTAAGAAAGCCATGAACTTATGAATGATGTCGAAATCTGAAAGACAATCAGTGTATGCGTGGTTGTTTACTTGACTTACCGTTAATGATATGGCCAGAGAAATGATTCTGCATGGGACGTGTTTTCGAAGATACGAATGACCGTGTTAACGGCCCAGTCCTGTCGGTCCTTACCATCTAGTGCTGTGCCATTTGCTAATGCAGGATCTATGAAATACACACTCTCACTTTCTCTTCTCTACGTGTTCAATTCCCTCAGAGAATAAAATGTAGTTAGCTGTTTATCATTTAGAACCTTGTATGGAGAAGTTGATCAGAGTTTGTTAAGTACTTACAAAATCACGCATCTAACAAGAGTGGCATCGAGCATGTTGAAGTTGACGAAGAGATGTAAGTCCTCGAAACTCACAGTGATGGAACCAACATCGTGTCAGAAATGATCTCTGTTGTAGTGGACTAGCAAATGGTGATGACCTTCTGATATTTGATCCATGCAATATTCATGTAACTCACGGCAACTGGAGCTGCACTCATCAAAGTATTCGCCAACAAGAAATGGCTGGCCATGGACGTAATTGCATGCTTCAAGTACGTCTGCTTTATTTTTAGCAAGCAACAAACGTACTTCTTCATCACCATGGCGTCAGAAATAATATTACTCCCCGATTCGAACAAGCTGCTGTTAATTTGGTTCTGGGTGATGAGTGCTTTAAGTAAGAGGCAATCGTTCTCTTTCCTCTTCACTCTCCCGCCGCGCTTCCTCGTGGTTGTGGGGGTAGCCTTTTTGGCCACTTCCTTCTTGGTAGTTGAAGCATTTCTGGCAGAACGTCTGGTTGCCTTCAAGGTAGACTACCGAGCAAACGGTGAAGCTTGGACGGACTGCTTAGCAGACGGTTTATCTATGCCGGACCGTTGAGCTGGCGGTGCTGCTATGATGGACTGCTGGGCGGTAGGAGCAGAGGCATCGGACTGCTGACCATGCGTTGAAGCTATGTCGGGTTTCTGCACAGGTGGTGCCAACTTGTCGGTGTGCTGAGGAGGCCGTGCCAATGCGTTGGTTTGCTGAGTAGGAAGTGCTGACGCATTGGTATGCTGATCACGCGCCTCCAGACCGACGGATTGATGAGTAGTCGGTTCTGGACCTACAGACTGCTTAACAGGAGGTTCCGAAGCATCAGACTGCTTAGCAGTCTGTTCCACCAGGTTGGTCTGCTGAGCTTGTGCTACAGCTGTGTCTCCTCCCGCTGCTTCAGCGGCCGACATCTGAACCGGTGGTGCGACATCAGCAGTTGTAGGCCTTGCCACTGGCTGCTTTGGGGCGGAGGATGACATGGCCTATACGCCACAAAGTCGGGCCGGCTGATCACAGGTTGATGCATCAGCCCGCGAGAGCTGCTGTGGCAAGGAGAGCGTCACCGGTTGAGGGGCGACTGTGATGCCCCTGATTCAATCGTACACTAATCATGCACGCAAACGTGTACGCTCAAGATCAGGGACTCACGGGAAGATATCACAACACAACTCTAAAAACATAAATAAGTCATACAAGCATCATAATACAAGCCAGGGGCCTCGAGGGCTCGAATACAAGTGCTCGATCATAGACGAGTCAGCGAAAGCAACAATATCTGAGTACAGACATAAGTTAAACAAGTTTGCCTTAAGAAGGCTAGCACAAACTGGGATACAGATCGAAAGAGGCGCAGGCCTCCTGCCTGGGATCCTCCTAACTACTCCTGGTCGTCATCGGCGGGCTGCACGTAGTAGTAGGCACCTCCGGTGTAATAGGAGTCGTCGTCGACGGTGGCGTCTGGCTCCTGGGCTCTAGCATCTGGTTGCGACAACCAGGTAGAAGGGAAAGGGGGAAAAGAGGGAGAAAAGCAACCGTGAGTACTCATCCAAAGTACTCGCAAGCAAGGATCTACACTACATATGCATGGGTATCTGTGTAAAGGGCAATATCGGTGGACTAAACTGCATGAATGCCAGAATAAGAGGGGGATAGCTAGTCCTGTCGAAGACTACGCTTCTGGCAGCCTCCATCTTGCAGCATGTAGAAGAGAGTAGATGGTAAGTTCACCAAGTAGCATCGCATAGCATAAACCTACCCGGCGATCCCCTCCCCGTCACCCTGTTAGAGAGCGATCACCGGGTTATATCTGGCACTTGGAAGGGTGTGTTTTATTAAGTATCCAGTTCTAGTTGTCATAAGGTCAAGGTACAACTCCAAGTCATCCTGTTACCGAAGATCACGGCTATTCGAATAGATAAACTTCCCTGCAGGGGTGCACCACATAACCCAACACGCTCGATCCCATTTGGCCGGACACACTTTCCTGGGTCATGCTCGGCCTCGAAAGATCAACACGTCGCAGCCCTACCTAGGCACAACAGAGAGGTCAGCACGCCGGTCTAAATCCTATGGCGCAGGGGTCTGGGCCCATCGCCCATTGCACACCTGCACGTTGCGAGGGCGGCCGGAAGCAGAACTAGCCCCCTTATACAAGAGCAGGCTTACGTTCCAATCCGGCGCGCGCCGCTCAGTCGCTGAGATCACGAAGGCTTCGGCTGATACCACGACATCGAGTGCCCATAACTGTTCCCGCGTAGTTGGTTAATGCGTATAGGCCAGTGGCCAGACTCAGATCAAATACCAAGATCTCGTTAAGCGTGTTAAGTATCCGCGAACGCCGACCAGGGCTAGGCCCACCTCTCTCCGAGGTTGTCTCAACCTGCCCTGTCGCTCCGCTACAAAGTAACAGTCGGGGGCCGTCGGGAACCCAGGCCCACCTCTACCGGGACGGAGCCACCTGCCCCTTCAGCCCCCATCTCCGAACAGTATCATAAGTAATGTAACAGTATAAAGTATATAGCATATGCCCGTGATCACCTCCCGAAGTGATCACGGCCCAGTAGTATAGCATGGCAGACGGACAAGAGTGTAGGGCCACTGATGGAACACTAGCATCCTATACTAAGCATTAGGATAGCAGGTAAAGGTAACAATTGTAGCAACAATGTCAGGCTATGCAGCAGAATAGGATTAACCGAAAGCAGTAACATGCTACACTACTCTAATGCAAGAAGTAGAGAGAAGGAATAGTCGATATCTAGTGATCAAGGGGGGGGGGCTTGCCTGGTTGCTCTGGCAAGAAGGGGTCGTCAACTCCGTAGTCGTACTGGGTCGCAGCGGCGTCAGTCTCGGTGTCTAACAAGAGAAGAGGGGGTAGAAACAATAAATATAATGCAAACATAAGCATGACAATGGAAGACATGACAATGCGCGGTGCTAGGTGTGCCCTAACGCGGTAGGAGGTGGTACCGGCGAAGGGGGGAAACATCCGGGAAAGTATTCCCGGTGTTTCACGTTTTCAGCCAGATGAACCGGAGGGGGAAAGTTGCGTGTTTGCTATGCTAGGGATGTGTGGCGGGCGAACGGGCTGCGTATCCGGATTCGTCTCGTCGTTCTGAGCAACTTTCATGTATAAAGTATTTTCATCCAAGTTACGGATTATTTTATATTGATTTTTAAGTTTAAATGATTCTTCTAATTTCTGGATTTAATTTAATTCGAAACTAAATTAGTATTTAAATGCTATGGGTACACAGGAAGTGTACCCAGAAGTGTGCACCTAAGGCTGACAGGTGGGGACAGTTGACTAAGTCAGCAGGTCCAGTCAGCAGCCAACAGGGCATTGACTGGTCAAACCTGGCTAGTGGGACCCACTGGTCAATGACAGGGACTGTTAAGAGAGTTTTAGTTAATCTAATTAGACAATTAGTGAGGTGGGACCAGGCTGTCAGTGGTTCAATTTTTTAACAGAGTTTTATTTAACCAATCTGATTAATTAGTGAGGTGGCCCCACGTGTTGGTGGCTATTAGGGTGCCGGTTAGTGCTAATTAGCGTTTAGGTCGAAAATAATCTGGGCGGGCCCACATGTCCGTGAGCCAGCCCGTTGGCTTACGCGCGCGTGCGCCGTGCACGCCGGCGAGGCACAAGGGACGGCGGAAGTGCTCGGGGGCACATCTCTAGTGATGGGAGGGCACGTTGAAGGACTCGTGGAGCGGGAGCCGCGGTGGAAACGCCTGTGCGCGGGTGGCCGGAGTAGCGAGCGGTTGTGGGCGCGGCCCTGCGCGACCGAGCGTGCATGGGTGCGTGGCCGAGCGAGGCAGGAACAAGGCGGCGACGCGGCGCGTGCTGCGGCAAGGCTGGCGACGGCGGGCGCGTAGCACGGGCGGCAGTAGCAGTGAGCATTGCGGAAGGCAGCGGGCGGACGGACGCAACGTTCGGAGGGGGGAGACGGATGGGGTGCGACGGGGAGCTCACCCCCGTTGACGAGAAGAGGGCGGCGAGGCGCGGGGAGGACCGGCGAAGGAGAGGCGGGGACGGGGTAGTCTGGCGTGGCGGGGGCGAGGACGACGCAGTCCGGCGGGGAGGCGGCGCCGGCGAGGTGGCGGGCGACCCGGCGATTGGCAGTGAGGGCGATCTGGTGGCAGCGGCGTTGATGTGGCGGCGGGGCGCCGGCGTGAGGCGGGGCGGTCCGGCGACGGTGTCGGTGGCGAGCGGCGTGCGCCCCCCGATCTAGATCGGGGGGAGGGGAACCGAGCGAGAGAGAGGCAATCGAGGGAAGTGGGGTCGGGGGTTAGGGTTACGGAGTAGTGGGGGGGGGTGGGTTAGTAGTGGGTTAGGTGGACCGGGGTGGGCCGGCCGGCTGGGCCGCTTGGCCCAGTTGGCCAGGGGGCTTCCTTTTCACTTTTTTTGTTTGTGTTTCTTCTCTTTTATTTTTTTAGTTTATCTTTTCATTTATTTTGTTTTAGAAAAACTACAACTATCACCTAATTAGTATTAATAAATAATCTACCGCCCATCAATTTTTGGCAACTAAATAAAGTGGTTTAATATCTTATTAATTGTAAAAAGGCATTTAATTAATTTTTATTATTATTTCCGAGCATTTAACGTTTTATAAAGGAGTGGTTTCTCCACCACTATTTCTTATGAATTATTTGGCTCACTCCAAACATTTTAGTTTTAATATTTGAAAACTTTTATTGTTTGCTTGATTTTCAATTTAAATTCGAATCGGTTTCGAACTAACGCGAGATTAGCAACAGTAATCGAGGTGACGTGGCATCATTAGCAGAGGTTCACTGTACCCTAATTACCCGGGCGTCACAATTCTCCTCCACTACAAGAAATCTCGTCCCGAGATTTAAGAGGTAGAGAAGGGGGAAAGGTCTAGTTACGAAATTCTAACGGATCTTCTCGGCCTTGGTTGCTCTTCTCGAAGAGGTCGATCCCTTACATTGACGTCTTCATTTTTCTGCTTCAAGTCATCAAGATGAAGTCGGCATGCTTTCTTCGGGGGTTCCATCGTACTTACGAAAGAATAAGGGGGGTATTCCGGGAGAACGAACCTCTACAAGGTTGACTATCTGGTCGATAACATCGGGGAAGGTGGCAGAAAGTAACTCTCGAATTGAAACTTAAGAAAATATCGAGAGCAAAGTAATGTGGTTTCATGGGAAGTTTCGAGCGAGCAGGCAACCGTTCGATGCCTGAAACAAAGTGTGAAAGGGGTCCAGAGCAACGAGAATAAGTATTGCGTCTGATACCGGAATGGATCACTAGGAAGTTGGCTCGCGAATTACATACAAAGCCAACCGCGAGAAATAACTTTAGCAACAGGGGTGTACAGGAGAGTCAGTTTTCGATCCTATGGAACTGTGGGTTATGGGCCCACCACGTGGGTTAAAAAAAATTAGGGAGGGCGTTGTGATCATGCACGATCATGATAGCAATGCAGGTCAGAGGAAAGCTTGTCAGTTATGTTGATGTCAACATTGGTACCAAGGGCGAGGGACGAAGAGAACCATTTTCCTGCTCATTGAACGAGGCGGACCAATAGGCAAAGTTCTCGTCCATCGGTGGTTACCGGAATGCTATCGACAAATGCAACAGGGTCTTACTGACACGGTTGTACACCAAGGTGTTTACATAAGCAGAAGAATATTACTGCTTAGTTCATATGGATCACAAGGAAGGTTAAACAAATCAATGGAAAGGAAAATGTGATCATTAGATCAAACAGAACAATGGAAAGGAAAATGTGTTTGACACATGTACCAGGGGTATACCCTTCCCAAGGACAAGCAGAGCAAGATATCCACGACAGGAGATAATGTAGAAAACCCTTTAGGTAGGGGGAGAGAAATTTCATGACATTACCCATACAACGGTGTTTGGATAATTGAGCAAGAAACATTTAGCATTGGCTTCAAATGTTCTTGTTGAAAATCGGAGTACCATAGACATGCTTCAAGATAGCATTGACATGGTCTTCAAGCAAAGGTCGGACTTTGGATACTCAATGGATTCATCAGGAACAACTTATAGAATAAGTCTTTCAATTTCCTAATGGAAGGATGGTTAACATTGCTAAAAGGAAGAACTATAACAATAGGCCCTCCAGCCAGGTGTGCTAGGCATGACATCACCTTACCGGGTTATATACAGACCAATGTTATAACTCTTGGAAAATGCGTCCCAACCATCATATCTGATTGGTGTTAGGATATCTCGGACTCAGGATGCCTGAGAAGAAGAGGTGCAACACAATTGATGAGATGACATTATATGATTCTCGGGAAATGAACTATGGAAGCGAGTTCCGAACAAGGGTTCATCATTAAGCCAAGGAGAGGATGAGGAGGTGGCTGATGGACTCAGCGATAATTCAACGTGGTATCCAAAAAAGATGGATCTCCACAATTATGTGGATAAGGAGATAACATTTGTCAGATCAAATGATATAATGAAATATGCTCGAGGAAAACATACACAATTAAACATTGGTTGAAAGGTGGGCCCGAAATATGGGTTGGGTTGCACGAGCAATGTCAGAATGGTGATTCAATAATCAATAGTCCAAGAATGAACGGCCGACCATTAACTTCAAAGCAATAGGGTTGCTAGAAGGGCAGAATCCAAACAGCATCGTTCACTTGTTGGTATTCCGGTTATAATCAACATGGGGGCCAAGAAGGAATGATGATGGTGAGAAGTATCACTTGTATTAAGAGTTCTCAAGAGGTGGTGAAATTTCCCACGACATCTTGTCATAAAAGGTGGTAATAATCCAAGGTAAAGAAGAACAAATGCTGGATAGCAAGGAACTCAAGGTATAACACAAAACACAATCAAGTTTGTGTTGAACGGAAGGCAATAAAGTGGTCGATGATAACACAAATCATCGAGGGCAAGGATGGTATTTTTCATTATGAATTCGATTGATATCCTAGAAGAGCTCAAAATGTTGGTGATGATCACGACACATTTGTCGAGAGATTTCATGAAGATGTAATCTATCGGCGATGACATCAAGTCAAAGGAATTATGAAGCAAAAGGTTATTGGAACCATGGGTACGACACAAACTTGAAATCAAGCTTGTTGTTCAAGGTGAAATGATATGACGAGGAAAATCGACGTAAGCTTAGCTCATCGTCGAAAATTGTGCTCCGGGAAGAAAGGACTAGGTAGCACAGTTAAAATTTACCATGATAATGATATGGCCAATCAGGCTAGGAGTGACGTGATGGAGTATTAAACTTCTCAACAACAAAGTACTGAGAGTACTGAATCTCAGTATTGATTCAATTCACAAATCGGTGTTCTCGGTTGACGACAACCCAGAACCTGTGGAGTGACTATGATGGGAAAAGGTACTACTTCATCAGAATTTCATAAGATGAAGTGCAATGGGTGGATATCCTCGAGATACCAGGGGGTAATACTCGAAGGTAGAACAAAATAGAGGTTGGGAAGGCGTACTGATCTGCAGAAGGCAAGTACTTTAACTTGTCCGAGAAATAGAATCAAAGGAGAACAATCATGGTCGGAACCACGGTTGCAAAGGATCAATTCACATATACCAGATGATATTTATCAAGGAAATATTTATCATTACAAGAAGTTTCCATGATAGGATCTACATCATGTCCATGGGCATGAACACAAAGTTCAAGGTCGACTCCCACTTCTTCAATGCATAACCTTTCATTCACTTCCCGTGTTCGAAGAATTTATAGAGTTGAAATTTTTTCCGACAAAACACCAATAGATATAACCCGCATAAACTTCGGGTTCACACAGACTAAAGAAGGCATAGGTTCAACCCAGAGGGGCATCTTAGGAACATATACCACGAACTTCAGGAGTAACTAACAGAAGCTCAAAAGCTGAGCATGGCTGACACAAGTAGAGGATAAATTTACCAAAGGCATTATGTATCAGGGAAAGAACTCACGAGAATTTTGGATGTGAAGGACACTGTCGGATAATAACCCGCAATGGTTCTGGCGGCCCACAACAGGGTTGATGTGAGTATCGGTACTCATTCAGAGGAAGAAGGAGTGCAAAGGCATCGGATTATAGAAACTACTGACTAATTCCAAGCTCAAATGCAAAGTAAATATGATTTACAAATCAAAGGATCAAAAGCAAACGCTTTGATCAAGGATGGATAAATTCAATAGACCTAAGGGTACAATTGACGGCAAATAGATTGGTCGAGAACAAGCTCATGTTCAAAATGACGCCTGAGCCGGAAGGATAATTTAAAAGGATCAACTGACGATTGCGTGCATTCGCACTCATGTTGAATCAATAGGATCAAAATGACGGTGTTTAAGGATACTAACGAATATTGCCAGACATATGGAAAGCATCCATAATGCAAGCAGACAAGTATTGCAGAGCAATAAGGTACTGAGGAATTTTGAAGGATCGAATAGTATTTCGAAGACAATTGTGAAACACATGAACAACTGGGGATGAGCGGATACTCGATAAGGGCGAGAAATTATCCGTAGGGGTATTCAGGTGGCAAGGAACTGCAAGGCAGTAGGCACAAAAAATTCTCGGAACAATAGAGGGGATTTCAGGGTATCTTGTTATAACAAGATCAACTGGGAATAAAAGTAAGAACAGTAAGTGTATGTATTTATCCATAGAGATATTTCGGTGGTAGGGAATTGCAAAAGCAACAGGCTCAAAATCTCGAGAGAACATCGGAGAGTATCTTCGAAATCCTTCGGTGGACCAAGTAATCATCTGGAGTAAGGGGCTCTCCGGGTGGAAGTAGTTACGAGAACCTAGAGTCGGCGTTAGTAAAATCATTTAACCCGAATAGAGGAGGGATTAGAGTCCCAGAGTATAGGTCGAGGAATAAAAGATACTAATTCCACCCAATGGCGACGTGGGTCCGTAAGACACACAACCATGTTAGTAAAAGTTTTGCAATGTCTAGACTCGACTTCGGCCAAGGAGTGTGGAAGGGGGATTCCTACAGGCAGTCGGCTCTGATACCAACTTGTGACGCCCCCGATTCAATTGTACACTAATCATGCACGCAAACGTGTACGATCAAGATCAGGGACTCACGGGAAGATATCACAACACAACTCTAAAAACATAAATAAGTCATACAAGCATCATAATACAAGCCAGGGGCCTCGAGGGCTCGAATACAAGTGCTCGATCATAGACGAGTCAGCGAAAGCAACAATATCTGAGTACAGACATAAGTTAAACAAGTTTGCCTTAAGAAGGCTAGCACAAACTGGGATACAGATCGAAAGAGGCGCAGGCCTCCTGCCTGGGATCCTCCTAACTACTCCTGGTCGTCATCGGCGGGCTGCACGTAGTAGTAGGCACCTCCGGGGTAATAGGAGTCGTCGTCTACGGTTGCGTCTGGCTCCTGGGCTCCAGCATGTGATTGCGACAACCAGGTAGAAGGGAAAGGGGGAAAAGAGGGAGAAAACCAACCGTGAGTACTCATCCAAAGTACTCGCAAGCAAGGATCTACACTACATATGCATGGGTATCTGTGTAAAGGGCAATATCGGTGGACTAAACTGCAGAATGCCAGAATAAGAGGGGGATAGCTAGTCCTGTCGAAGACTACGCTTCTGGCAGCCTCCATCTTGCAGCATGTAGAAGAGAGTAGATGGTAAGTTCACCAAGTAGCATTGCATAGCATAAACCTACCCGGCGATCCCCTCCTCGTCGCCCTGTTAGAGAGTGATCACCGGGTTATATCTGGCACTTGGAAGGGTGTGTTTTATTAAGTATCCGGTTCTAGTTGTCATAAGGTCAAGGTACAACTCCAAGTCGTCCTGTTACCGAAGATCACGGCTATTCGAATAGATAAACTTCCCTGCAGGGGTGCACCACATAACCCAACACGCTCGATCCCATTTGGCTGGACACACTTTCCTGGGTCATGCCCGGCCTCGGAAGATCAACACGTCGCAACCCTACCTAGGCACAACAGAGAGGTCAGCACACCGGTCTAAATCCTATGGCGCAGGGGTCTGGGCCCATCGCCCATTGCACACCTGCATGTTGCAAGGGCGGCCGGAAGCAGAACTAGCCCCCTTAATACAAGAGCAGGCTTACGTTCCAATCCGGCGCACGCCGCTCAGTCGCTGACGTCACGAAGGCTTCGGCTGATACCACGATGTCGAGTGCCCATAACTGTTCCCGCGTAGTTGGTTAATGCGTATAGGCCAGTGGCCAGACTCAGATCAAATACCAAGATCTCGTTAAGCGTGTTAAGTATCCGCGAACGCCGACCAGGGCCAGGCCCACCTCTCTCCTAGGTGGTCTCAACCTGCCCTGTCGCTCCGCCACAAAGTAACAGTCGGGGGCCGTCGGGAACCCAGGCCCACCTCTACCGGGATGGAGCCACCTGCCCCTTCAGCCCCCATCTCCGAACAGTATCATAAGTAATGTAACAGTATAAAGTATATAGCATATGCCCGTGATCACCTCCCGAAGTGATCACGGCCCAGTAGTATAGCATGGCAGACGGACAAGAGTGTAGGGCCACTGATGGAACACTAGCATCCTATACTAAGCATTAGGATAGCAGGTAAAGGTAACAATTGTAGCAACAATGACAGGCTATGCAGCAGAATAGGATTAACCGAAAGCAGTAACATGCTACACTACTCTAATGCAAGCAGTAGAGAGAAGGAATAGGCGATATCTAGTGATCAAGGGGGGGCTTGCCTGGTTGCTCTGGCAAGAAGGGGTCGTCAACTCCGTAGTCGTACTGGGTCGCAACGGCGTCAGTCTCGGTGTCTAACAAGAGAAGAGGGGGTAGAAACAATAAATATAATGCAAACATAAGCATGACAATGCGTGGTGCTAGGTGTGCCCTAACGCGGTAGGAGGTGGTACCGGCGAAGGGGGGAAACATCCGAGAACGTATTCCCGGCGTTTCGCGTTTTCAAACAGATGAACCGGAGGGGAAAGTTGCGTGTTTGCTATGCTAGGGATGTGTGGCGGGCGAACGGGCTGCGTATCCGGATTCCTCTCGTCATTCTGAGCAACTTTCATGTATAAAGTATTTTCATCCGAGTTGCAGATTATTTTATATCGATTTTTAAGTTTAAATGATTCTTCTAATTTCTGGATTTAATTTAATTCGAAACTAAATTAGTATTTAAATGCTATGGGTACACAGGAAGTGTACCCAGAAGTGTGCACCTAAGGCAGACAGGTGGGGACAGTTGACTAAGTCAGCAGGTCCAGTCAGCAGCCAACAGGGCGTTGACTGGTTAAACCTGGCTAGTGGGACCCACTGGTCAATGACATGGACTGTTAAGAGAGTTTTAGTTAATCTAATTAGACTAATTAGTGAGGTGGGACCAGGCTGTCAGTGGTTCAATTTTTGAACAGAGTTTTATTTAACCAATCTGATTAATTAGTGAGGTGGCCCCACGTGTTGGTGGCTATTAGGGTGCCGGTTAGTGCTAATTAGCGTTTAGGTCAAAAATAATCTGGGCGGGCCCACATGTCCGTGAGCCAGCCCGTTGGCTTAGGCGCGTGTGCGCTGTGCACGCCGGCGAGGCACAAGGGACGGCGGAGGTGCTCGGGGGCACATCTCCAGCGATGGGAGGGCGCGTTGAAGGACTCGTGGAGCGGGAGCCGCGGTGGAAACGCCTGTGCGCGGGTGGCCGGAGTAGCGAGCGGTTGTGGGCGCGGCCCTGCGCGACCGAGCGCGCATGGGTGCGTGGCCGAGCGAGGCAGGAACAAGGCGGCGACGCAGCGCGTGCTGCGGCAAGGCTGGCGACGGCGGGCGCGTAGCACGGGCGACAGTAGCAGTGAGCATTGCGGGAGGCAGCGGGCGGACGGACGCAACGTTCGGAGGGGGGAGACGGATGGGGCCCGACGGGGAGCTCACCCCCGTTGACGAGAGGAGGGCGGCGAGGCGCGGGGAGGACCAGCGAAGGAGAGGCGGGGACGGGGTAGTCCGGCGCGGCGGGGGCGAGGACGATGCAGTCCGGCGGGGAGGCGGCGCCGGCGAGGTGGCGGGCGACCCAGCGAACGGCAGCGAGGGCGATCCGGTGGCGGCGGCGTCGATGTGGCGGCGGGGCGCCGGCGTGAGGCGGGGCGGTCCGGCGATGGTGTCAGTGGTGAGCGGCGTGCGCCCCCCGATCCAGATCGGGGGGAGGGGAACCGAGCGAGAGAGAGGGAATCGAGGGAAGTGGGGTCGGGGGGTTGTGCGGTCGTGGGTTAGGGTTACGGAGTTGTGTGTGTGGGGGGGGGGGTTAGTAGTGGGTTAGGTGGACCGGGGTGGGCCGGCCGGTTGGGCCGCTTGGCCCAGTTGGCTAGGGGGCTTCCTTTTCACTTTTTTTTGTTTGTGTTTCTTCTCTTTTATTGTTTTAGTTTATCTTTTCATTTATTTTGTTTTAGAAAAACTACAACCATCACCTAATTAGTATTAATAAATAATCTACCGCCCCATTAATTTTTGGCAACTAAATAAAGTGGTTTAATATCTTATTAATTGTAAAAAGGCATTTAATTAATTGTTTTTATTATTTCCTAGCATTTAACATTTTATAAAGGAGTGGTTTCTGCACCACTATTTCTTATGAATTATTTGGCTCACTCCAAACATTTTAGTTTTAATATTTGAAAACTTTTATTGTTTGCTTGATTTTCAATTTAAATTCGAACCGGTTTCGAACTAACGCGAGATTAGCAACAGTAATCGAGGTGACGTGGCATCATTAGCAGAGGTTCACTATAGCCTAATTATCCGGGCGTCACAGCGACAGTGGTTGCTCTTGGCGGGGCTTCAGGAATCTCATCGATGAACTCTATTTCCTTTCGTGGCCACTGGATGTGATGTAACAGTGTTTCTTCCAAGGTCCTTTGCTCATCGAAGTCTCCTAGGACATTCTTCAGGGCAAATTCATTGAATCCAGGCTTTACTTCAGTCACGTAGCACTTCACACAGCCCGGCTTCAATGGCACATTGTCCAAGAAGAGGCCATCTTCCAAGAAGGGTGGGCAAACCCAGGTTGTTGCACATTTTAATGTACCTTCATAATGTGTAAGCACGCCCTTCAGTCTGTCTTTCATTCCAGATAGATCAGATATAGCATCATCACGAGGAGCTGCAGTCTCAGTGTCGCTAGGGTCAGCTGATGCACAACTACTCTTGTGCAGTGTTGTCGCGCAATAAGCAACATCCTCCATGTCCGCCTCCCCTCCCATCTGCTGGCTATCTGTCAGTGTTAGAGTCTTTTGCATCATCATCATTGACTCCTCAACATCCTTTCGAACAGCCGGATAAATCTTCTTCTTCAACTTTTCATACAATGCATTCTGCTTCATTTCACTCCTCGCTTTTTTCATGCCGAGCCTCTCTTCTTTGCTGAGTGTGAAAGCCCTCTTGTGCGGGACATTAACACCTATATCCCTTGCACAGCCAGGGGGCTCTTTTGTGTCCAGAGCAATGGACAGAATGTCACATGGCCCCGAGTTCCCGTAGAACCTTCCAGGGATCTTGGAAGCCTCTGCCATCACTTCATACAGTTTGGCGTCACGTGTGTTTTCAAAGTAATAAGCTCCGTCATCACGCCTCTTTGCACGTGCCCGCAAGTAGTCTCTAGTGCGTTCGCCCTTGATTTCACTAAATGCCGGATTCCCACCCGCCGCTACTGCTTCTTTGTCCTCCTGTTCCCATATCAGTTTCATGCCGTAGTTTCCTGCCACACCCATACGATGGGGGTGTATGTTCTTCTTCTGAAGTTCCTATTGCTTGAAACTCTTCTCAGCAAACTCTGGAGTTGCCCTGACCCTTTTGAATTCTGCCCAGTCCCTTTGTAATTTGGGGGTATGCGGGGGTTGGGTCCTTGCCTTCACTCAAGTACTTCTTGTACAACACGTGCTTCCAATTTCTCCAAGCATCCCTAGCCTTCTTCAGAGCAGCGCGTTCCACCTGCATTCTCCACTACTCTGGAACGTTGAAGTGATCCATGATCTCCTGGACTATCCTTCGCCGTGTTTCTGTGTCAGCCTTCCAAAACCCCAGCAGATTAATGTTGAGCCTTGCCCTGCCAACAAGTCCACACACACTCCTGAACCTCATGCGTGCTTTATCTGGTTTAGTTGGAGCCCAGGACTTTAAATCAATCTTGGTTACTTCATATACACCTTTAGGCTAGTGTGTGGGCTTCCTTGGAGCGTTCCTCCGTGTCCTGACCGGAAGGGTAATTGTTGCAGCTCTATCCCGTTCAAGACTACTTGATCCCTCACAATCTACTGAAGACCTAGGGTTGTCCAAATTAGAAGAAGATACATGGCCTGAATGAGTGCTGTCGCTGCTACTCGGCATCTACAGAGAACACATGCAAAACGCAGGAAAGGAGGATAAGCCTAAAACTAACAACTTGGTATCAAGCTTTCTAAACATGCCATGCAATAATTTAGAAAATGTACGGCTAAATTGTTAAGTTTGTGTGACTCGGGCGCCCACGATCTGTAAATAGGTAGTAACTTATTGGAACAAATACAACTTATATGTAGTAAGGAAGGTAGATAATGAACATATATATGCCCTCCGTTATTTTATAGCAAATTTGGGAACATACGGAACGAAATTGGAAGAGGGATTGCGAGGAAATATGCCTCACCGCGATGGAGAGCAGTAACTAACAGGCTTCTTAATGCAAACCCGGCCGGGCCACAGGAGAGGCAAGGGTTTCTGCATCAATATGCTCGAGGGTGGCTGGCGAGCAAACGAAGACGGCGAGGCGCGGGCCGCCGCGTGTTGGGTACGACAGTGGAGGTAGGCTTGACGCCGAAGAGCGGGCACACGACCGGGGTGAGCACGGCGGCACCGGAGAGGGTTCTGCCGTGGATCTGGGGGAGGGGGAGCTGGCGAAGGAGATTGGGTGGACTAGTTGAGTGAAACGCGGGCGGACGGTGGGGGGGTGTTGGGGACTCCGGGTGTTGGCGGCCTAGGTGAAAAGGGTGAAAAAATCCCCGGTCGCCACGCACGCAGAAAGGGCTATGCAAACGGTTGTCTCTAAGCGCTCATGTGCACAAACAGAATAATTTCGTTTGAAATGAAGACATACTAATTTTGAAATGAAGACGTGAGTTCATCGTTTCGCCTCTAAATTTTTCCCACGTAAACCAATCACAATTTTACAACGGGTTTGATTTGCTGGCGCATTTCAGGTCTCGTGTGCTATATGTAAGACATTTTTTGGCATTTACTGTGCAAGTTGGCATATAAATCAATTCCTAGCCGGACTGCATTTCCTGTCGAAAGGGATGAGGATTGCCGTTCGATCTGGGAGCATCCAACGGTGCAGACGTACGATCCGTGGGGTTTGGGTTCTGGCCAATCAGAACGCACGACTCAGATCGCGCGCGCAGCAAGGGGGGCATCGACCACGGTTTGGTAGGCACACGGCTTTCGTGTGTGAACCGTGTGCTATTTGAAAACATTTTTTTTGGGAGGGGCTATTTGAAAACATGTACATGTGTTGTCGAAAGGGATGAGGATCGCCGTTCGATCAAGGAGAATCCAACGGTGCAGACTTACGATCCGTGGGGTTTGGGTTCTGGCCAATCAGAACGCACGACTCAGATCGCGCCGTGCGTGGCAGAGGGGTGGGGGGGGGGTGAATCGGCCATGGTTTAGTGGACACACGGCTTTCGTGAGTGAACCGTGTGCTCTTTGAAAACATTTACATTACCTAATATCATATTTTTGTTCGAATGAAAACATGAGTTCATCGTTTCGCCTCCAATTTTTTTCCACGGTAAGAAATCACGAGTATAGTGGAGAGTTTCATATACTAGTATCATGAATATACAGTATATATGATACTAGTGTATGATACTACCTTTAATTAATTATAGCGCATAGTATAATACATAGAGTATAGTATCATATATAGATCATATTTATTGCCATGCATGACACAAATTAGCATCGCATTTAACATGATACAGTATCTACCTATATGTTACTCTAACCCTCTTTATATATATATTTAATTCTTTGCCGCATCATCATACTTGCTATTCCGAGTGCATGAGACATCGTCGGCTATGATACCACCACTATGGCCAACCTTATATAGTGGGGAGTATCATATACTATATATATGGTATCATGCATATGATACTAGTGTATGATACTACGTACGTACCTTCATAGTGCATATATATAGTATCATAGAGTAGTACTAGCTACCTCTGTAAACTAATATAAGAGCATTTAGATTACTAAAATAGTGACCTAAACGCTCTTATATTAGTTTACGGAGGGAGTATATATCATAGATGACCGTATTTATGGCCATGCATGACACAAAGTAGTATAGCATTTATTATATATATATGTTACGGTATCTACCTATGTTACTGCTTCTTTGCCACATCATCATATTTTCTATTCCCGAGTGCATGATACCGGCTATGATACCCCCACTATGGCCACCCTAATAAGGCTGGTCCTAATATGGGAGCATCAAGCGGTATGATGCATGCCAACTAGACTTTTTGGATGATGTGGCACACAGTTAAATGATGAAAAGAGAGGGTGTGGTATCATATCATGATACAATATCATATTAAATGTTGTACTACTTTGTGTCATGCATGCTAATTAATAAGGAACCTAAGATACTAACTTATGATACTATGCATGCGCGCGTTATGCAGGTATTGCCGATCATATACTAGTATCATGCATATATACTCCCTCCTTTCCGGTTTATAGGCTTATATCAAAATTTTAGTTTTCCCATTTTATAAGGCTCAATTTGGTTGTTCCCCATCACATGTCCAGATTCCAAGGTGCATTAAATCATTGCATGCAAGTATTAAGAGAAAGTTGACCAATGCATGTACTTTATATATGCATGCATGTACTGCAATTAATACATTGGAAAACATAATTTTTTGAGGAAAACAAAAGCATTAATTGGGTTTTTTGCAAACTACAAAAAGTATTCCACCACTCACCATCTACCTTGGTTGGTGCGATTTTTGAATTGAGGCCTATAAGGCTGGTTGTAATGGGGAGTATCATATATACTCTAGTATCATGCATATGATAGTGTGGATACTATATACTTCCGTAATGCATAGTATCATAAATTAATTAGCATCTTAGGTTGCCTTACTAATTGTCATGCATCACACAAAGTAGTAGTACAACATTTAATATGACACGGTATCATGATGTGATACCACATCCTCTCTTTCCTCATTTAATTGTGTGCCGCGTCATCCAGAAAGTCTAGTTGGCATGCATGATACCGCTTATGATAATACCATTACAACCAGCCTAAACCGGAAAGGAGGGAGTATGAGACTAGCTAGCCACAATGGAGAGTATACACTAGTAACATACACATATCCCTAGACTATATATGTTACTACCTTCAGAGTGGGTAGTAACAGTGTAGTGTCATGCAAAGCTTCATTTATTAGGTTATAGACTCATATTGCATTGGGACATGTGATGTTACAGTAACTAGCTAAGTTACTGAAACTATCTCTCTCCTCATTAACTTATTGCCACATAAGCAAGTTTGCTGAGTTGGAGTCGATGTTACTGCTGAAGTTACTCCCACTGTGGCTGGTCTGATACTAGCTAGTCGTCTATGATATACTAGCTACCTCACTAAGAGCTGGTTAATAATATAGCCAAGGGTCGGCTATAAGAAGTTGCCATGTCATATACAGCCAACCTCTTAGCGGGCATGTACAATAATAAGTTTTATATACATACTAGTTTATCAATAGTTGTCCCACCTTACATCCTCACAAAGTGTCTTGGGTCTTGTGTTGCAGCTGGCTCTACTAACCAAGAGCCCGCTTCTCTTCTCTTTCCTCCAACTATAATAAGCACATATATATTATTCTATTCCTTATATCCTGCTTAGACTACCCAGTGGGAGTAACATAGGTAGTAACATCACACATATCTAGATAAAATAGATGATGTGGCAAGCAATAAATGAAGAAATGGAGGAAAGTGGATATGTGTGATGTTATTACCTATGTTACTCCCACTGTGGGTAGTCTTACTATAGTATGAGTAACATCACACATCTCAAGGCAAGATGAGTCTATAGCCTAATAAATGAAGTGTTGCATGTTACTACACATATGTTACTCCCCACTATAGAGGTAGTAACATAGACTAGTAACATTCTATGTTACTACCCATTGTGGCTAGTCTTATGTCACTCGATTGTATACTTGCTCTAATGCATAGTATCATAGAGTAGCTAGTATCATATGTAGTACTTTATTTATATTGTCATGCATGACAGATAGTATCATAACATTTATTATGATACGATTTCATGATATGATACTTAACCCTCTCTTTCTTCATTTAATTAATTCTATGACAGCTCATCAAAATTGCATAGTTGGCATGCATGATACTAGCTATGATACCCCCTTATTATCAGCCTAGCAAAGGTGTACAGATCATTTGTGCGTCGCTTTGTGAGTTTTCATCCGTTTGTTCGAGAAGCGGGGATAATTTTCAAACATTTCGGCCGCGAGGTGCGGCCACTGGCGTAGGCCTAGTTGGTATTTTAATTACAGAAAATTCAGATGTAGTTCGGACATCATCAAGATCGATGTGTGCCTGTGGCGTGCTCTCACGACCCCGTGAAATTTTTTTGGTAAAGTTTGGCACAAGTTTTGATGACCGCTCCTTCCAAACCGGAGCATCTCACATGAAGGATCATGGTTTTCCAAAAGGAGACTTGTCAATTCAAACTCCTGTGGCCGGTGACTTCATCGTTTGGCCTCATAAAAATTTCCATGATACGCAATCAACATTATACCACGGGTTTGATTTTCTGGCGCATTTCAGGTATCGTTAGCTATATTTAAGACATTTTTTGAGATTAACGTGCATTTTGTGCATAAAAATAAAATTACAACCGGAACTGCATGTAATGTCGAAAGGGATGAGGATCACCGCTCGATCTGGGAGCATCCAACAGTGTAGACGTACGATCCGTGGGGTTTGGGTTCTGGCCAATCAGAAAGCACGACTCAGATCGTGGGCGGGGTGGCGGTGTTTGGTCGACACACGGCTTTCATCAACGAACCGTGTGCTATTCGCAAACCAGATTGCATATTTTTTTCACACATACTGTAGTGAGATCGATTGAGTGTGCTACCTCTATGATATAATAATAATAATAATAATAATAATAATAATAATAACAAAAAACAGTTCATATTCATTGCCTGAGCTGACAGCATATCAAGGTCAACATATTAACGGTTCTTACATCAACAGAAAACCGAGCATAGCTCACAAATTCAGTACACGCGATAGTTCTAAATTGAACAAATTAAGTTGCAGGGTAGGCATAAAGACTAGTCTTACAACTTAATTCCCGTGTACATGCGGGAACTGGGATCATTAAGTTGACCCCGAATGAACTTGGGGTTTTTGATGATTTTACGCTTCTCTGTTGCACTAGTGCGTGATCCCTTGGCTGGCAACTCATCAATTTCATCGTACTCGTCCAGATCGGCAACATCGTCGACACCCAGTACCCTTCTCTTCCCATGCATCGCTAAATGGCCGTTCTTATGCAAGGGGTCTTCCACAAAGAAAATCTGGGTAGCATCGTTGGCAAGAATGAATGGGTCCGCGTGATATGCCATCGTTGTCCTATTGACACAGGTCTTCCTGTACTCATCAATCCTTACCTGACCAAGAGGGATCCATGCGCACCTGAATAATGCCACCTTAACTTTCACATAGTCAAGCTCCCCAATCTATTTGATGGTTCCATAGTATACCCTTTTATCAGCTTCATTTACAGTCATGCATTCTATTCGAACAGAGCTGTTCTGATACGAGGTCTTCTTATCACGTTCCTCTGTGAAGAACGTGTATCCATTTATGTCATATGCTTGGTACGTCAGCACCGTAGGTGATGGCTTTTGTGCCAACCACGTAGCAATGTCATCGATGGATCCTTGTGCCAAACGATTCTTCAGCCATTCAGCGTAGTTCTTAGTGTGATCCTTCATCTCCACATCTGATGAAGGCACCATTGGTAAGAATCTTTGGCGTATCTCCGCCAAGTGTTCTTCGGCATAAGCGATGAGAACTGGGCTGTTAAGCAGTACCGTCAAATGGGCTTTCTCTGCCAATTCTCCGGGTGCAGCCATTTGCGTGCCAGCAAGGACCGGCTTACCTTTCAGCCTTCCCTCATGGCGAGAGAGGGGCAAACCTATAGGTCTTTGTTTCATGTATTCGGTGCAAAACTCAACCACCTCCTCCGCGGTATAACCTTGTAGGATGCTTGCCTCTGGATGGTTTCGGTTCTGACAAAAGCGCTCCAGGATTCCCATGAATCGCTCGAAGGGATACATGTTGAGAAGAAACACAGGACCACAATACTTTATCTCGTCGATAAGGTGCACAGTGAGATAGACCATGACATCAAAGAATGACGGTGGGAAAAACATATCTAGGTTGGACAATATTCTTGCAATATCATCTTGCATATGATCCAACTCTTCAGGATCTACAACTTTCTGCCATAGTTGGTTGAAGAAATCACAGAGGTCAATGAGTGTGTTTCTTATATCTTTGTCCATCAGATTCCTGATGGCTACCGAGAGGATTTGTGTCAACGTTACGTGGCAATCATGTGACTTCATGTGTCCCAACTTCATTTTACCCGAGCTCACATCCACGAGACTTCTGATGTTTGCGTAGTAGGAAGAAGGTGTCTTAACTGACAACAAATAGGTGAAGAACTGTGTTGCTTCTTTTGTACTGAAATTGTAACTCTAGCGAGCTTTGATGAATTTGTCATCATCTTCTGCTTCACTCTTGCGTTGTGATTGATCAACAAGCATATCGAGCCGTGAACCGTCACCATCCTTTCTTTTACCTTTAATCTTGAGCAAAGCACCAAGGATGCTTTCACATACGTTCTTCTCTACGTGCATGATATCGATGCAGTGACTGCTACCTCTTGAGCACTGCGTTGGTTTTCCCTTGAAGAGGAAAGGGTGATGCATCAAAGTAGCGTAAGTATTTCCCTCAGTTTTTGAGAACCAAGGTATCAATCCAGTAGGAGGCCACACGCAAGTCCCTCGTACCTACACAAACAAATAAGAACCTTGCAACCAACGCGATAAAGGGGTTGTCAATCCCTTCACGGCCACTTGCAAAAGTGAGATCTGATAGAGATGATAAGATAATATTTTTGGTATTTTTATGGTAAAGACTAAAATTAAAGAAAGCAAAATAAATGGCGACAGAAATAGCTTGTTGATGGGAGATTAATATGATGGAAGATAGACCCGGGGGCCATAGGTTTCACTAGTGGCTTCTCTCAAGATAGCATAAGTATTACGGTGGGTGAACAAATTACTTCGAGCAATTGATAGAAAAGTGCATAATTATGAGAATATCTAGGCATGATCATGTATATAGGCATCACGTCCGCGACAAGTAGACCGACTCCTGCCTGCATCTACTACTATTACTCCACACATCGACTGCTATCCAGCATGCATCTAGAATATTAAGTTCATAAGAACAGAGTAACGCATTAGGTAAGATGACATGATGTAGAGGGATAAACTCAAGCAATATGATATAAACCCCATCTTTTTATCCTCGATGGCAACAATACAATACGTGTCGTTTCCCCTACTGTCACTGGGATCGAGCACCGCAAGATTGAACCCAAAGCTAAGCACTTCTCCCATTGCAAGAAAGATCAATCTAGTAGGCCAAACCAAACTGATAATTAGAAGAGACTTTCAAAGATAACCAATCACACATAAATAATTCAGAGAAGATTCAAATATTGTTCATAGATAATCTTGATCATAAAGCCACAATTCATCGGATCTCGACGAACACACTACAAAAAGAGTTACATCAAATAGATCTCCAAGAAGATCGAGGAGAACTTTGTATTGAGATCCAATGAGAGAGAAGAAGCCATCTAGCTAATAACTATGGACCCAAAGGTCTGTGGTAAACTACTCACACATCATCGGAGAGGCTTTGGTGTTGATGTAGAAGCCCTCCGTGATCGATGCCCCCTCCGGCAGAGCGCCGGAAAAGGCCCCAAGATGGGATCTCACGGGTACAGAAGGTTGCGGCAGTGGAATTAGGTTTTCGTGGTGCTCCTTGATGGTTTCAGGGTACATAGGTATATATAGGAGGAAGAAGTAGGTCGGTGGAGCCACGAGGGGCCCACGAGGGTGGAGGGCGCGCCCAGGGGGGTAGGCGCGCCCCCTGCCTCGTGGCCTCCTCGGTGATTTCTTGACGTCCACTCCAAGTCCTCTGGATCATGTTTGTTCCAAAAATAACTCTCGCGAAGGTTTCATTCCGTTTGGACTCCGTTTGATATTCCTTTTCTGCGAAACACTGAAATAGGCAAAAAAAATAGCAATTTGCACTGGGCCTTGGGTTAATAGGTTAGTCCCAAAAATAATTTAAAAGTGTATAAATAAGCCCATTAAACATCGAAAACAGAATATATAATAGCATGGAACAATAAAAAATTATAGATACATTGGAGACGTATCAAGCATCCCCAAGCTTAATTCCTGCTCGTCCTCGAGTAGGTAAATGATAAAAACAGAATTTTTGATGTGGAATGCTACCTAGCATATTTCTCAATGTAATTTTCTTTATTGTGGCATGAATGTTCAGATCCAAAAGATTCAAGATAAAAGTTTAATGTTGACATAAAAATACTAATACTTTAAGCATGCTGACCAAGCAATTATGTCTTATCAAAATAACATAGCCAAAGAAAGCTTATCCCTACAAAATCATATAGTTTGGCTATGCCTCCTTTTCGTCACACAAAATGCTCTCATCATGCACAACCCCGATGACAAGCCAAGCAATTGTTTCATATTTAGCCTTTTCAAACTCTTTCAACTTTTACGCAATATATGAGCGCGAGCCATGGACATAGCACTATGGGTGGAATAGAATATAATAATTGAGGTTGTGTGAGAAGACAAAAAAGGAGAAAGTCTCACATTGACGCGGCTAATCAACAGGCTATGGCGATGCCCATCAATTGATGTCAATGCAAGGAGTAGGGATTGCCATGCAACAGATGCACTAGAGCCATGAGTATATGAAAGCTCAACAAAATAAACTAAGTGGGTGTGCATCCAACTTTCTTGCTCACGAAGACCTAGGGCATTTGAGGAAGCCCATTGTTGGAATATACAAGCCCAGTTCTATAATGTAACGTTCCCACTAGTATATGAAAGTGACAAAATAGGAGACTCTCTATCAAAAGGTGTGGGGTAATCATAGTCTCCATCATCCTTTCCTCACTTGGGACAATGCTCTAATAATGATGATCATCACACTTTTATTTACTTACAACTCAAAGATTACAACTCAATACTTAGAACAAAATATGACTCTATGTGAATGCCTCCGGCGGTGTACCGGGATATGCAATGAATCAAGAGTGACATGTATGAAAGAATTATAAAGGTGGCTTAGCCACAAATACGATGTCAACTACATGATCATGCAAAGCAATATGACAATGATGATGCGTGTCATAATAAACGGAATGGTGGAAAGTTGCATGGCAATATATCTCGGAATGGCTATGGAAATGCCATAATAGGTAGGTATGGTGGCTGTTTTTAGGAAGATATAAGGAGGTTTATGTGTGATAGAGCGTATCATATCACTGGGTTTGGATGCACCGGCGAAGTTTGCACCAACTCTCAAGGTGAGAAAGGGCAAGGCGCGGTACCGAAGAGGCTAGCAATGATGGAAGGGTGAGAGTGCGTATAATCCATGGACTCAACATTAGTCAAAAAGAACTCACATACTTATTGCAAAAATCTACAAGTCATCAAAACCAAGCACTACGCGCATGCTCCTAGGGGGATAGATTGGTAGGAAAAGAACATCGCTCGTCCCCGACCGCCACTCATAAGGAAAGCAATCAAAGAACACCTCATGCTTCAAATTTTTCACACAACGTTTACCATACGTGCATGCTACGGGACTTGCAAACTTCAACACAAGTATTTCTCAATTCACAATTACTCAACTAGCACACCTCTAATATTACCACCTTTATATCTCAAAACAACTATCAAGTATCAAACTTCTCTTACTATTCAATGCACTTTGTAAATTACCATGCTGTTCTAAAGGACTCTCAAAATAATACAAGTGAAGCATGAGAGATAAAAAATTTCTATAAAATATAACCACCACCGTGCTCTAAAAGATATAAGTGAAGCCCTAGAACAAAATTGTTTAGCTCAAAAGATATAAGTGAAGCACATAGAGTATTCTAATACATTCCGAATAATGTGTATCTCTCTCAAAAGGTGTGTACGGCAAGGATGATTGTGGTGAACTAAAAATCAAAGACTCAAATCATACAAGATGCTCCAAGCAAAACACATATCATGTGGTGAATAAAAATATAGCTCCAAGTAAAGTTGCCAATGGAGAAGACAAAAGAGGGGATGCCTTCCGGGGCATCCCCAAGCTTAGGATTTTTGGGTTGTCCTTAGATTTTACCTTGGGGTGCCTTGGGTATCCCCAAGCTTAGGCTCTTTCCACTCCTTGTTCCATAATCCATCAAATCTTTACCCAGAACTTGAAAACTTCACAACACAAAACTTAACAGAAAATCTCGTGAGCTCCGTTAGCGAAAGAAAACAAAACACCACTTCAAGGTACTGTAATGAACTCATTCTTTATTTATATTGGTGTTAAACCTACTTTATTCTAACTTCTCTTTGGTTCATAAACTCCATTACTAGCCATAGATTCATCAAAATAAGCAAACAACACACGAAAAACAGAATCTGTCAAAAACAGAACAGTCTGTAGTAATCTGTAACTAACGCAAACTTCTGGAACTCCAAAAATTATAAAATAAATTTCTGGACGTGAGGAATTTATCTATTAATCATCTGCAAAAATAATCAACTAAATAGCACTCTCCAGTAAAAAGTTGAAGCTAATCTCGTGTGCGCTAAAGTTTCTATTTTTTACAGCAATATCGCAAAGACTTTCCCCAAGTCTTCCCAAAGGTTCTACTTGGCACAAACACTAATTAAAACACAAAACCACATCTAAACAGAAGCTAGATGGATTATTTGTTCCTAAACAGAACCATAAAGCAAAAAAACTAAAATAAAATTGGGTTGCCTCCCAACAAGCGCTATTGTTTAACGCCCCCAGCTAGGCATAAAGGCAAGGATAGATCTAGGTATTGCCATAATGATAGTAGGGTAAATCACGAAAACTCATCTCATATTCCCTACGTTCAGCAGCAAGTTTTCTTTGTGGCAAGCAAAAGTAATCAAAAGGGCTAAATTTAATAGGACAAAAGTCCCCAAGGTCAAGCTCGGGAGGTATGGGTTCCTCCTTTGGCCCCTTATATTGCACAACCAATTCATCATTATAAGCATTATTTTGGCAATAAGTCATGAGACTTAGTCCAAGAGATAAACCTAACCCGTTGTTCTGAATAGCAAAGTCATCATTAAGTTCGGAAATTCTATCAACTAGAACATCGGTAGGAACCTTTTTTCTAAGGTTTTCATTGTAAGCAACATGATCTACGGATCGTAAACGCATTAAATCTTCTTGATTAAAAAGGATAGCCTCTATGGGAGGACGACCAGCGTCCACTCTATAATGTGCAAAAATTTCATTGGCCTCTTTCATTATAAATCTGAACTCATGTGCCAAAAATATAATAGCAGCTCGCTTAACAGAAGAATGCTCTATATTTGAGAACTCTAGAAAGATCCTTTGTATGCAAGGATGCAAATGAATAAATTGTCTTTCAGGTTCAACTACGAGCAAGGATATAGCCTCCACAAGACTACTAGTTCGATGAAGAATAGACCCACCCATAGAGGGTAAGGTACCGACACAAGTAAAGAAATCTTGAAGAACACCTTTCCCAATAATTTTACCGCTACCAATCCGAAACTTTTTGGTGTGTAATTGTTTTTTGAATATATACTGTGAGGCAAAGCCCCACAGCCCTTTATTAGATAAAGCACCACTGTACAAGAAAAAAACAAACTATACAAGGAAGGAAAACAAAAGGGAAAAGAGTCTACCTATTTGCTAACTAACTGTACTTGCTTTACAACAAAGAAGCAATCCAAGTCAATAGCTTTGGTTTGTTACAGTCCTTCACCCTGTGAGCAAGCAAAGAAATATCATGGATGAATTTACACTTCCAAGCACTGAAAGTAGCTCTCTTAGCTCTGAAGATTCTGCCATTTCGCAAAATCCAAATATTCCATGCTGCTGTTAGCATAACTTCAACGAAGAAAGGGTGTGTGAAGCTGGACCTGGCGTGCAGGATACATTGCAGAATATCTGAGCCTCCAGACCAATCAATACCCAGATAGTTCCAGACTCTACAGCTGAAGGTGCAGTTAAAAAACAGATGTATTCTATCCTCATACGCCAGCTCACTGCAGGTGAGGCAAAGATTGTCATCCTGGTTTGAGCGCCAGTGTCTCCTAACCAACATATCCTTGGTGTTAAGTCGGTCAAAGAATAAAAGCCAGCCGAACACCTTGATCTTCATGGTGCACTTACTCTGCCAAAGCCATTTGCAAGGTTGTATTGTAGGTAAGTGTGAGTGCATGATCATGTAAAAACTTTTCGCAGTGTACCCTCCTGATTGACCAGGCCATATCCAAACATCAGGTAAGGTGGGGTCTCTGTCCAACTGCATGATCCAACTTTCCAAAATTTGCAACTCAGCAGCAGCCTCATGAGAAAGGGGCAAATAAAACATAGTGAAAAGATCTTGGGATTGAAGGAATTCCCGCACAGAGATCCTGTCATTATTGACAAAAGAAAACAACCTTGGCAATCTCCAACATAGGGGTCTAGCAGAGCCCCCAATGTGCCAAGAATTAGTCCAGAACAGAGCAGAATCACCCATGTTGATATGTACTAAGGCAATAGCAGTATAAGCCTCATGCAGCTTCAGAACATCTCTCCACCAGAAAGATCCAGCATTAGTTGTTGCCTGTGGAACCCCATGATCATAGTAGCTATTCCATATCAGAGTCACCCAAGCAACATCAACCTTGTTATAGAATTTGTGAAGATGCTTGAGAAGCAGGCCTTTGTTCTGGATGTTCAGATTAATAATACCCAAACCACCCTTATCTCTTGGCCTGCAAACGAGCTCCCAAGCAGCCAGCGACTGTTTTGGAACATCACTGTTACCCCTCCAAAGGCATTGCCTGAAAATTCTGTCTAGTTGCTTAATGATCCCGGCTGGGATATTGAGGCTACACAGAAAGTATATTGGCAGAGAGGTCAGGATAGAGGTGAGAATAACGAGAGCCTTGATTTAGCATAGAAGAGCTTGCAGTTAACCTCCTTTCAAGACTGTCAACTAAGGGCATGAGGTCAATGATCCTTGGCCTTGTAGTTCCCAAAGGCAATCCAAGATAAGTAAATGGAAGCTGGCCAATTTTACAATCAAGAATAGCAGCAAGTCTGTCAGCCTCCTCAATAGGCATATTCAGTGGGATCATTGAGGATTTAGCAAAGTTGACCTTTAAACCAGTGGATTGTTGAAATGTAAGCATCATATTCTTGAGGGCAACAAGCTCATCATCCTTAGCTGCAAGAAATAGGATCATGTCATCCGCATATTGAATGATGGGAAAATCCCTGTCATGGGTCTGAAGAGGCAAAGAGAGTGTGCCAGACACCAGCATTTGATTGACCACAGATTGCAACAGATCTGCTGCGATGACGAACAGCAGAGGTGAGAGTGGATCACCCTGCCTGACGCCACACTTACACAAGAATTGCTTTCCAGGAATGCCATTTAACAGAATAGAAGAAGAACCTGTAGACAACAGCTGTTTAATCCAAAGAATCCATTTGGCATCAAACCCTTTATGCTGCAACATCTGAAGAATAACCTCATGCTCAACGGTGTCAAAGGCCTTAGCAAAGTCCAACTTAAGGATTATAATTGGACGCTTGGATTGTTTACATTGATGAATATACTCAAAACTCCAGGCCAGACAATCCTGAATCGACCTACCCTTAAGGAACCCATACTGATTTTTGTGGATGCACTTAAGGATCACCCTCTGCAATCTATTGGCCAACAATTTTGTTAGGAATTTAAGACAAGTGTTGGTGAGGGAGATTGGCCGGAAATCATCGGTCCCTTCTGGTGAAATGATCTTGGGTATGAGCGTAATGAGGGAGGAATTGATATTTTCCAACGAAAGCTTCCCCTCATAAAAATACCGAATCATCCTCAGGAAGTCCTCCTGAATTATAGGCCAACAACGCTTGACGAACATCCCATTAAAGCCATCTGGACCAGGTGCCCGATCCACCGGCAAATCCTTCAAGACTTTGTTAATTTCCTCATCAGAAAATGGCAAGGACAGCTCCTCCAGTCCTGGGATGGGTTGGATTAAATGATTCAAATCAAAGCCCATAGTGATCCCTTGGGCCTGGCCCATCCTAGATTTGAACGAGGCCCAAAGGATTCCCGCCATCTGAGCGTGATCAGTCACTGGATCAAGCATGGAACTGGTTTTCAGACTGGAGGTGGAGTTTCTCCTCATACGCTCAGAGGCCATGGCATGAAAAAGCTTTGAGTTCTCCTCGCCAACCTTGATGTACCTAATAGTGCACCTCTGTTTCCAATATATATAGTGAAGTCTTAACAGATGTTCATAGTGAAACTTCACAAGTTTCCGGAAGTTGAATTCCGGCCGTATTAAAGGTCGTACCTCCTCCAACTGATCAAAGTGCAGGATCACCTTTGAACAATCAACAGTAAGCTTTTTGATGTACGATAGCTTCTTGCTCCAAATTTTCAAATCAAACCGCAGTCGCTTAAATTTCCTTGTGATAACCGCAGAAGCAGAAAGATCAGAGAAGACAGGTGCATTCCAGGACTTGGAGACACAATCCATGAACCCCGGCATATCCAACCAGAAATTTTCAAACCGAAAAATCTTGGCCGCAGGAATGGTAGTGTCAATGGACACCACACAAGGCACGTGATCGGAGGTAGTTCTGGCTAGTGGAGTAACCACAGTGTTTGGGTAGTGTGAAATCCAATCAGCAGTAGTAAAGAACCAATCAAGTTGCTCAAGCAGGGGGTTTTGCTGCATATTAGACCAGGTGAAGCTACGGCCCTTCAAGGGAAACTCCAAAAGTCCAAGGTGACCAATTATTTCATTGAAGAGAAAGATATCATTGGTATCACCACCCGGGAGGTTTCGGTTTTCCAAAGATCTGATGAAATTAAAGTCCCCCAACAAGAGCCAATTTTCATCGGGAGGGATTTGTAGGTGATAAAGCCAACTAACGAAATCGTCCCTAGGCTGACCCTCACATGGCCCATAGACAGAGGTTAGGGTCCATTTTTCAGAATTCTGCAACGATTGGAAGGAGACGACAACACCAAACCTCTGAATATCCACAAGCTGGCCATGAAAGATCGAGGAATTCCAAACGACGAGAATCCCGCCAGAGGCTCCAACAGAAGGTGAGAACGCGAATTGATCAAACCGCCTAGGGCAGACGGATCTAATCGTACGAATATCAAAGCTCTCACATTTAGTTTCTTGCAGACAAAGAACAGAACATCTGCTCTCCTCAATCTTGGCACGTAGATCACGCTGCCGAGCCTCAGAATTGAGCCCATGCACATTCCAACAGAGCACATTCCAGTTTCGAAAATAGCAATTATCCATAAAAAAACAGCGCAGGGGTATAGTTGCAGATCCAGCTGCTTAACAGCATGGACATAAGCGGAACATAAGTAGCAGAAACAGTAACCAAGTATTGCAGGCAGTCACTGAAAACAAAAAACGGGCACAACGGCAAAAGCGCCCAACTCTTCGTGAAGCTTCGTGGGCCGTCAAGCATCATGTGAACCATCGCCTTCTGCAGCAGGACGGGGAGAAGCCATAAGCTTCTCAACCGATAACTCAGACGGATCAATGCCCAAAGCCACTCCAATGGCCTGCAGCGTCGGAATAGGCGTCGGAGGTGGGAGAGGGAGCATGCTAGGCTCATCATCAAGATGAAGCTTCTTGGCCTTCGGGCGACGCTGGGGGGCAGACCTCGGAGGGATGGCAGAGACTGGCTTCATGCTCGTCCTCTTGGCAGAACTGCGCGTCATCCTTCTAGTAGAGAAGTCGAGAACTGGCTCCACAAGCGTGATAGAGCGCCTGGAGCGTGCAGACTGACGTGGTCGTTTGCCCAGCGGAGATGGAGTAACCGAAGAAAATTGAAAATCCTCTTGAGAGACTGTGGAGGGAGAGGGTGGAACCTGGTAATTGGAGCACGAGAGATCATCAGGTGCCAACTCCTCAATGACCACCGAAGAGCTGGGTCCAGGAACGGAGACACCTTGCTTGGCAGATAGGAGCTGATACTTCTCTTGCAGATCGGCAGACCCAAATTTGACTTGTAGCAACGTCACAGAAAAACTAGGCGGACAGGCTAGTATATCCCTGATGAAGAATTCAGGCAGCAAATACTTGAATGATCTCTCCCAGATCATGGCCGGCGGCAGAACTGGCCCATAAAAAACCCGGACCATACCAAGATGAATCGGCTCCAGCTGCACTATCAGTGGGGCTTGTGGAGGCTGCTGGACCTCAGCCATATCCTCATCATCAGAAGAATCCACAGATGGGTTCAAAATCATAGAGTTCTGGTCCTGGACAGGTTGAACCGCCTCATGCTGCTGCTGATGGTCAGGCTGAATTTGCTCATCCCACGGGCCCCATCCTGTTGCCTGCTGCACATTATCAGCCCATCCCGCCACCTCATTCTGGCCTTGATGAGGGCCCGGAGGAACGGCATTCCATCCCAGAGCAGGGTATGGAGGCATTGCCCAAAATGGTTGCGGCACCTGAACTCCAGGCAACGGGTGGGGATTCCCATTGAGGGGCATTGGATCCTCATCCGCTGGGATCATGGCACCAGCAAATTCCCCTGATAAGATATAGCAACCAGCAGACCAAGACACCATGACATCGCCCCAATTGGCAAATTCCCGAAAGGTGACCGAGCGAGGAACTAGCGCAATGTCAGGGAACGAGGCACGGACCAAAGCTCTAACTTTACGCCTGTCAGTGCTATTCCAGTAGTGGAACTGTCCGAAAGAACCAACCATATCAGCAATGCACTGGGTGTTTCTGTAGTCTAAAGGGATGCCGATGAACATCAACCACCCCGTCCGCTGGCCATGAATAGCACGAAAACCTTTACCCTGATTATGCGGGATAAAACGGACAAAAAATTCATTGCCATCATCATCGACCCCTAAGGGAAACGGTGGATGCAGAGTAAAAGAGCCCCGGACAACTGGATCTTCCATCTCGAACAGACCAACACCTTGAAACCAAGTCTGAGCAGAAATAACTGGAACATGCATCACTTGAACTAGGAAATCAAGAACCTGCTGACGACGGACCCCAACTAGCTCGGGAGGCGGGATCGGCTCCACAATGGCCACCATGTACTGTTCATGCGCTCGGGGTGGCGGGACGGCCGGCGTGTAGAAGGTGCGGGGTAGACGATCTGCTCCGCCATCTTCAATGTCGAAGCCCGCAGGGATGAAGCGATGCGGGTCAATCTCAAACACCGCCATTGGAGGCTGCAGAGCAGGGGCCGGACCAGAGCTGGGGGAAGCTTGGGTGTGCTCAACAGGGCGGTCAGGCGGCGATGGTGGCGGCGGAGAAGCAGAGGATGGGGTTTTCTCCGGAGTCGTTTGGTCTCGGGAAACTAGAGAGACGGGGGGAGAAAGGAAGTCCTCTGTTCGGTCCCGCTTCCCAAAACCCGGCGATGGGACTTTAGGCACCCAGACGGATAAGTCAGGCGGCTTGCCGGTGCAGTTTTTTTAACGTGTCCCGAACGAAAACAATTGCGGCACCGGACCTGGTTCGTGCATGTCTCTGATGTGTGGCGCATAGCCAAGCAATGCTGACAGTCCCAATAACTCGCATCCATATCTTCAATCATAACATCAAAACTTTGCAGGTCTCGAATAATATCCTCAGGGGATGAAGCCCTAGAGGCCAGAGGTGATGGGCTGCCACTCTCGTCATCAGACAGACAGATGGGCTGTACCCTGGAGCCCAACCGAGGAACATGGCCTGGTGGAGGTTGCTGAGTGGGTGCAGGAGAATTCAAACCTTCCAATGTGAAAACTAATCGGCCACCCGAGGTTCCAGGGTTTAAACGGGCAGGAGATAAACCCTCCGGGGAAGGTGGGATTGTTCCAAACTGAATCGCTAGCCTTGCCGGCGGTGGGGTGGTCACCGGAGAAAGATCATCCGCATCCTCATGAGACGAAACACAGTAACTAGCTGCTCTGACCGTGGCCACCTCATCGGTGGACGGGCCATAGCTATAGCCCTTACACGCCGGGTATTGCATGAACGGGCGAACGTAGCATGTTTCTTAGGAAGAGATTTGGCCACGCGAGCACGGAGAGAAGATTTGGCCGGAGGAAATTTCATGGCCTCTAAACCAAGGCGAGCTCTCCTCTTAGAGGGGCTAACTAAAACCCATTCCTCTTGGCATTCAGATTGCCAAAGACGAAATTCCTTCTGCCAATCAGGGCCGCCATGACCCTAGAGGTGGAAAAAACACTTGAACTGATCACAGACAAAACTCCTCTGGTGCAGAATGAAAAAACCCACCTCCTTGCAAGAAACATTGAAAGAGAAGACGCCATGGTGGAGGAAAGATACCTTGAGATGTGAGCAGTATCCTCAGATGGCCGCCTCAAGAGCGAACCCCACATTTTCCTCATCAAGCCGGAAGGTGTGCCGTGCAAAAGAGACGACCATAATGAAATGGCCCGTGTCCTCCGTAGGGTGCACCGATCTGTTGAAGGTGCGTTGGATCTCAGACGCCAACTTCATCCCCGGGGAGAAATCTAATCCCAAGGAGAGCGCTCCGTGGACCGCCATGAGGAAGAAGACAACCAGAGGCGTGAGGAAAAGACGCCGGGAAAGATGAGCCGATCAGATGGCAAAACCCACGGAGGGAAGTGGGGATCGTCGGCGATGTTGGGTGGCTAGGGTTAGGGTGGCAGTGGAGAGGTGGGAGTCGCCATCCCTAAGAGTTTCTTGGTGTGTAAAATAGTAGGATCTTCGAGAGGATCATCAAAAACATCAAAGTTTTCCATACTATTATCCTTATCAACGATAACCTCCCCCGTTTCAGACATGACGGTAGTACAGAGAACGAACACATAGGAAGCAAGCGAAAAAGAGGCAAATGGAAAGAGAGGGCGAATAAAACGGCAAGGGTGAAGTGGGGGAGAGGAAAACGAGAGGCAAATGGCAAATAATGTAATGCGAGGGATAAGAGTTTGTGATGGGTACTTGGTATGTCTTGACTTGTGCGTAGACTCCCCGGCAACGGCGCCAGAAATCTTTCTTGCTACCTCTTGAGCACTGTGTTGGTTTTCCCTTGAAGAGGAAAGGGTGATGCAGCAAAGTAGCATAAGTATTTCCCTCAGTTTTTGAGAACCAAGGTATCAATCCAGTAGGAGGCCACACGCAAGTCCCTCGTACCTACACAAACAAATAAGAACCTTGCAACCAACGCGATAAAGGGGTTGTCAATCCCTTCATGGCCACTTGCAAAAGTGAGATCTGATAGAGATGATAAGATAATATTTTTGGTATTTTTATGGTAAAGACTAAAATTAAAGAAAGCAAAATAAACGGCGACAGAAATAGCTTGTTGACGGGAGATTAATATGATGGAAGATAGACCCGGGGGCCATAGGTTTCACTAGTGGCTTCTCTCAAGATAGCATAAGTATTATGGTGGGTGAACAAATTACTATCGAGCAATTGATAGAAAAGTGCATAATTATGAGAATATCTAGGCATGATCATGTATATAGGCATCACGTCTGCGACAAGTAGACCGACTCCTGCCTGCATCTACTACTATTACTCCACACATCGACCGCTATCCAGCATGCATCTAGAGTATTAAGTTCATAAGAACAGAATAACACATTAGGTAAGATGATGATGCGGAGCATCCGACGATCATCCCCATGTACACTCGAGCCTACGCCATTGGAGCTAAGGTGAATTCGCTCCTTTCTGAATCTTCCCTTTCCGCATGTAAGGCATGGATGCTACTTCAAGCGCGGACCTTGTGCATACTCAGGTACACCCGTGTAGACCATGGAGAGCCCAAGGACCAAGGCCAAGTGTGCGCGAGAGCGAAGGAAGGAGAAGGAAGAAGAGCCAGCTGCTACAGCAGCCGGACATCCGGACATGTCCCGGACATCCGGCCCCTGCCCCGGAAATCCGGCATCGGCTATCTAGAGAGCACCAGAGTCGGCCAAGTCAGCCCGGACATCCGGCCCCCAGGCCCGGACATCCGGCCCGTCGCGAGCCGCCGGACATCCGGTCCAGCTCCCGGAAATCCGGCGCCCCATCACAGAAGCTGGACCCTGCCAGCTCGGACATCCGGCCCCAGCGCCCGGACATCCGGCGTCTCGGGAAGGCCTGGACATCCGGCCCGTCGCCCGGACATCCGCCCCCCTGCCTGCGTGCAGCGTATCTGGGTCGAGGCCCATGTACCCCTTTGTCCCTTAGACTATATATACTCCCCCACCTCCTCCTAGTTAGGGTTAGCAAAGGATTAGCTCATATGTGAGATAGAGCTTTGCTCATCCATTACGGATCTACTCCACGAGAGAGACCGCGGCCCCTCTACGGAGAAGATCCCCTTGGATTCAAGACCCCCTCTTGGGCGGCCCCATCAAGACCTCCTCACGGAGAAGAACCGGTTACCGTTTGTATCGTCCGTTGTTGACTTTGGGTCTTGTATCTCACCTTTGTGTTCATCGATCTAGCGCATGTGTGATCTATTCTTGTTGGTTGAGTGATTTCTCTCGTGTTCCCCTCGTGTTTCCCTCGTGTTTCCCCTCGTGTTCATCACGTTCTTCGTAGGGATCCGCTCCTTTCGTGAAAGATCGGCCATCTAGGGTTCCGCCCTACATCATCTTGGATCAAAGCTTAGGTTTATCACGAATTTGGAGCCTCCCCATTGTGTTTTCTAGCCTAGTTTTGTTGATTTTGTCCCAAATTCGAAAATCCCCACCAAAAAATAGCCCCCAATTTTTTTTTGTGATTTGCTGGTGTGATGATGTTTTGTTGATTTTGATCCGTGGATTTGCTTGGTTTCAAGTGGATCTAGCATATCCCCAAGTTTCCCCACTTTCCATCCACGAAATCTCTCCAATTTTGCCCTTGGAATCATCAATTTCCGCCCCAATTCGAAAATTTCCGCCCCAAACGAGATCTGGATTCGTCGGGCCGGACATCCGGGCCTCAGGCCGGACATCCGGGCCTTAGACCGGACATCCGGGCCATCTGGCCGGACATCCGGGCCCCAAGCCGGACATCCGGCTCCTGGAGCGCCAAATCTGCTCGGTTCTGGACAGACAGCCCCGGAAATCCGGGCTCCACCCCGGACATCCGGCCCCTGTACATTTCAGCTTTCACGTTTCACCGTTTTGACCATAACTTTCACATCCGGAGTCTGATTTTCGCGTTCTTTAGCTCGTTGAGTAGCTATTGACATCCTATATCCATCTAGATAGGTTCCATCACCATTTGACTCCATCAAATTTTTGGCATTTTGGCATCTTTGCCTAGGGCTTCCACCATAACTTCCGCAAAACCACCATAGCCTTCCGCAACCTAACCCAATTTGTTCCCCATAGCATTAGTGGTTGTTTGAGTTGTGATTCGAGTCTCCTAAGGTGTTTCGGCTACTTAGGGACGGTTGCTTCTTCATCAACCACCACCATAACTTCCGCATAGGCTTACCCACAATACACTTCCGCCAACCCAACTTAACCCAATTTTGTTTGTGTTGTGAGTTGTGTCTCCTAAGGTGTTTCGGCTACTTAGGGACCGTGCTTCCAACTCCCACACCGTGTATAATCCACCACCTTACCCTCCACTTCCGCATTGCGCTCCAAATCCCATCATTGCATTTCCGCAATCCCTTTGAGTTTCCGCAAAACCACCACCGCATTCCCGCTACCACCATTTGACATTGAGATTTTGAGTTCGCGGTTTTTCCATTTCCTAAGGTGTTTCGTCTACTTAGGGACGAGTCTCCATCATCTTGGTATCTACATCAAGAACACCGCCACTCATCATCGCCAAGAACGGTAACCTCAACGACACCATTGTATATTCCCCTTGCAATTGCATTGATAACCCCTAGCCCATTTTGCGTCACTTGCCTATCGAGACTAGCCATTTGAGTATTGCCGGCAATGTTACTTGTGCACATTAGTGATCCACACCTCCCATTGCATACATACCATATCATCTTGGTATCATATCACCCATTGTGTCACAAAGATTGTTCCCGCATATACACAATTGCTATCTTGGTTTGTGCATTGTGCAAAAGTGGCCATACATATATAAAAAAAAGCTTTTAAGCAAAAGTGAAAGAGCAAAGAAGCTTGTAAGCAAGTGCCATAGCATCATACCACATTGCATATAAGATTGTCATATCTGATCATCTTGGATCATCTTGATAGAAACATCGGGAACCATACATATATAGCATACTTGGGATAGAAGTTTATCCATTTTGCATATCATAGGTTGTGCACAAGTGTCGTATCCGCCTATTGAGCAATCGTGCTAGCGTCTCTCTTGAGTTTTCCGTGGACTCCACATTTTGTGCTCATTCCTTGGTTGCACGACCCCATCTATCTATCCGTGTGTGTGTTTCCGTGTGCCATTCATTGCTATTGGTCTACTTGTTTCACTTGTGAATTTGTGAATCTTTTTCAACATTATTGACTCTTGCTAACATTTTGCATCAAATTTTTGTGCCACTATCCTCACCGAGCTCCACCATAAGCCTTATTTGTGTAGGTGTGAGAAACCGACAAGAAATGGTACCAATTGTGCTATTTCCTTGTTACACATTGAGTTATCATTGATCCATTTTCAACATCGGTCAAGGTACATTTGGTATAGTTCTTCTCTTTCTCCCACTCATATTTGCTCGAGTCTTGTGATGGATAGGCAAGGCATTTCATCTCCGGTCTTCGACAACAACGACGGCGTGAACAACTACATCACCAAAGCGTCCATCTTCGATCTACAACGACAAATGCAAGGTGCACAATCTACCTTGCGAGAGTGCCTCGACAACCTCGCCATCGACATACGACACTCCAAAGCAAGGAAAAGGGACTACATCGACACCAAGTTGGGCGAGCTAAAGGATCAACTACGAGACATGGTGGCCGACTACAAGTCTTCTTCCCCTTCATCATCCTCAAGGCGGCGGCGAGCAAGTAGATCATCTTCGGAGCGCAAACAAGATGCAAGCGCAAGTCGTCCATGTCCACATCTCCATGGCGACCATCGCCAACATCGTCATGAAGGGCAAGACACCTCCAAGCATCATGTGCCCAACGACGACGAACGCCATCTACTACGAGATCAAGTGCGACAACGACACCATCAACATGAAGATGCTCCACAAGCGCAAACGTACAAGTCCCAACAAGCCCTACTTCATGCCAAGTCCAAGCTTCATGAGCAAAAGAGAAGACCACGAGACGAGCACCACCACGACGGAGCTACGGCTACACCAACCACTTCGGCATCTTCGCCCAGTGCTATCAAGGCATCTTCTCCTTTGGACGTACGACATCTTCGCCTACTTCCTACGAGTACGCCCACAACGACTTCATCAAGTCCAAGGCGACCACCTACAAGCGAGGGCGACATTTCCATCTTCGGAAGCCCCTCAAGGAAGATGGCCGAGCATGGGAAATTCCCTTTGGTCATGGAGACGAGCTACGAGGTGCCACATCATATGGGCCTCCAACAACAAGACGACGACAAGACGGTCGAGCAAGGGCCATCCCCTTCGACCACGGCAATGAGCACGAACCTCTTCAACTACATGAAGATGGCGCCCCAAAAGGACTCATACTCCGAGTCAAGCTACGAGAGCGCACATGAGACCTTATATTTGGTCTTGGAGGAGAGTGATGATGTGCCATCTTCGGCCTTCATCCACGGCAACGACTACGACATGATTGAGCATGGAGACATTTGCACCAACATCTCTCCGACACCCACTTATGAAGAGATGCCCCAATTCCCTTGTGAGGAGGGCCACCCCACCATGGGTGATATGAGTAACTCCACCATACGTGACATTGAGAGCATTTCTTATGAGAGGACGAGTGTGACCACCACTAGCCCCACACATGAGAGCATGCCACACATCCTATGTGAGGTTGAGCGCCATTTGAGTGACTCCACCAACAATATGAGTGAGAGCATCTTTGAGGGAGTGAGTGAGACACAACACTTAGTGAGTGAGGTAGTTGACACGGCATGTGAGGCCACTATGATTTCTAACGACTTAACCTCTACTCCGAGTGTGTTTCGTTCTTTTGTGCTAGGTCTCCTACATGAAGACATGCCTATCCTCGACGAGTCCATACCTCAATTGGAGACGACGATGCACCACCCACATGGTTCCATCAAGATGAAGATGACAACGAGTGGATCTTCGACACCTCACCTACAACACATGAGCGATGCTCCAAAGGTAACATAGGTGATGGTGCTTCTCTTGTCCCACTAGTGGACTATCTTACCAATGATTGCTTGCATGTTGTTGATCCACCTATTCCCATGCTTCATGCTAGTGCGACTTCTTCATGTCACGACTTACCAATTTATGATGAATATGATGATGAGCATGTAGAGTTGCCTAGTTGTGATGCTATGCTCCATAGGATATCATGTGAAAATTCTATTGGTCACTTCATGTTTGACAATCCATTGAACTTGTCATATGCTATGAGTGAGATCTCCCATATTGCTTCATTTCAATCTCAACATAGTGACTATGCATGCCCCATTAAAATACATCCCATTTGCACTTATGGCATAGATGACGAGATGATGGTCATTGGCTTTTGTTTTTCATGCGATGATATTGCTATGCTTCCTTTACATGATTTGCGCAATTCATCTACTATGCCATGTCATGATCACATTGTTCCAAATATGCTTTGTTTTGGATGTTGTCAATATTTTCCATGTGATGTTTCTACAAATGCTCATGAGGAGACCCCCATAGTTTCCTCATACATATTAGGAGATCTGGATGCATTCCATACTTTGCATGATTCCCATAATTGCTTGCACCATATGCATTCCATGAATAACAATGCTCTACATATTTCTCATGATACATTACACAATTTGAGTCTCCATTATGCTATACATAATAACAAACCTCTCATGATGGATGACATGTTTCTATATCACGCATCTCATTTATTTGAGCATTGGATATTTTATGCTAACCAACACATCCACGTGCGCATCATGATGGATGATGTGTACATCTACCACGCACACACAATTTTCCCTTTGTCATTGTTTTGTGTAGGTACTCATGTATACTCGTCAACCTCTCAATCCCAAGAGTTGACGAAACGAGCTCTTGAGAGCAACGACGATTTGGGATCCCGTGGACTGTCCTTCCCACCATTCCCTTCGCGCAACGACTTCGCGCATTCCTTTTACTTGGCTCTCACACGGCTTTGGGCTATATATCACTTGTTACATTATGTCCATTTTTCCGTGTTCACTTTGCATGCTATGCCTCTTTCTATGATTTTGCCATGCAATTGTGACCCTTGCTTGCATCTACCCATGATTCACCATTATGATACTCCTATGTGTATTTGCATGCTTGGTGGAGATCCTTGTTGCTATTGCCATGTTTATCATGTGCCTCATGCTATTGATGCTATTTTGCTCATATCTTGCCTTTATGCTTGTGAAATGTCATGTGCATTATATATGCCCACTATTTGCACACATGACATGTTTGCCATGATTCCTTCTAGTACGTTGCATCTTCTCACTACTAGCTTGCTTGACTTGATCTCTATGATTGCTTGCTTTGTTGCATCACCCATTTTCCATTACTCGCTTTCTTGGGTTGATGACATATATGCTCATGCCTCTCACATGATATATCTTGTTTATTGTCGCTTGCCTCCAATAATTGCCTCTATGCTTAATGATCTTGGAGACTTGGACACTTCACTTTTGATGCATGCTTGGTTGATTGAGCCTATTGTATTTGGTTGTTCTCGCATCATATGCCTCTATACTATGAAATGCTCCCTTGTCCTTTCTTATGATGAGCATGACATACACTTGTTGGGTATCTTACCACTCGAATGATAGGTTTTGCATTTCCGCTAACCTCATTTGTTTTTCTGAGTGTTTGTCATGTTCTTTCATTTTGAAGGATTCTCAAGGCATTACCATCAAGAGACATATTGGTTATGTGAAGGCGTATATGATGTGCAACACCAACATTTTCGACAAACTCATCAAGGTGAACTCTTTCCCTTTGAGCCATCCTCAATTACGCATATTGGATGGGTCATTCTTTCATTGTTGTTTCCTTCTTCTTGTCTACATGATACATCTATTGGATGGAGGACCGACATTGGAGATGGACCCTATGGACCTTCAAGTTGAGGAGTGCCCGGACTTAGTGGATGCCCCACCAGACCAACACTTCTACCACGACATCGAGCTATGGTACAACACCACCCATAACAAGTTTGCACCCTATGCATGGATTGACACACATTATGCTTGTCTTGTTGCACCTATTCCCATGTCACCCATGATATACGAGCTTGTGCATTTTCTTAGCAAATTTGTTGTGATCTTTCTTGATGGCATATTCATACATCATGATCATATTGCCTACCATCAATTGCATGATAACATAATCATATTGAGCATCCATTGCCATATTCATGCTATTGATAAACCATCTCACTATGACATCATTTTGCACCGTGGTTGCATTGATCACATTCACAATACATTTGTGTGCACAATGAATGCTTTTGCTCGCATGAATGCTTTACATGTCATTTTACATCATTTGGATAAGCATCTCATGCCTTTTCATGAACAATTCCTTCGGACGAACTCATACTTACTTGATGGACACCTTGTGTGCGCTAACCATTGTATTTCTGAGTGTCCTTTGTGTTTGCTATTTTTGCATGTATACCACTTCGGAGACATCTTGGAGTACTTGGCTTGCGCAATGTCTTCAACTCCGTCCAACTTCAAGTCCGTCCACGACAATCGTTTCCATGGTGATGAGGATTATGATCCGAGGTCAGATATTTCCCAAGGGAGGGGAGATGATGCGGAGCATCCGACGATCATCCCCATGTACACTCGAGCCTACGCCATTGGAGCTAAGGTGAATTCGCTCCTTTCCGAATCTTCCCTTTCCGCATGTAAGACATGGATGCTACTTAAAGCGCGGACCTTGTGCATACTCAGGTACACCTGTGTAGACCATGGAGAGCCCAAGGACCAAGGCCAAGTGTGCGCGAGAGCGAAGGAAGGCGAAGGAAGAAGAGCCAGCTGCTACAGCAGCCGGACATCCGGCCCCTGCCCCGGAAATCCGGCATCGGCTATCCAGAGAGCACCAGAGTCACCAAGTCAGCTCGGACATCCGGCCTGTCGCGAGCCGCCGGACATCCGGCCCAGCTCCCGGAAATCCCGCGCCCATCACAGAAGCTGGACCCTGCCAGCCCGGACATCCGGCCCCAGCGCCCGGACATCCGGCGTCTCGGGAAGGCCCGGACATCCGGCCTGTCGCCCGGACATCCGGCCCCCCTGCCTGCGTGCAGCGCATCTGGGCCGAGGCCCATGTACCCCTTCGTCCCTTAGACTATATATACTCCCCCACCTCCTCCTAGTTAGGGTTAGCAAAGGATTAGCTCATATGTGAGATAGAGCTTTGCTCATCCATTACAGATCTACTCCACGAGAGAGACCGCGGCCCCTCTACGGAGAAGATCCCCTTGGATTCAAGACCCCCTCTTGGGCGGCCCCATCAAGACCTCCTCACGGAGAAGAACCGGTTACCGTTTGTATCGTCCGTTGTTGACTTTGGATCTTGTATCTCACCTTTGTGTTCATCGATCTAGCGCATGTGTGATCTATTCTTGTTGGTTGAGTGATTTCTCTCGTGTTTCCCTCATGTTTCCCCTCGTGTTCATCACGTTCTTCGTAGGGATCCGCTCCTTTCATGGAAGATCGGCCATCTAGGGTTCCGCCCTACATCAGATGACATGATGTAGAGGGATAAACTCAAGCAATATGATATAAACCCCATCTTTTTATCCTCGATGGCAACAATACAATACGTGTCGTTTCCCCTACTGTCACTGGAATCGAGCACCGCATGATTGAACCCAAAGCTAAGCACTTCTCCCATTGCAAGAAAGATCAATCTAGTAGGCCAAACCAAACTGATAATTTGAAGAACTTGCAAAGATAACCAATCATACATAAAAGAATTCAGAGAAGATTCGAATATTGTTCATAGATAATCTTGATCATAAACCCACAATTCATCGGATCTCGACAAACACACCGCAAAAAGAGTTACATCAAATATATCTCCAAGAAGATCGAGGAGAACTTTGTATTGACATCCAAAGAGAGAGAAGAAGCCATCTAGCTAATAACTATGGACCCGAAGGTCTGTGGTAAACTACTCACACATCATCGGAGAGGCTATGGTGTTGATGTAGAAGCCCTCCGTGATCGATTCCCCCTCCGGCAGAGCGCCGGAAAAGGCCCCAAGATGGGATCTCAAAGGTTGCGGCGGTGGAATTAGGTTTTCGTGGTGCTCCTCGATGGTTTCGGGGTACATAGGTATATATAGGAGGAAGAAGTAGGTCGGTGGAGCCACGAGGAGACCACGAGGGTGGAGGGCGCGCCGCCTGCCTCGTGGCCTCCTCGGTGATTTCTTGACGTCCACTCCAAGTCCCCTGGATCATGTTTGTTACAAAAATAACTCTCCCGAAGGTTTCATTCCGTTTGGACTCCGTTTGATATTCCTTTCTGCGAAACACTGAAATAGGCAAAAAAACAGCAATTTGCACTGGGCCTTGGGTTAATAGGTTAGGCCCAAAAATAATATAAAAGTGTATAAATAAGCCCATTAAACATCCAAAGCAGAATATATAATAGCATGGAACAATAAAAAAGTATAGATACGTTGGAGACGTATCAGTGACGTACACGTAGAATCTCTCAGTAAGGTAATTTCCAGAACACCGATTTCTTCTTAAACACTTGATCCTTGGGTGTTAGTTTCACCGTCAAAGGGTGGTTCTTGCCAAGAACAACATTAATTTTTTTAGCCATGTTGTGGACCACCTCCCCTTTATAGGGTCTTGCGGCCGCAGCTGCCTCTGCCGTACCATCAGATTCAGCTTTCATCTTTCGGTATGGGTGATTTTTCCGTAAGAACCTACGATGACGCAAATACACTGTTTTGTGCGAGTTGCACTACAAAAAAATACACTTCCATGATGATACGTGTTTGTCACAGTAGGTCGCGTTTTCTGTCATGCATGTACATCCATGACAAATTTATGACAGAATCAAGATAGTCATACATGTGCTGTCGTAGAAGTGTTCCATGACATTGCCAAAATTATCACCACGGAAGTGTCCACTTCCATGACGATAAATCGCGCGTCACAGAAGTGCTTTCGTCAAGGGTGACCGACACGTGGCATCCACCGTAACGGAACACCGTTAAGCTATCGGGTCGGATTTTGGATCCGATAACCCGTTAACAGCCACGACCAATGCCGATTTTCCACGTGTAAAATTCTCATTGGCTGACGGATCCACGCGTCAGCTCTGCGTTGGCACAGGTGTCACTCATCCGACAGTCGAGATGGGCCTATGATATGTTGACACATGGACCAGCCCAAAAGTGGCCCACAAAGTTTAAATGGTCCGGCCCAACCGAAGGCCCATAAGATTTAGCGGACCATAATGGGCCGGCCCAGCTAAAGGCCCACAAAATTTAGCGGACCATAATGGGCCAGCCCAGCTAAAGGCCCACACGATTTTGCAGACCATAATGGGCCAGCCCAGCTAAAGGCCCACAAGATTTTGTGGACCACAATGGGCCGTCCCAGCTAAAGGCCCACAAGATTCTGCAGACCATAATGGGCCAGCCCAGCTAAAGGCCCAACATTCTCTGTCAAATCGGCCCATCAACGGCCTGTCCTAAACTTGTCATCAACGCGGCCCATGGTCACTTCTGGTCCGTTAACAATCCGCTAAGTAATTGGGCTGAATTACGGCCCGGTGTATTTCCGGCCTGTTAAAGGTCCGGCTTCATTTGGGCCCATTTACAGGCCATCAAAACTTTCGGCCCATAAACGACCGTGAAGGATTTGGGTCATATTCGGCCATGTCAGACATTCGGCCTGTTAGAGGCCCACTATAGCTTTGGGCCACTTTCGGCCTGTTGTCATTTTCGGCCTGTTAACGCTGGACGTAAACCATGGGCCATATGTGGCCCAACGTCATATCGGGCCCATTAACGACCCATACAAAAATGACGATAATCTAGCCCGACCGAAGTTCCGGCCTGTTAAAGGCCCGTGTATTAGGTCGGCGCATTTACGGCCCATCTGAATTTCGGCCTGTCAAAGATCCGCATCGTAAATGGGCCACCATTTCGGCCTGCTAAGTTCAGTGGGTTATTTGGCACAATCAGGGCCCAATCTCACTTTCGGTCTATTAAAGGCCCATGTTTTTTATGGGCTCGAGATATTTACACCTGTAAACGGCCTATTTTTACCGAGGGCCCAAATTATGTTTAGGCCTGTTAAAGGCCCACTATGGGCACAGGCCTACCAGAAAAATATGAAAGCTTATGCTGATTTAGGCCCATATATTTTTAGTGGGCTACATGCCAATTTTGGCCCATAATCGTTTTTAGCCCAATTGGAATGGGCCCGACGAATGTTGGCATGTTGGGGCTCCTACGAAGCTTTCGGCCGAATACATTACTAAGATAAACCTACACTATAAAAAATAGCCTTGTAATTACTGCATCCTGAGGCAGCATCATAAATGTTGTATCACAACAAAATAAATTCCAACCATACAACAAAAGGCCTGTTGGCATAAAGTTTACAGTCCTTCCAGATAAAAGCACCATCAGATGTATAGAAGCACATATCATTTGACCCAAGTGCTAATGTTTCAGGCTGTAGAATCTGATGGAGCAGCATGATCTCCACCTTTTTTTCGCCATTGCTCTTGAACAACGAAGCGAATGTCTGATAGTCTGGTTTCAAAACCATTCATATCTTGACGACATTTCTCAACCACTATTCTTGTTTCCGAAACAGCATCCATTAGGGATTGGACTTGTGTCTGGAGCACAGATATATCACTCTGTCTAGCAGGAAGATTTTGTTCAGTAGGCAATTTGGATGAGGTTACCTTGACAACCAACCCAGAATTACGCAGGAAGGTGCGTTTTGCACTGTTAGTGGAGAGATACTGACGCACTGCAGCAAGAGGTGACATTGTGCCTGTAGTAGCCTCGTCACCTTCAGGTGGTTGTGGCTGTTCAATCATTTGTTCCATAGCTTCCTGAAAGTTTGAACTTGTAGATTAGTGTACCAGATAAGTTACTAATGAGACAAAAACAAACAAAGTAGGTTAAACATTTATACATAACTTATTTTGGTGAACTACTGTAATACATTAGCATGTATTGTAGTGCCAACTACATAATAAAATCACTTTCAGAACATATGTCCATGTAGCATGCCTACTATATTGTCTATTTCCTCACATTCGTTGACATCTAAGGATAAAGAGACATGGTTTAAAGTAGGATGAACATAGTATGACATCATTCATATCATGGGCAAATAGATATAAAACAAACAGGCTATTTTATCATTGTGTGCGCACGTGAACTTAACAACTAGATTACAGATCAAGACCAAAAGAATATCCTTCATCTCTTTTAAACCATGTAAGGTGAAATGATACGTTAAGACAACTGTGAATAAAAGTGAACAGAGTAACTGACATTGGCTGCAAACCAAGTAGTTAAATGAACACATCACAGTACCAATCAGTTCAAGGCAGGAGGAGTAAGGACTTACAACAACGGCTTGAACTGGTGTGCTCATGACCTTCATCTTGCTGGTGTGGCAATCCTTGAAGATTTGCACTGCATTCGGTTCAGGTTCTTTTTGGTCCGCACAGGCTTTCCTCTGTATTTGGAACAAGTCAATATAGATACGATAATATGGCACAAAAAAGAAGGAAGTAGCAACTATTTACAAGAGCCTCGCAGTGTGCAATATAGCTACGAGATCCTGTTGTCTGTTGGAATTTCACTTTAGAACGGTTGGTTTTGTTGTTCAAACAGTTAGCCTAGAAGAAGATACACTTGTAAGGCAGATACATAAATACAAGTTCAATATGTGGTCTGATCAAATACATATAGCCTACCTGATACTTTGGATCAGACCAGTGTTTAACGAGGGCTGTCTAGTCTTCATCTGTAATATATTCCACTGGAGATGTTTGGGCGATTTCATTGTTAGCCTTGCCTTCAAAGTGAGATTTTCTAAGGTGGTACCGATACTGTCGCAGAGCAGACTGAAAAACATGAGTGCATGCTTGTTTAGTTGCATCATCTTTCGGATCCAACTTGAACCTCATCTGTTGAAAAAAGAATGTGAGTCTTATTAGGAGGAAGCTAGAAAGTATGGGACAGAGCAAGACAATATTACTAATTGCGATGAATAACATTACTTACGGATAAATGGTCAAGGAAGGTGTTAAACTGGGTATTGTCTTTCTCATTCCTGTACTGGATCCACGTTGGGAGGATACGTGCATGACACCTAACGGCAACGGCTACCTCTGATACTAACTTGGCTGACTCTGTAGCATCACGTGGCCTTTTTAAACCTGCCTCAAAATGGATCTCCATTCTTCCTCCTTTAGATTTTGTTAATCTGTCAAGCATTATCCCCGATGTCTGTTTCCGCTTGCGCCGTTGTGCTAGTTCAACAACGAATATGGAAAGTGTTAGTGTACATCAAACTGTGAGAGCACATATAAAGGAGCATGCAACTGCAACTTGACTCGGTCAGGTACCGTCTTGGTGTTGATGCTCATGAGGTTCATCTGATCTTGCCAAGTCCTGTTGTGTCAGCAGTGCTTCGGAAGTAGTGTTAGGTGTGAAGGCAGCTTGGGAACTGGCCAGTTCCGGAGCAAACGAACGAGTAACTGGTTGAGATGCTGGTACAGTTGAAGCGGATGCTGCAGCTGGTGGAGCAGGTGATACTGTGTTTGTAGATTTAGCCGGTGGACTTGGACCTTCTACTGCACTATAAGTACCAGCAGAATCTCGACGGCAGAACCTTTTCCGTTTCACCCGACGAGTAACAACACTCCCTACTATATTATTTTCCTTGCTCTTTTTTGACTTTGCCATGTCAAGCTATACCCACCACACAAAAGAATAAAATCACTCTTCGGAACTCATTGATGCATGATACAGACAAGCAATACTTTGATGTAAGACAACCGTATGAGGATGGAATATGCAAGAAAAACAGGACGACATGACATATTCACAGCTACGATGTGCAAACTAAGCAGAAGGATTTTCAAGAAAATAGAAGTAATGCAAGCTAGACACCATATGAAAGATGCAACCAATATTACTCTGCCAAGTTAAAAGTGTCTTGTCATAAGTGGCAATTCGAAAAATTAGAAGCAGTACAACGTAGAAATCAATGCAAGATGCAACCACTATCAAACTGCCATGTTAAAAGCGTCCAATCATGAGTGACTGATGCGGGATACACAACAACAGTACTTTGATGTAAGAACATGGCATGATAGATAGATGCAATGTATTCTAGACACAGAAAGCCATGTCATATGCACATGTATAACGTATAAACTCAGCAGGTGCAATTTAATCAAAATAGAAGAAATACAGGCTAGACAACATATGCAACATGAAACCAATTATCACACTGTCAACTTAGAGCAAGCACCTGCGATGGTGGAGTACGGGAGATGAACTCATCATGTAGACTTGGGACTTCAACTTCGTTAGCAGTAGTAGTGGAAAATCTAGAGAGTCTCTGTTTGCGTCGGTGCGGAGGACCACCAACATCCCCTAACTTACTCTTTTCCTTCCTATTTTCTGATATTGCCTTATGAAGTCAAAACCACAAGAAGATGAATAAAATTAGCTCTGCATAACTGGTTGATGCATGATACAGACGAACACTACTTTGATGTAAGGCAAGCGCAGGATAGGAGGATGGAATATATACAAAAAAAGACACCGTTTCATATTCACACGTACGATAAGAGGATGGAATATGTATGAAAAAACATTAAGTGGAAGGCATTTCAACAAAATTAGAAGAAATGAAAGCTAGGCACCATATGAACATGCAACCAATATCACTCTATCAGGTAAAAAGTGTCTCGTCGTAAGTGCCATTTCAAGAAATTAGAAGCAGTACAAGCTAGAAGACAATGCAAGATGCAACCTACATCACACTCCCAAGTTAAATGTGTCTTATGGGTAAGTGATCGTTGCAGGTATAAGTTGTAAGCTACGCAGATGCAATTCAACATAATCAGAAGCAATACAATTTAGACATCATACGGAAAACACAACCACGTATAACAGTTCCAAGTAAGAGCAAGCACCTGTGATGGTGGAGTAGGGGAGATGTGCTCATCATGTACACGTATGTTCTAGAAACAGGAACACGTGTCATATTCACAGGCATTATGTGTAAAGTAAGCAGATGCAATTCAACAAAGTTAGAAGCAATACAAGCTAGACATCATACGCAACATGCAACCACATATAATAGTGCCAAGTTAGAGCAAGCACCTGTGATGGTGGAGTAGGGGAGACGTGCTCATCATCTACACAGCTACGTTGACTGTCTAGCCTTGCGTTGTCTTGCGAATCTTGTTGGGAGGATGGCGGAGTAGAATCTGTAGAGAACCTCCGTTTCAGTTGCTCGGAAGGACCACCATCATCCAATGCCTTGCCAATTTCCTTCAGCTTTATTGATTTTGCATTGTGAGGTCATACCAACAAGAAAAAGGAATATCATTCGCTCTTCAGAACTCATTCATGCATGATACTGACGAACACTACTCTGATGAAAGGCAAAGTCATGATACGAGGATGGAATATGTACGAAAAAATGGACGGCTTGACATATTCACACCTATGATGTGGTAACTAAGCAGAAGGCACTTCAACAAATTAGAAACACTGCAAGACACCATATGGAAGGTGCAATCAATATCACTCTGCCAAGTTAAAACTGTCTCGTCATAGGTGGCGTTCATCAAACTAGAAGCAATACATGCTAGAAATCATATTCAAGACGCAAACCAATATCACACTGCCAACTTAAAGGTGTCCCATCATAAGTGACTGACGCAGGATACACAAGAAGAGTAGTTTCATGTAAGAACATGGTGTGATAGACAGATATAGTATGTACCAAAAACAGGAAAGCGTGTCATATTCACATGTATCATGTGTAAGCTAAGCAGATGCAGTTTACACTAATTAGGAGCAATACGAGCTAGACACCATATGCAACATGCAACCAGATATCACACCGCCAAGTTAGAGCAAGCACCTTGGATGGTGGAGTAGGGGAGCGGAGACTTGGACCTTGTAATGCACTATCAGTACAAGGAGAATCGGTACAGATGCTCCGTTTACGTTGCTGCAGAGGACCACCATCATCGCCTTCCTTACTCTTTTCCTTCCTCTTTGTTGATTTTGCCTTGTCAAGTCAAACCCACAAGAAAAAGGAATAAAATTTGCTCTTCAGAACTCATTGATGCATGATACTGACGAACACTACTTTCATGTAAGGCATCCACATGATAGGAGGATGGAATATGTATGAAAAACAGGACGACGTGACATATTGACATGTATGATGTATAAAGTGTAAACTAAGCACAAGGTGCTTGAACTTGTTAGAATCGATGCAAGCTAGAAACCATATGAAAGATGAAACCAATATCACTCTGCCAAATTAGAAGGGTGCCCTAACAAATGTATTTGACCAAATTAGAAGCAATACATGGCAACAGGCTAGAAATAATATGCAATATGCAACGAATAAAGGTGACTCATCGTAAGTGATTGATGCAGGATACAGAAGAGAGGTAGTTTCATGTAAGAACAAGGTTAACACATAGATGTAGTGTGTACCAAAAATAGGAAGGCATGTCATATTCACAGGTATAGTGTGTAAACTAAGCAGATGCAATTTACCCTAATTAGAAGCATTACAAGCTAGACACCGTATGCAACATGCAACCACATATCACACTGCGAAGTTAGAGCAAGCACCTGTGATGGTGGTGTAGGGGAAGTGCGGTCTTCAGGTACAGAGCTACGTTCAATATCTTCATTTAGGCTTGCTGTTTCTTGAGAATCATGTGGAGAGGATGAAATTGCATTATTTGTAAGAGTATTGCGTCTCATATTAACCCACGCGCGTGACTGTCTCATCATAAGCGATAGACGCAGGATACACAAGAACAATAGTTTGATGTAAGAACATGGTGTGATAGGCAGATGTAAGAACATGGTGTGATAGGCAGATGTAGTATGTACCAAAAACAGGAAGGCGTGTCATATTCACATGTATAATGTGTAAGCTAAGGAGATGCAATTTAACAAATTAGGAGCATTGATGAGGGATACACAAGAAAAGCAGTTTGATGTAAGAACATGGTTAATAGAAAGACGTAGTATGTACCAAAAACAGGAAGGCATGTCATATTCACAGGTATAATGTGTTAACTAAGCAGATGCAATTTACCCTAATTAGAAGCATTACAAGGTAGACACCATATGCAACATGCAACCACATATCACACTGCCAAGTAAGAGCAAGCACCTGCGATGGTGGTGTGGGGGAATTGCGGTGATCAACTAGAGAGCTACGTTGACTATCTTCATTTAGCCTTGCTGTTTCTTGAGAATCATGTGGGGAGGATGACACTGCACTCTTTAAACGAGTAGGGCGTCTCACAGTAACCCACTCGGGTGACTGTCTCATCATAAGTGATTGACGAGGGATACAAAAGAGCATTAGTTTGATGTACGAACATGGTTAATAGACATATGTAGTATGTATCAAAAACAGGAAGGCATGTCATTATCAAAGGTATAATGTGTAAAGTAAGCAGATGCAATTTAACCAAATTGGAAGCAATACAAGCTAGACACCATATGCAACATGCAACCACATTTGACAGCGCGAAGTTAAAGCAAGCACCTGGGATGGTTGTGTGTGGCAATTGAGATCATCAACTGCAGAGCTACGTTTACTATCTCCAACTGCTGACACTGCACCCATTAGAGCGCTGAAACGCTTAGTGCTTATCTTCGAATTACACTGGAGCGACTTCTGTCTTTTCTTTTCTGCATTCATCAACACTGCGTCAGAGTCTGAAATACCCATGCATAAAAAAACAATAGTGTGAGTATGGGTGAAGTGTGTGCACAATTAGTACAGTGTAAAGGTAGCAGATAGCAGGTCGGTGAGAAATAAATGACGGGAGACATATGATAGCTCTACAACATGCATGGCACACTAAATTACTACAGGATTCTATGAAAATAATAGTCGACTGAAAGCAAATAGGTCAGTCCATTTTTTCTGCATCGTCCGATGTACAAAGAACGGGCAGATCGCCTTCATCTACCTCCAGCAAGTCAGTGTTGACGATCTTCCTCGAAACGCCAGCGACCACCGGCCCAGTATTCCTCCCCTGCCTGCGCCCTCCCCTCGACCTCACCGCACCGCCGTGCTTGGCACCGCCCCCGGCCATCCATTCAAGCCCCGCCGACCTCCAGATCGGGCGCAAGCAGCTCCTGCGCCCCACACCCCTATGATAGACACCGATGCGCCGCTTCCCCGGGGAACGGGCGGACTAGGTGCTCCGCGCGCCTAAGCGGGTGCTGATTCTTTTAATTGCGGTTCGACTGACCCTAAATTGAAATCCAGGCGGGCTACTGACCTCTAGCAAAGGTGAAATAGTAAAAGGGAGGAAACCTTGTGCATTTAGTATCACGAAGAAGATGCAGTAAGAAGCGCTCAACTAGTTTCTTTCGTGGGATGAATACGGTGTGAGCGGAGACGTAAGATTTGCACGAATAAGGGAAGAGGAGTACCTCTTTCTGCTGGCAGTGTTGTGTCCTCCTTCTGTTTTTTCGACGATCTTCTTGTTGTTCACCGGAAACCAGAAGTTGTGGAGGACGGTGCAGCCTTGGACGAACCCATGGCCAAGTTGTTGAGTATAGTGCGGTGGCCGTCTGTCGGCGGCGGGGAAGCAGACCCGAGGCGGCGAACGACGGCGTAGCGGGAACAGCTCCGGTGCGGCGGACGGTTGCGACAGTGGAGCCGCAGCAGTGAGGCGCAGGACAGCGTGGTCGGAGTGGTTCTGGTACGGCGCACGTCGGCGTTGGCGTCGTGGAGCCAGCTCTGCCTCGGCTTCAGCTGCTAAGTCCTTGAGGGCGTTGAGGTTGCGGTTGTGTTGGACGACGACGTCGGGGTACCGGCTCCGGCGTGATGGAGGAGGGCGGCGGCGGATTGGCCGCTACGGGGTGGAGGACAGAGGAGGCTGGGGTTTCGCGGCTGGTGGAGAGGGTGTTTTCGCGCCCACGGAGTATGAATGGGGAAACGGAGGGAGGCGGGGAACTAAGGGGGAACAATGTTTCGGTTTGAGATGCGCTTGTTTGAAATTTGGGGAAAGTTACAAACTTTGCCCCCATCTAAAATTTCGGACATATTGCGGGTTGGGGGTAGGACAGTCATGTCAGGTGTCCCAAATGTGGGCGGGATAGATTTCGTCCGAGCGCATGGGTAGGCGCCCATGGCGTATGAATGCTTCTCGGAGGCGGTTGAGACTGGCGTCTTGGTGAAGTTACAAACCTACCCCGGTTTAGACCTTTGGACATCAGGCCGATAGGCTACACACGCCAGAGTCAGGACAGTAATTTCCTATCACCAAAACATTAGTCTCGCGCTGTTTCGGGTGACCAGAGGCCTATTTGGCGCTTCGTTCAATATTTGGGAGCAGAAGCATTAACGTTTTCGGTTCTCTTGAATTGAACTTTCAGGATTTGTCAAACTTCACAAATCTTTACTCTTGAAAATCCTAAGCTACGATTATTTTGGAATGGAGGGGGTACATTTGAATATACATTGTACACGAGTATATATTAAAAAATATGCAACTTACCTCAGTTCATGCATGGTTCCAGATATAATCTCCTTGGTTGCAAAAAAAAAGTTAGATATGCGTATGAATATATATAGCATGTTGAAACTCACAACAAAGATTGATGCCCCTTTTACATCTGATTTACAAATGCCATTATCTCGGGTTCAAATAGATGAATGCACTTCCTATGAATTCGAATCTTTGAAACCCCCTTTATATTGAATTCGACATGTATTCTATTTCATAGCTAGCAATTTGGAATGTATCCATGCAAGTGACAAATGTATAAAGTGCTTCACACTGACAACATGGAGTGCACTAATTAATGTTTATATATGAATTGCAAAAGCATCCATTGCCTGTATTTCAAACCGCTCTCACTCTATGGATCGATAATATGAAATAAACACATGCACATGCTAGAATTCAATAGAGTATGGGTGTCTGATAGACCGATTTTCGTCCATACGCAATTTGCAAAATTCATGATCTCATCCAAAAATAATAATGCCATTTATATTTTAATTTAATGCGTAGAACCGCCTTTTACACGTAGATGCACTATGCCTCGCCCCGTTCTCACAAACGCTTTATATATCTCTCTATCTAACGCATAAGTGCACACACTTTATATGCATCTGCATTTCTCTTTCACACATGCTCACAATCTCTCCCAGGGTGTTGGGGTGTCTCACGCACATGCTCTCTCTATTTCTCTCTCTCTCTTTCTGACTACTATGTACCACTCTTTTCACTAATCTCAGTTGGAAAACACTATTTCTCTCACATGCATATATACACATGCATGGTCTCTACTAGCCCTCTATACGCACATATATGTGCCTACGTGTCTCCCGCACGCACATTATCTTTAGGCCTCTCTCGCACACATTGCCCCCGACACACCTCTCTCTTAGTAGTTGGCAGATATGATTTCATCATATCATTCGGTAGGATATCCCTGGCTGTTAGGCTGGATGGTAATACGAGGCAAAGTTTTACCCTAGTTCGGATCGGACCCTTGTAGTTGAAGAAAGAGCCTACTCCTGGTACTGTATATTAGTGATAGGGGTGTGTACAAAGTACACGTGAATACCAGGCATTGTGCGTGTGTGTATACTATCGACGAACTAGCCCCCAAGCTTGTATAACATACTAAGGGCCTAGGGTTACAAATCATATATAGTCGGCTTATCACCAGTGGGGATAGAGTCCTCCGCGACTCTGGTAGCTTTGTGTTGTACTCCGAGTCCTCCACATGGGTCTTCGTATAACACGTCTCGGTCCAACCTATATGGGGCGCAGGATGGAACCAACCCATGAGTCTTCATGTTGACCCACCACAACTAGAAATGATGTGCCCACCACACCACACACGCAAGCGGCCACTAAGAAAATAAGCATATACAATAGTACAACGGTATCTAGCTCACGATACGTCTCCATATTTTGTTGATGACACTGAGGGACTTTGCATTTGATGCGTGCTCCGTATTTTGTTGACGACACTTATGGTCATTGTATTTGACGTGTAGCCTCACCCCGCACGTACACATGCACGCACGCAAGACATGCATGCATGTAGGCGTGCAACACTAACACGTACACACGCACGCATGCTGGCGTGCAACACTGACACGTACACATGCACTCACGAACACACGCACGTACGCACCCATGCATGCAACACTGAAACGTACCCTTGCACACACGCAACACTCGCATGCCTGCATGCACACAGCACACGACGCAAGACACACGCTCAACCTATACGTGCATGCACCCTTTGTTAAGGACATGGATTGTTACGGGTATTAATCAATCTTATCTGTGATAAGCAGAACATTGATGTTTGCAGTGGTCTTTATGAATCACAACGTATCGAATGGGCTATCAACATAGTAGGCTTATCTACATGAAAAAGATGACGTCACACTCAATGAACAATCATCGGTTTATGAAATGCCCGCTTCTGACCGCCCTGGCCCACCAAAGGTTCCTCTGCTGTGCGCTGCCTGCGTTGGGTCACTGACATGCAGGCCATGCACCCAAAGAGCCCACACGTCAGTGGAAGAACGACGCGGTGTCCTAGGTCAGAGTCGAGGGCGCCACTCGCGGCACGCCTGGCTGAACACGCCTCCGTGCCACATTCAAACGCCTCCATGAAACCCGCTCATGTGGAAGCCGAGAAACCCACTCTGGACACACGTCCGTTCATGACCGGGCCGGCGTTAAACGCAACGCCGGCCGAGCTCCTCCCGTCCGACGTCTATTTAATCTCCTATTTAAACGAGTCCAAACGCTGGCCAAGAATCGCACACCTCTGCCGCTCCCCTATCTCCTCCACCATTTTGTCCACTCTTACAATGGCTTACGAAGAGTAGTTATTCCGCATCCAAGCCGGCTGGGTAGCCCGCCGAATATGAGCTATGCAGCTCGTTGATCCACCTCCCTCCCCTCACCCGACGGAGCCAGTTGCCGCCCCAAGCCGGCGCGCGGTTCAGCAACTCGCCGCTCCAGGCCAGCTCGACGAGGAGCGGCGCACGGGCGTCGTTGCTGCCGTCACGCCGCCACCTCGTACCGCGTCTCCCATTTCTGTGGCCGAGACTCCCATGCCAGCGGCCGGGCCATGCAAGCAGCGACAGAAGCCGGGTGCACGGAGAGCGACGAGTCGGTGGCCAGCGCCTCCGCGTCCGCCGCCATCATCGAGGAGAAGTAGAACACGGGAGGCGCCGCCGCTTGGGTCCCATGAAGGCCACCACGGAGGTGACGCCGGCGTACACAGCAGGTGTCTTGCCGGATCCTTTTGTTGCGAGGACCTTCGTCGACCCCGCATGGGTCCACGGAAGAGGGGAATGTTAGGATGAACTCGAGCCGGTGCCGGCTATGGCGAAGTAGTGGCCGGTGATGAACTCAAACCGGTGCCGGCCACCATCATCTTCGGCACCAGCCAATGATATCAGTTGGGCAGTGGGGAAGCGAGCCGTCCTTTGCGCTGAAGCATATACCTCCAGGGCTCCCGGCAGTCCGGTGATCTTGCTGCCGGACATGAGGAACACAAATTGATCGGTGGGCGACCATTTAGGCCAGGTATTATATACCTGTGCTGTCCAGAACTAGCACCGCGTAGTTCATTTGAATGTAATGAAATCCATCATGTTTGTATGAAAATCTGGTATTTTATATGATTTTCGTCGTTGTTTATATGAAATATCAGTTTATCTACGTGTTTGCGTGAATTTCGTCCGGTTGGTTGAGTTGCTGTCATAATGTGTGCGGCTACGGTTGGATGGCGTAATTTGCGGGTCGCTGGTCGGTCTGCGGGCGGCTCGGGGGGCGTTGTGGGACAAAAAAACACAGCTCGTGAGAGCTCGTCTCCAACCTGCGCGCTGGAGGATGCATGACAGCATGAGCACCCGAGCCATTCCTCGTTCATCGGTGGCAAAGGCACCGGTGGACAAAAGGGTCGCCAATATTTTGGCTACCCCGGGCAAGATCCAAACAGCCCCTCCCAATAGATTCAAATCCCTCGTTCGCCGTGGAATTTTGCCATGTGTTGTTTTCATGGACTAGCAAGATGCCCGTGCATTGCACGGAACATCAAGATGCATTTTTTACAAACTCCCGCATGCATGCAAGGGATAATTAATGTCCTCCTTTGCTAGTACCATGAGGCAAACACCATTAATGTTGCATCGATTAGTGTTAGTGGCCTTGTATATCTGCAAATTGTAATTTTGATAGTGGCCCCTTGTATATAAAAATGGAGGGAGAAAGATGAGAGATAAGGTGAGGAGGAGTGGGGCGTGGTGGTGACTGGTGGTCGGACTGGGCGGAGGCATTGGGATGGACGGCGCATTATGTCTAGGTTTGTATCTCTCTCACACACACCCATGTAGGTGGGGGACGTGCACGAAGAGAAGAGGTGCACGCACGGCGCACGTACTCCCGTCTCTTTCCCAACCACACCCGCGCGGGTACACGGTAGAGCTCATTTCTGTACGAAAAAGGCAGCCCACGTGGTAATTTGGCACATGCACTGGTTGTCCACTTGGTGGAGGGAGGATCGTCTACCACGGGTGAACAAACAAATTGCGACTTGACGCGTTATGTTAAATTAAAAAAAGATGCAAACCATGTGGGGCCTACCTTAGAGGCAAGGCTCTATACACTTGAGTACTTTTGATGTGTCCCGTCAACTCACAGAACGAGGAGAAGCTTGCTTAGTACGCTGTCTCCCCCACCCACGGGCGCGGTGGCTCGCCGGATGAGGTGAAGCTTGCTTACGAGTAGTAGTAGTAGTACTACTACTACTGTACGCCTTTACGCCCACTCCCTCGCCCACGCGCGCGGTGGCTCGCAGCACGAGGAGAAAATTTTACTACTCCCTCCGTTTACTCCTCGTCCCTACTACGTACTTTGGTTAGTACTCCCTCCATTTACTTATACAAGGCAACTATAAAAAAAATACATTTTGCATCTATACAAGGCCACAAATAGTAATCGAGACAAAAGTTACTACTTCCTCCTTTCCAGTTTATGGCTCAATTTCAAAATCTCTCCAACCAAGGTAGACGGTGAGTGGTCGAATTAATTTTGTAGTTTGCACAAGTAATTATTACGCTCATTTTTCTCAAGAACTTATGTTTACCGAGGCATTAATTAGAACGAATGCATGAATGACCACTAAATTTCCATGAACTTGTACATGCATTGGTTAGTTTCCTCTTGACACTGCTTGCGTCGGGTGATCTAACGCACCTCGAAATCCAACATGTAATGGTACTACTACTAGTATAGTAGAATTGAGACTTATCAAACGGAAAAACGAATGTTTTTTAGATGAGCCCTATAAACCCTAGTGGGTACGTACTCCGTAAAAACAGATTTTTCCAAAACTAAGTCGCTCCCTTTCATGAATTCTGTAGTATACTCCTCCGTCGACGCTCCCTTTCATGAATTCTGTACTTCCTGTCGCCGACATGTGGGACATATAGCAACCGGGTCGACGTGTCAAGCACCAAATAACAGTGCAGAACAGCAGGGGGGACGCACCCCACTCGTACCGGCCTAGTAGTAGTAATGAGCAATGAGACGTCAAATCACAATGCCGCACCTTCCCAGACGGACGAAGCAACCATTATTTCACACTTTGGTTCGCCATCATTTCAAACCACGTAGTATTGCTTCTGCCTCAAGAGGGACACGCACATCACCTTGGTACATCATGACACGTGGGACCGCATGACAGGCCATGCTCCCCCGCTGATCGCTCGGTAAAATCACCTCATTTTTACTATACCTCCTCCGTATCGGTTTACTACATGGCATGCACGTCGTTCTAGGTTGAGAATTTAACTGGCTATATATGTGATGAACAGTACTCTAGCCTTTTAAAAAATGTGTACTTTTGTAAAGTAGTACTATCGATGGATTGCGCCATGGAGCAAAAATTGAAATTAAAAAAAAGGTGGTACATATAGAGAGCGCTCGTTGCCAAATTATGCATATAGTACTATTAAAAAAGCTAGTACGTGCTTAATTGGGGTGCTAAATTCTATTAAAGAAATACTAGTAGTATGTACATACTGAAGAGTTAAAGTAACGAGAAGAAACATAACATAGTTCTGCTGGGGGCTCAGCACAACACACCCCTCAAATTAAACTAAGCACACCTGAAATTAAACTATGCAACTAATCCGGTAGACACTGAATTAGAAGTTTAGAACCACCATGAGCAACGACACTGCCACCTTACTCGGAGTCCTCATCCACGTCCTCGACTCCGTCCTTGTCCCTCTTCCTCTTGGCCGATACTTCTTTGCTTGAACCGCACACTTGGCTGTTGCTCTTCATCCAACCCTTGTAGATATTGAAACAAAGGTAGCCATCCATTGCAGCGTAGTGGATGTGGTCTATATCTAGTACATTCCGCTGCCATGCATGACGATGAAACGTGTAATGAGGTTTCTCCAGTTTACGGTACGAAGGATGAACCATGGCTCCTGCCAGGGTCAGCATTGAAGGCTGACGAGAGGGCACCAGCCGATTCTTCTGGAGGCCGAAGGGGTTGCCTACAACAAGGCCTATCCAACCCAGGACTTCTTTGTCGTTCTTAAAGTCGACAGTAACGAATTTCACTGTTTTGTCCTTGAGGAAGTTCTTAAAATCCTGGCACTCAACGTCGGCATGGCATATGTGGTAGACCAAGCAAACGTTATGTACTCAAACCTGGATCACGACGGGCTTCTTCCTCTCTTCGTCCTTTAGATCCTTCTCTCGTCCTAGGACTGTGGTGTACTCAACATCTAGCCCAGCGATCCACTAATCATCTGAGTTTTCGAACATGCGTCTGAAGCGAGAAAGGCATCCTTTCACCGTCGCGGAAGAACGGGTGTAGATGACGTCGAACTCATCACCGGTGATGGTTCTAACCTTGTACTCACCGCCGATCGTGGAGATTTGGGACGCCATGGATTTGGGAGGAGGGTTAGGATTAGTGGAACTTCCGTAATGTGAATGGACGGGACGACTAGGAGCGAACCGCCGTAGTATTGAAGGACGTGCGGGGACGAGTAGGAGCGAACTGCCAGCGTGCGAACGGCAGGGTAGTGGCTTTCCATTCTTCCATGATACGGGCTTCCGAGAGCCCTTGGATCTGAGATCAAACGGTTGCATGGCGTGATTCTAGACCTATGGGTGAATATCCTATCCTGGAGGGTTATTCTGCAAATTTTCAGCAACTTAGCATGCGACCGTTTGATCTCAGATCCAAGGGCTGCCAGCAGCCCGTACCATGGTCGTGCCTACCACGACCGTCGCGTCGCTCGCGCGGTCGCGCCCTTGGAGATTTAACACGGTGCGTTAGGCTATCTAATGTTGGCATGTCATACATAGTCATCACTTAGTCACTCATACTACAACAAGGTTGGCTATAAGGTTGGCTATATGTGTAGTTTTTTAGTCCTCTCTATCTCTTTCTTCGTACTCCCTCCGTCCCATAATATAAGAACGTTTTTGACACTAGTGTAGTGCCAAAAACGTTCTTATATTATGGGACACAGGGAGTACTAGTATTTATTGCATTTGCCAAGGAGTGACCTCTTCCAATGAAATGGTGTTGCTAAGTTTGCTTCATTTAATTAGCTATAGACTCAAAATTGTCTTTTCACCTAGGTACACGCACTTAGCACTGTTTCTTCCTTGGGTCACCAAACTAGTCTCTCTCTTCTTGATTAACTTGCCACATCAGACTTTATGCCTATGTGGCAAGCTTAAGCACCTATAGGAGCAAGTAAAAGTAAGTACAATAGTGCACTTTACATGGCATTTTTGCATATGTGGAGGAAAGAGAGGCAAGGAAAAAGTGGAGAAGTGGGCTCTCATGCAAGAGCCAGCCTCTACTACGGGCTATAAGGGAGACTCACACCGGTCGTAGCGCCGCAGTTAAAATGATAATGGCAAGTCAAATCACGGGGCCCCACCTGTCCACCAGTAACTCGCTGTCAAATCACACAACCCTACGTTTGCAGCAGCCTACTCCCTCGTCTTCTCGCATCTCTGTCGAACCGACTAGGTGGAACTGCCCCGCCTACCGCGTAGGAAAAGCCCCGCCCTCGACTTTTAAATACAACTACATCCGCTTAAGAATCCAATGATATACTTTTTGTGACATAGTAACTCATATGTAGTTAGCCAAATGGATGACCTAGAACTACGTGCAGGCCCTATAAACCGAGACGCCTAAAAATAAAAAAACCGAGACGGAGAGGGTAGTTCAACACGTATCTTTTTAGATCAATATAGTCGGGATTCACCAAGGAGCAAAACCAAGTGGTAGGCTGCTCCTGTCGTGTTGCCGTAGCAACTCAAGCAGGGTCAGTCCGCACACGAAATGGCGACACACTTAACAGGACCCCTTTGGCCGACATGTGGCTCATGCACCGTCTTGTTCCACGTGCGATGCACCAAATTACAGTTCGGAGCAGCGGTTGGAATTGGAGGCACCCCGGTCGTAGCGCCGCAGTAGTAGAAATTGAGCGACGAGGGGTCAAATCACAAAGCCCCACCTTTCCCGCATTAAGCTGGACGGAAGAAGCAACCATCATTTTACTCTAGGGCGCAAGAGCATAAAGAAAAAAGAAAACAATGATGCGTGCGGCAGCTACCTAGGGCACCCTAGGGTAGGGGTCTCCACTACAGATCCTTTTTTAAAGCGCCTCCACTACAAATCGGCTTCTCCCTCGTCCTCTTGAAGAAAACCGATGATGAGTGCGGCGGTAGGGTTTGTAGGAGTACTACGGCGTGCGGGGCCACATCATAGTAAACGGGTTCGAGTCGACGCCTTAAATATGTGTGGGCCGCTTGGTTTTATGGGAACGAGGCAGCATTTTGGGTTCGGGGACCAGTGGAGATATAGTACGTACAAAAAATTGTGGACGTAGGTTCGACCGAAAGGCAATAATGCATGGGCCCTGCATTTTGATATACCCGGGGCCGCGTGAAATTTGCTACTCTACTCAAAACTAGTAAGGTACACATGTATTGAACGCATGAGATTTCGAAACCAAATTATGAATAAATACACACTATAGCATGTAAAGCTTTGAGTCATATATGCATGATGTAGATGTTCGTTTAGTTCTTATAGTTCATCTCATTCAAAATCAATTAGTTTTATAAAAATGTTAAGATTCATGGGGTTGTGCATTGTAAATCATAAAGTAAAAAACAAATAATGGCAATTTATTTAGAAAAAAATAATCAATTATGATATAGAAGATTCTAGAACAAAGGAGAAGTGCTTGTGTTTTGAGGTTTGTGCATTATGCTTAAGTTCAACCATGGAGTTTTCTAAATTGTACATGTGGCAGATCTGGTGGAATGTTGATGATGTCCAACGGCCAGTAGTGCTCGGATTTGCCTATCTCTGCACCCTCGGGTTAGCTTCATCCAGCGACCATCTTTCAAAGTTATTGGCACACTATATAGTTCTTGTGCCATAGTTGCATGTTTTGGAAAAAAGCTACTAGTGGGTTGTACTATCTATTTAGGAATAGAAGATGTATACATGGAAGTTGTAGGGAAAGAGATGACATGGAGCATCTCAATTCCTATGAGTAGGGATTGGAAAAGAGATGTCATTTGGTTCACATCATAGGAACTTTTCTATTGAATCTAGAGATGACATGTATCTCAATTCCTATGAGGAGGGATTAGAAAAGAGATGTAATTTGGTTCATATCATAGGAACTTTTCTATTGAATATACGCTAATGTTTATTTTCCTTTGAAATTAAGGGAGTATAGGAATCCATTCATATGAACCAAGTGGCTCTAAAGCTATAGAAATGATATCATGTTTATTTCCTTTGAAATGTGGAGTATATGAATCTATTCCTATGAACCAATTGGCTCTAAAGGAAAAAATCCTATAAAAATCATATCATATAGAGTTCCGATGATATTCCTCGACACTAAAGGATGCTTGAAATTGCTGCGGGTGATACGATGGTCTTTGTTTGTAGACTCCTCACCCATCTTTATAGTTACCTCTCGAAGATGAATGAAATGATATATACATGGTATTCTACATGTGCAATTTGGTACACGAAAACTCGGTAAAAGTTTGCGAGGTTCGAATTTTCAATAAAGCTATATGCACTGCATTTCGGAACGGAGGGAGCATACGGCAGTTGCTAACACTCACGTGGAAGATTTGTGTGTAGGAGGAGTGGCTGTTCTGTTAAATGACATGGCAAAACTGACACCGTCGGATGCCGATCTAACGGTTCTTACGGTGTTCGTCAGGAAAAGGCTTGTGGCGAACGTTTGTCAGATAATGATTTACGGACACATGCATTGCATTGATACGTGCCCCCTCTCTCTCACGCACACGCACCCTCACGAGTCACGACTCTCCCGAGTCCTCTCGCAGACTCGCACGTCGCACCCACCGTCTATCTGCAGGTAGACGTCACACACATATGTGCTCTTCACACCCTACCCTCAGAACTTCTAAAAAACAAAAGACGGCGCACACATTTTATTTTAGCTCACACGTCACACACTTATACTATTACTCTTGCGGCGAACGTTCTTTGGGCATAGTATATTGTACTCTCACGAAGAGAAGTGGTGCACGCACGCACTAGTTCTCTCACACCCACTCGCGGGTACACGTAGGAGCGCATTTTTTGAAGATGGTACAACAAAATCACTCCACTATATATAAAAGCAGGAGCCTTAGTGCTTGCTTTACTAGGGTTCCTCTCGTTCACTCTCTCATGCTCTCCAGATCTAAGCAACACATAGGCGGCCACACTCTCTCTCAGCTCACGGCTGGTCACAAATCCGGCCGGACAACCTCGACCGAGGCAGGGGTGTAGGTGCATCGTTCACGCTGTCGTCGGCGGCGAGGGAGGAGACCAACGGCTGCCCGCGCGTCCCGATCGACGGCCGTGCCATTCTCTCCGAGAGAGCGCCGGCTCGGGAGGGCCTCCGACCCCTTCTTCCTCCCTGTGGTATTGTGGCCAAGATGCGGTCTCCCGACGCCGTCTTTGCCACATGCCGACGACCCTCAGGTATATATTCCTTCGAAACCTGCCTTGCTCTACTGCCCCAGCTCCCTTCGTGTGGATCCTTTTCTACTTCCGTCCGCTGTTCCAAAGCCACCTAGACTTCTACTATTATTAGAAGTAAAGCTAGTTCATACAGTCGACTCAAAGCGTTGGTTCAAACAGGGAAGAAAGTGGGAAAGCTGTAGCATGAATCTAGGACTTGGTTCTAAGAGGAAACGGGGGAAAGTAGTAATACCTGTCACTGTTTAAATAACCGTATTTCGTATTTGCGCAAACAGGGATGTTTGTCTCCATATCGTTTCGGGATGTCTGTCTCCGTATCGTTTCTATCCGCGCAATCAAAAGCACACACCTCAGTTTTAGTACAACTGCGCAAAATGAGATGGCTATCCCTCGTTGCCGTCGTCTAACCTCCCGTCTTCAAGGTATCCCTACATTGGTACTAGTAATGAAGGTAGAATGACCAACGCAATCTAAAAGAAGCTGATTCGTACGTTTTACTTCCTGATTGCAGTGCAGGGACGAGCGAAAACAACTGCATCCTAGTCCGAAATGCACTTTCTACCAGTTCATCCATGGACCGAGGACTAGCTGGCACGGCTACACGGCGGTTTTTTGGACAGGTGCGCGGACAAGAGGAATTGTGGTCTGCTTATTTCTGCAAATAGCGGTGCTTAAATTTAGTGGAATGCACAAGCATTTCAGCTGGTCAGTCCACTGCATGGTTCAGTTCAACATTCCGGCTGAGACCACAATTATAATTGGTTATTTTGGAATGAGAGAACCTAACCCTGGATGGTGGCAACAAGAAAAAACCAGAGTGAACTCCATCAAATTTAAGCCTGCCGGGAGGCCCTTTGGTCAGAGAAGCCTTGCTTGTTTTTTCCTGATTTGTAAACCTTCTCACAACTTTGTCTTTTGCTGTGAACTAGTATATGTTTGTTATGTTCTATGAATCATTGAGATGTATAAAATTGCTTAACTTATGCTTTTCAAGTTTTTTATGAAGACGAGTTTAATGTGAGTGTTCCACATGAGCGGTGGACTAGCGTGTGAACGTTTGGAATTTATTACATTGTGGCCTCAATTAACTGCATGAACCACTGTAACAAGATACATAGTTGCTTATATGTCAGATATCAGATTGTTGACTGTTAGTTGGTCGATAGCCTAGTGTTGAAGCGAGCTGAGCCAATGTGCCGTGTTTTGCACAACTGCTTACAAGTGGGGTAGCACCAACAGTGTTTACAAGTACTTATGTATACGTCGGTGCACGGTTCTCGAACGAGTGCTCTATTTCATCAAAACACACACTGCTCGTATGATCAACCGTGACAACTTATGTCTTACCATGCCATATTCATGAAAAAACTAGTGAGGACGCATCTGTTTCGGCAACAATTACGATGGTTCTCACATGATTCACGGGCACACAAAAGTAGCGGCAGTTCCCATAGATGGATTCAAACAGAGTACTAGCCCCAGAGGGGTCGATAATAGGCAAGGTTCGGATAATTAGACACAATCCAAACTACTATTAAACACTAGCTGGGGCAACTATTTCATGCCTCGATCTAATTTGGGCTGGACACAAGACGGACCTTGCCATGAACATCATCGAGGATGTCCCGCAGCAGCTCAATCCTATGAACCTTCATGAAGACAACCTTGTGGCCTTGCCACTGATAAACTTGTTTGTGGAGGCATGCCATGTCATCTTCCTGCGTAAGCTTGACAAGAACAGTATGCCTCACAAACGAAGGAGTAGCTTTGAACTTCTTGTGCTTCAGTACACCCTGGACAACACGCCTGACAACAGTGAGGCTGGAATACAACTCTTCATTGGTATAACCGCAAATGGCTTCCAGGATCCAACAGCCTAAGAACTCTGTTTTCCCAGTGCGTATATTCAGGTCGTCCGCCTCATAGCGAGTGACATGTACAACCACACAATCCTTGTCTGCATCAGGGCTCTAATTGAAACAGAAACAAATTCTGAATTACTATTCAGTACAAGAAACACAAGTTATTTAAACCACTATGTATAGCATGGCATCGAAGCTAATAAAATTTTGCATTATTAATCACCACATACTTCCTTTTCTAAAAAAAATCACCACATACTTAGATGAAAAACCACAATTGAGATCGGCAAAGAAGGAAATCACCTTGGGCAGCTCAGCGGGG